>NW_027421956.1:0-300000 GCF_037893015.1 Macrotis lagotis
GGTAACGCAAGGCAAGGCACGGTCAGGCGAGGCAAGGCTAAGGCACGACTACGCAAGGCTAGGCAATGCACGGAAGGCAAGCAAAGAGTAACGGAAGGCAAGGAAGGCAAGGGAAAGCAGGGGAAGGCAAGGGTAACGAAAGGAACGGCACGGTAAGGAGAAACAAGGCTAAGGCACGACAACACAGGGCTAGGCAATGCAGGGCAAGGCAAGGTAAGGGTAACGCAAGGCAAGGCACGGTCAGGCGAGGCAAGGCTAAGGCACGACAACGCAAGGCTAGGCAATGCACGGAAGGCAAGCAAAGAGTAACGGAACGCAAGGAAGGCAAGGGAATGCAAGGCAAGGCAAGGTTAACGGAAGGAACGGCACGGCAAGGGGAAACAAGGCTAAGGCACGGACAACGCACGGCTAGGCAATGCAGGGCAAGGCAAGGAAAGGGTAACGCAAGGCAAGGCACGGTTTGGGGAGGCAAGGCTAATGCACGACAACGCAAGGCTAGGCAATGCACGGCTAGGCAAAGAAAGAGTAACGGAAGGAAAGGAAGGCAAGGCAAAGCAAGGCAAGGCAAGTGTAACAAAAGGCAAGGCACGGCAAGGGGAAACAAGGCTAAGGAACGGCAACGCACAGCTAGGCAATGCACGGCCAGGCAAGGAAAGGGTAACGCAAGGCAAGGCACGGTAAGGCAAGAGAAGGCTAATGCACGACAACGCACGGCTAGGCAATGCACGGCAAGGCAAGGAAAGGGTAACGCAAGGCAAGGCACGGTCAGGCGAGGCAAGGCTAATGCACGACAACGCAAGGCTAGGCAATGCACGGAAGGCAAGCAAAGAGTAACGGAAGGCAAGGAAGGCAAGGGAAACCAAGGCAAGGCAAGGGTAACGGAAGGAACGGCTCGGCAAGGGGAAACAAGGCTAAGGCAAGGCAACGCAGGGCTAGGCAATGCACGGCAAGGCAAGGAAAGGGTAACGCAAGGCAAGGCACTGTCAGGCGAGGCAAAGCTAATGCACGACATCGCAAGGCTAGGCAGTGCACGGCTAGGCAAGGAAAGAGTAATGGAAGGAAAGATAGGCAAGGAAAAGCATGGCAAGGCAAGTGTAACAACAGGCACGGCACGGCAAGGGGAAACAAGGCTAAGGTACGACAACGCAAGGCTAGGCAATGCACGGAAGGCAAGCAAAGAGTAACGGAAGGCAAGGAATGCAAAGGAAAGCAGGGGAAGGCAAGGGTAACGAAAGGAACGGCACGGTAAGGGGAAACAAGGCTAAGGCACGACAACACAGGGCTAGGCAATGCAGGGCAAGGCAAGGAAAGGGTAACTCAAGGCAAGGCACGGTTTGGGGAGGCAAGGCTAATGCACGACAACGAAAGGCTAGGCAATGCACGGAAGGCAAGCAAAGAGTTACGGAAACCAAGGAAGGCAAGGGAAAGCAAGGCAAGGGAAGGGTAACGGAAAGAACGGCACGGCAAGGGGAAACAAGGCTAAGGCACGGCAACGCACGGCTAGGCAATGCACGGCAAGGCAAGGAAGAGGTAACTCAAGGCAAGGCACCTTGAGGCAAGGCAAGGCTGATGCACGACAACGCACGGCTAGGCAATGCACGGCAAGGCAAGGAAAGGGTAACGCAAGGCAAGGCACGGTCAGGCGAGGCAAGGCTAAGGCACGACAACGCAAGGCTAGGCAATGCACGAAAGGCAAGCAAAGAGTAACGGAAGGCAAGGAAGGCAAGGGAAAGCAGGGGAAGGCAAGGGTAACGGAAGGAACGGCACGGTAAGGGGAAACAAGGCTAAGGCACGACAACGCAGGGCTAGGCAATGCACGGCAAGGCAAGGAAAGTGTAACTCGAGGCAAGGCACGGTCAGGCGAGGCAAGGGCAATGCACGACAAAGCAAGGCTACGCAGTGCACGGCTAGGCAAGGAAAGAGTAATGGAAGGAAAGGAAGGCAAGGCAAAGCAAGGCAAGTGTAACAAAAGGCACGGCACGGCAAGGGGAAACAAGGCTAAGGCACGGCAACGCAAGGCTAAGCAATGCACGGCCAGGTACGGAAAGGGTAACGCAAGGCAAGGCACGGTAAGGCAAGGCGAGGCTAATGCACGACAACGCACGGCTAGGCAATGCACGGCAAGGCAAGGAAAGGGTAACGCAAGGCAAGGCACGGTTTGGGGAGGCAAGGCTAATGCACGACAACGCAAGGCTAGGCAATGCACGGAAGGCAAGTAAAGAGTAACGGAAGGCAAGGAATGTAAGGCAAAGCAAGGCAACGCAAGCAAGGCTATGGCAAGGTGAAAAAAGGCTAAGGCACGACCACGCAAGGCTAGGCAATGCACGGAAGGGAAGCAAAGAGTAACGGAAGGCAAGGAAGGCAAGGGAAAGCAAGGCAAAGCAAGCAAGGCTATGGCAAGGTGAAACAAGGCTAAGGCACCACAACGCACGACTAGGCAATGCACGGCCAGCCAAGGAAAAGGTAACGCAAGGCAAGGCACTCTGAGGCAAGGCAAGGCTAATGCATGACAGCGCAAGGCTAGGCAATGCACGGAAGGCAAGCAAAGAGTAACGGAAACCAAGGAAGGCAAGGGAAAGCAAGGCAAGGCAAGGGTAACGGAAGGAACGGCACGGCAAGGGGAAACAAGGCTAAGGCACGAGAACGCACGGCTAGACAATGCACGGCAAGGCAAGGAAAGGGTAACGCAAGGCAAGGCACGGTCAGGCAAGGCAAGGCTAATGCACGACAACGCAAGGCTAGGCAGTGCACGGCAAGGTAAGGAAAGGGTAACGCAAGGCAAGGCACTGTCAGGCGAGGCAAGGCTTAGGCACGACAACGAAAGGCTAGGCAATGCACGGAAGGAAAGCGAAGAGTAACGGAAGGCAAGGAAATCAAGGGAAAGCAAGGGAAGGCAAGGGTAACGGAAGGAACGGCACGGCAAGGGGAAACAAGGCTAAGGCACGACAACACAGGGCTAGGCAATGCAGGGTAAGGCTAGGAAAGGGTAACGCAAGGCAAGGCACGGTTTGGGGAGGCAAGTCTAATGCACGACAACGCAAGGCTAGGCAATGCACGGAAAGCAAGCAAAGAGTAACGGAAGGCAAGGAATGCAAGGCAAAGCAAGGCAACGCAAGCAAGGCTATGGCAAGGTGAAAAAAGGCTAAGGCACGACCACGCAAGGCTAGGCAATGCACCTAAGGCAAGCAAAGAGTAACGGAAAGCAAGGAAGGCAAGGCAAAGCAAGGCAACGCATGCAAGGCTATGGCAAGGTGAAAAAAGGCTAAGACACGACAAGGCAAGGCTAGGCAATGCAAGGAAGGCAAGCAAAGAGTAACGGAAGGCAAGGAAGGCAAGGGAAAGCAAGGCAAGGCAATGGTAACGGAAAGAACGGCACGGCAAGGGGAAACAAGGCTAAGGCACGACAACGCACTGCTAGGCAATGCACTGCAAGGCAAGGAAAGGGTAACGCAAGGCAAGGCAAGGTCAGGCGAGGCAAGGCTAAGGCACGACAACGCAAGTCTAGGCAATGCCCGGAAGGCAAGCAAAGAGTAACGGAACGCAAGGAAGGCAAGGGAAAGCAAGGCAAGGCAAGGTTACCGGAAGGAACGGCACGGCAAGGGGAAACAAGGCTAAGGCACGGCAACGCAAGGCTAGGCAATGCAGGGCAAGGCAAGGAAATGGTAACGCAAGGCAAGGCACGGTTTGGGGAGGCAAGGCTAATGCACGACAACGCAAGGCTAGGCAGTGCACGGCTAGGCAAGGAAAGAGTAACGGAAGGAAAGGAAGGCAAGGCAAAGCAAGGCAAGGCAAGTGTAACAAAAGGCAAGGCACGGCAAGGGGAAACAAGGCTAAGGAACGGCAACGCACGGCTAGGCAATGCACGGCCAGGCAAGGAAAGGGTAACGCAAGGCAAGGCACGGTAAGGCAAGACAAGGCTAATGCACGACAACGCACGGCTAGGCAATGCACGGCAAGGCAAGGAAAGGGTAACGCAAGGCAAGGCACGGTCAGGAGAGGCAAGGCTAATGCACGACAACGCAAGGCTAGGCAATGCACGGAAGGCAAGCAAAGAGTAACGGAAGGCAAGGAAGGCAGGGGAAACCAAGGCAAGGCAAGGGTAACGGAAGGAACGGCTCGGCAAGGGGAAACAAGGCTAAGGCACGGCAACGCAGGGCTAGGCAATGCACGGCAAGGCAAGGAAAGGGTAACGCAAGGCAAGGCACTGTCAGGCGAGGCAAAGCTAATGCACGACATCGCAAGGCTAGGCAGTGCACGGCTAGGCAAGGAAAGAGTAACGGAAGGAAAGGAAGGCAAGGCAAAGCATGGCAAGGCAAGTGTAACAACAGGCACGGCACGGGAAGGGTAAACAAGGCTAAGGCACGACAACGCAAGGCTAGGCAATGCACGGAAGGCAAGCAAAGTGTAACGGAAGGCAAGGAATGCAAAGGAAAGCAGGGGAAGGCAAGGGCAACGAAAGGAACGGCACGGTAAGGGGAAACAACGCTAAGGCACGACAACACAGGGCTAGGCAATGCAGGGCAAGGCAAGGAAAGGGTAACGCAAGGCAAGGCACGATTTGGGGAGGCAAGGCTAATGCACGACAACGCAAGGCTAGGAAATGAACGGAAGGCAAGCAAAGAGTAACGGAAGGCAAGGAAGGCAAGGGAAAGCAAGGCAAGGCAAGGGTAACGGAAGGAACGGCACGGCAAGGGGAAACAAGGCTAAGGCACGGCAACGCACGGCTAGGCAATGCACGGCAAGGCAAGGAAAGGGTAACGCAAGGCAAGGCACGGTGAGGCAAGGCAAGGCTAAGGCACGACAACGCAAGGCTAGGCAATGCACGGAAGGCAAGCAAAGAGTAACGGAAGGCAAGGAAAGCAAGGGAAAGCAAGGGAAGGCAAGGGTAACGGAAGGAACGGCACGGCAAGGGGAAACAAGGCTAAGGCACGACAACACAGGGCTAGGCAATGCAGGGTAAGGCAAGGAAAGGGTAACGCAAGGCAAGGCACGGTTTGGGGAGGCAAGTCTAATGCACGACAACGCAAGGCTAGGCAATGCACGGAAAGCAAGGAAAGAGTAACGGAAGGCAAGGAATGCAAGGCAAAGCAAGGCAACGCAAGCAAGGCTATGGCAAGGTGAAAAAAGGCTAAGGCACGACCACGCAAGGCTAGGCAATGCACGGAAGGCAAGCAAAGCGTAACGGAAAGCAAGGAAGGCAAGGCAAAGCAAGGCAACGCAAGCAAGGCTATGGCAAGGTGAAAAAAGGCTAAGACACGACAAGGCAAGGCTAGGCAATGCACGGAAGGCAAGCAAAGTGTAACGGAAGGCAAGGAAGGCAAGGGAAAGCAAGGCAAGGCAATGGTAACGGAAAGAACGGCACGGCAAGGGGAAACAAGGCTAAGGCACGACAACGCACTGCTAGGCAATGCACTGCAAGGCAAGGAAAGGGTAACGCAAGGCAAGGCACGGTCAGGCGAGGCAAGGCTAAGGCACGACAACGCAAGTCTAGGCAATGCACGGAAGGCAAGCAAAGAGTAACGGAAGGCAAGGAATGCAAGGGAAAGCAGGGGAAGGCAAGGGTAACGAAAGGAACGGCACGGCAAGGGGAAACAAGGCTAAGGCACGACAACACAGGGCTAGGCAATGCAGGGAAAGGCAAGGAAAGGGTAACGCAAGGCAAGGCACGGTTTGGGGAGGCAAGGCTAATTCACGACAACGCAAGGCTAGGCAATGCACGGAAGGCAAGCAAAGAGTAACGGAAGAAAAGGAATGCAAGGCAAAGCAAGGCAACGCAAGCAAGGCTATGGCAAGGTGAAAAAAGGCTAAGGCACGACCACGCAAGGCTAGGCAATGCACGGAAGGCAAGCAAAGAGTAACGGAAGGCAAGGAATGCAATGCAAAGCAAGGCAACGCAAGCAAGGCTATGGCAAGGTGAAAAAAGGCTAAGGCACGACCACGCAAGGCTAGGCAATGCACGGAAGGGAAGCAAAGAGTAACGGAAGGCAAGGAAGGCAAGGCAAAGCAAGGCAACGCAAGCAAGGCTATGGCAAGGTGAAAAAAGGCTAAGACACGACAACGCAAGGCTAGGCAATGCACGGAAGGCAAGCAACGAGTAACGGAAGGCAAGGAAGGCAAGGGAAAGCAAGGCAAGGGTAACGGAAGGAACGGCACGGCAAGGGCAAACAAGGCTAAGGCACGACAACGAACGCCTAGGCAATGCACTGCAAGGCAAGGAAAGGGTAACGCAAGGCAAGGCACGGTCAGGCGAGGCAAGGCTAAGGCACGACTACGCAAGGCTAGGCAATGCACGGAAGGCAAGCAAAGAGTAACGGAAGGCAAGGAATGCAAGGGAAAGCAGGGGAAGGCAAGGGTAACGAAAGGAACGGCACGGTAAGGAGAAACAAGGCTAAGGCACGACAACACAGGGCTAGGCAATGCAGGGCAAGGCAAGGTAAGGGTAACGCAAGGCAAGGCACGGTCAGGCGAGGCAAGGCTAAGGCACGACAACGCAAGGCTAGGCAATGCACGGAAGGCAAGCAAAGAGTAACGGAACGCAAGGAAGGCAAGGGAATGCAAGGCAAGGCAAGGTTAACGGAAGGAACGGCACGGCAAGGGGAAACAAGGCTAAGGCACGGTAACGCACGGCTAGGCAATGCAGGGCAAGGCAAGGAAAGGGTAACGCAAGGCAAGGCACGGTTTGGGGAGGCAAGGCTAATGCACGACAACGCAAGGATAGGCAGTGCACGGCTAGGCAAAGAAAGAGTAACGGAAGGAAAGGAAGTCAAGGCAAAGCAAGGCAAGGCAAGTGTAACAAAAGGCAAGGCACGGCAAGGGGAAACAAGGCTAAGGAACGGCAACGCACAGCTAGGCAATGCACGGCCAGGCAAGGAAAGGGTAACGCAAGGCAAGGCACGGTAAGGCAAGAGAAGGCTAATGCACGACAACGCACGGCTAGGCAATGCACGGCAAGGCAAGGAAAGGGTAACGCAAGGCAAGGCACGGTCAGGCGAGGCAAGGCTAATGCACGACAACGCAAGGCTAGGCAATGCACGGAAGGCAAGCAAAGAGTAACGGAAGGCAAGGAAGGCAAGGGAAACCAAGGCAAGGCAAGGGTAACGGAAGGAACGGCTCGGCAAGGGGAAACAAGGCTAAGGCAAGGCAACGCAGGGCTAGGCAATGCACGGCAAGGCAAGGAAAGGGTAACGCAAGGCAAGGCACTGTCAGGCGAGGCAAAGCTAATGCACGACATCGCAAGGCTAGGCAGTGCACGGCTAGGCAAGGAAAGAGTAATGGAAGGAAAGATAGGCAAGGAAAAGCATGGCAAGGCAAGTGTAACAACAGGCACGGCACGGAAAGGGGAAACAAGGCTAAGGTACGACAACGCAAGGCTAGGCAATGCACGGAAGGCAAGCAAAGAGTAACGGAAGGCAAGGAATGCAAAGGAAAGCAGGGGAAGGCAAGGGTAACGAAAGGAACGGCACGGTAAGGGGAAACAAGGCTAAGGCACGACAACACAGGGCTAGGCAATGCAGGGCAAGGCAAGGAAAGGGTAACTCAAGGCAAGGCACGGTTTGGGGAGGCAAGGCTAATGCACGACAACGAAAGGCTAGGCAATGCACGGAAGGCAAGCAAAGAGTTACGGAAACCAAGGAAGGCAAGGGAAAGCAAGGCAAGGGAAGGATAACGGAAAGAACGGCACGGCAAGGGGAAACAAGGCTAAGGCACGGCAACGCACGGCTAGGCAATGCACGGCAAGGCAAGGAAGAGGTAACTCAAGGCAAGGCACCTTGAGGCAAGGCAAGGCTGATGCACGACAACGCACGGCTAGGCAATGCACGGCAAGGCAAGGAAAGGGTAACGCAAGGCAAGGCACGGTCAGGCGAGGCAAGGCTAAGGCACGACAACGCAAGGCTAGGCAATGCACGAAAGGCAAGCAAAGAGTAACGGAAGGCAAGGAAGGCAAGGGAAAGCAGGGGAAGGCAAGGGTAACGGAAGGAACGGCACGGTAAGGGGAAACAAGGCTAAGGCACGACAACGCAGGGCTAGGCAATGCACGGCAAGGCAAGGAAAGGGTAACTCGAGGCAAGGCACGGTCAGGCGAGGCAAGGGCAATGCACGACAAAGCAAGGCTACGCAGTGCACGGCTAGGCAAGGAAAGAGTAATGGAAGGAAAGGAAGGCAAGGCAAAGCAAGGCAAGTGTAACAAAAGGCACGGCACGGCAAGGGGAAACAAGGCTAAGGCACGGCAACGCAAGGCTAAGCAATGCACGGCCAGGTACGGAAAGGGTAACGCAAGGCAAGGCACGGTAAGGCAAGGCGAGGCTAATGCACGACAACGCACGGCTAGGCAATGCACGGCAAGGCAAGGAAAGGGTAACGCAAGGCAAGGCACGGTTTGGGGAGGCAAGGCTAATGCACGACAACGCAAGGCTAGGCAATGCACGGAAGGCAAGTAAAGAGTAACGGAAGGCAAGGAATGTAAGGCAAAGCAAGGCAACGCAAGCAAGGCTATGGCAAGGTGAAAAAAGGCTAAGGCACGACCACGCAAGGCTAGGCAATGCACGGAAGGGAAGCAAAGAGTAACGGAAGGCAAGGAAGGCAAGGGAAAGCAAGGCAAAGCAAGCAAGGCTATGGCAAGGTGAAACAAGGCTAAGGCACCACAACGCACGACTAGGCAATGAACGGCCAGCCAAGGAAAAGGTAACGCAAGGCAAGGCACTCTGAGGCAAGGCAAGGCTAATGCATGACAGCGCAAGGCTAGGCAATGCACGGAAGGCAAGCAAAGAGTAACGGAAACCAAGGAAGGCAAGGGAAAGCAAGGCAAGGCAAGGGTAACGGAAGGAACGGCACGGCAAGGGGAAACAAGGCTAAGGCACGAGAACGCACGGCTAGACAATGCACGGCAAGGCAAGGAAAGGGTAACGCCAGGCAAGGCACGGTCAGGCAAGGCAAAGCTAATGCACGACAAGGCAAGGCTAGGCAGTGCACGGCAAGGCAAGGAAAGGGTAACGCAAGGCAAGGCACTGTCAGGCGAGGCAAGGCTTAGGCACGACAACGAAAGGCTAGGCAATGCACGGAAGGAAAGCGAAGAGTAACGGAAGGCAAGGAAATCAAGGGAAAGCAAGGGAAGGCAAGGGTAACGGAAGGAACGGCACGGCAAGGGGAAACAAGGCTAAGGCACGACAACACAGGGCTAGGCAATGCAGGGTAAGGCTAGGAAAGGGTAACGCAAGGCAAGGCACGGTTTGGGGAGGCAAGTCTAATGCACGACAACGCAAGGCTAGGCAATGCACGGAAAGCAAGCAAAGAGTAACGGAAGGCAAGGAATGCAAGGCAAAGCAAGGCAACGCAAGCAAGGCTATGGCAAGGTGAAAAAAGGCTAAGGCACGACCACGCAAGGCTAGGCAATGCACCTAAGGCAAGCAAAGAGTAACGGAAAGCAAGGAAGGCAAGGCAAAGCAAGGCAACGCATGCAAGGCTATGGCAAGGTGAAAAAAGGCTAAGACACAACAAGGCAAGGCTAGGCAATGCAAGGAAGGCAAACAAAGAGTAACGGAAGGCAAGGAAGGCAAGGGAAAGCAAGGCAAGGCAATGGTAACGGAAAGAACGGCACGGCAAGGGGAAACAAGGCTAAGGCACGACAACGCACTGCTAGGCAATGCACTGCAAGGCAAGGAAAGGGTAACGCAAGGCAAGGCAAGGTCAGGCGAGGCAAGGCTAAGGCACGACAACGCAAGTCTAGGCAATGCCCGGAAGGCAAGCAAAGAGTAACGGAACGCAAGGAAGGCAAGGGAAAGCAAGGCAAGGCAAGGTTACCGGAAGGAACGGCACGGCAAGGGGAAACAAGGCTAAGGCACGGCAACGCAAGGCTAGGCAATGCAGGGCAAGGCAAGGAAATGGTAACGCGAGGCAAGGCACGGTTTGGGGAGGCAAGGCTAATGCACGACAACGCAAGGCTAGGCAGTGCACGGCTAGGCAAGGAAAGAGTAACGGAAGGAAAGGAAGGCAAGGCAAAGCAAGGCAAGGCAAGTGTAACAAAAGGCAAGGCACGGCAAGGGGAAACAAGGCTAAGGAACGGCAACGCACGGCTAGGCAATGCACGGCCAGGCAAGGAAAGGGTAACGCAAGGCAAGGCACGGTAAGGCAACACAAGGCTAATGCACGACAACGCACGGCTAGGCAATGCACGGCAAGGCAAGGAAAGGGTAACGCAAGGCAAGGCACGGTCAGGAGAGGCAAGGCTAATGCACGACAACGCAAGGCTAGGCAATGCACGGAAGGCAAGCAAAGAGTAACGGAAGGCAAGGAAGGCAGGGGAAACCAAGGCAAGGCAAGGGTAACGGAAGGAACGGCTCGGCAAGGGGAAACAAGGCTAAGGCACGGCAACGCAGGGCTAGGCAATGCACGGCAAGGCAAGGAAAGGGTAACGCAAGGCAAGGCACTGTCAGGCGAGGCAAAGCTAATGCACGACATCGCAAGGCTAGGCAGTGCACGGCTAGGCAAGGAAAGAGTAACGGAAGGAAAGGAAGGCAAGGCAAAGCATGGCAAGGCAAGTGTAACAACAGGCACGGCACGGGAAGGGGAAACAAGGCTAAGGCACGACAACGCAAGGCTAGGCAATGCACGGAAGGCAAGCAAAGTGTAACGGAAGGCAAGGAATGCAAAGGAAAGCAGGGGAAGGCAAGGGCAACGAAAGGAACGGCACGGTAAGGGGAAACAACGCTAAGGCACGACAACACAGGGCTAGGCAATGCAGGGCAATGCAAGGAAAGGGTAACGCAAGGCAAGGCACGATTTGGGGAGGCAAGGCTAATGCACGACAACGCAAGGCTAGGCAATGAACGGAAGGCAAGCAAAGAGTAACGGAAGGCAAGGAAGGCAAGGGAAAGCAAGGCAAGGCAAGGGTAACGGAAGGAACGGCACGGCAAGGGGAAACAAGGCTAAGGCACGGCAACGCACGGCTAGGCAATGCACGGCAAGGCAAGGAAAGGGTAACGCAAGGCAAGGCACGGTGAGGCAAGGCAAGGCTAAGGCACGACAACGCAAGGCTAGGCAATGCACGGAAGGCAAGCAAAGAGTAACGGAAGGCAAGGAAAGCAAGGGAAAGCAAGGGAAGGCAAGGGTAACGGAAGGAACGGCACGGCAAGGGGAAACAAGGCTAAGGCACGACAACACAGGGCTAGGCAATGCAGGGTAAGGCAAGGAAAGGGTAACGCAAGGCAAGGCACGGTTTGGGGAGGCAAGTCTAATTCACGACAACGCAAGGCTAGGCAATGCACGGAAAGCAAGGAAAGAGTAACGGAAGGCAAGGAATGCAAGGCAAAGCAAGGCAACGCAAGCAAGGCTATGGCAAGGTGAAAAAAGGCTAAGGCACGACCACGCAAGGCTAGGCAATGCACGGAAGGCAAGCAAAGCGTAACGGAAAGCAAGGAAGGCAAGGCAAAGCAAGGCAACGCAAGCAAGGCTATGGCAAGGTGAAAAAAGGCTAAGACACGACAAGGCAAGGCTAGGCAATGCACGGAAGGCAAGCAAAGTGTAACGGAAGGCAAGGAAGGCAAGGGAAAGCAAGGCAAGGCAATGGTAACGGAAAGAACGGCACGGCAAGGGGAAACAAGGCTAAGGCACGACAACGCACTGCTAGGCAATGCACTGCAAGGCAAGGAAAGGGTAACGCAAGGCAAGGCACGGTCAGGCGAGGCAAGGCTAAGGCACGACAACGCAAGTCTAGGCAATGCACGGAAGGCAAGCAAAGAGTAACGGAAGGCAAGGAAGCAAGGGAAAGCAGGGGAAGGCAAGGGTAACGAAAGGAACGGCACGGCAAGGGGAAACAAGGCTAAGGCACGACAACACAGGGCTAGGCAATGCAGGGAAAGGCAAGGAAAGGGTAACGCAAGGCAAGGCACGGTTTGGGGAGGCAAGGCTAATTCACGACAACGCAAGGCTAGGCAATGCACGGAAGGCAAGCAAAGAGTAACGGAAGAAAAGGAATGCAAGACAAAGCAAGGCAACGCAAGCAAGGCTATGGCAAGGTGAAAAAAGGCTAAGGCACGACCACGCAAGGCTAGGCAATGCACGGAAGGCAAGCAAAGAGTAACGGAAGGCAAGGAATGCAATGCAAAGCAAGGCAACGCAAGCAAGGCTATGGCAAGGTGAAAAAAGGCTAAGGCACGACCACGCAAGGCTAGGCAATGCACGGAAGGGAAGCAAAGAGTAACGGAAGGCAAGGAAGGCAAGGCAAAGCAAGGCAACGCAAGCAAGGCTATGGCAAGGTGAAAAAAGGCTAAGACACGACAACGCAAGGCTAGGCAATGCACGGAAGGCAAGCAACGAGTAACGGAAGGCAAGGAAGGCAAGGGAAAGCAAGGCAAGGGTAACGGAAGGAACGGCACGGCAAGGGCAAACAAGGCTAAGGCACGACAACGAACGCCTAGGCAATGCACAGCAAGGCAAGGAAAGGGTAACGCAAGGCAAGGCACGGTCAGGCGAGGCAAGGCTAAGGCACGACTACGCAAGGCTAGGCAATGCACGGAAGGCAAGCAAAGAGTAACGGAAGGCAAGGAATGCAAGGGAAAGCAGGGGAAGGCAAGGGTAACGAAAGGAACGGCACGGTAAGGAGAAACAAGGCTAAGGCACGACAACACAGGGCTAGGCAATGCAGGGCAAGGCAAGGTAAGGGTAACGCAAGGCAAGGCACGGTCAGGCGAGGCAAGGCTAAGGCACGACAACGCAAGGCTAGGCAATGCACGGAAGGCAAGCAAAGAGTAACGGAACGCAAGGAAGGCAAGGGAATGCAAGGCAAGGCAAGGTTAACGGAAGGAACGGCACGGCAAGGGGAAACAAGGCTAAGGCACGGTAACGCACGGCTAGGCAATGCAGGGCAAGGCAAGGAAAGGGTAACGCAAGGCAAGGCACGGTTTGGGGAGGCAAGGCTAATGCACGACAACGCAAGGATAGGCAGTGCACGGCTAGGCAAAGAAAGAGTAACGGAAGGAAAGGAAGTCAAGGCAAAGCAAGGCAAGGCAAGTGTAACAAAAGGCAAGGCACGGCAAGGGGAAACAAGGCTAAGGAACGGCAACGCACAGCTAGGCAATGCACGGCCAGGCAAGGAAAGGGTAACGCAAGGCAAGGCACGGTAAGGCAAGAGAAGGCTAATGCACGACAACGCACGGCTAGGCAATGCACGGCAAGGCAAGGAAAGGGTAACGCAAGGCAAGGCACGGTCAGGCGAGGCAAGGCTAATGCACGACAACGCAAGGCTAGGCAATGCACGGAAGGCAAGCAAAGAGTAACGGAAGGCAAGGAAGGCAAGGGAAACCAAAGCAAGGCAAGGGTAACGGAAGGAACGGCTCGGCAAGGGGAAACAAGGCTAAGGCAAGGCAACGCAGGGCTAGGCAATGCACGGCAAGGCAAGGAAAGGGTAACGCAAGGCAAGGCACTGTCAGGCGAGGCAAAGCTAATGCACGACATCGCAAGGCTAGGCAGTGCACGGCTAGGCAAGGAAAGAGTAATGGAAGGAAAGATAGGCAAGGAAAAGCATGGCAAGGCAAGTGTAACAACAGGCACGGCACGGCAAGGGGAAACAAGGCTAAGGTACGACAACGCAAGGCTAGGCATTGCACGGAAGGCAAGCAAAGAGTAACGGAAGGCAAGGAATGCAAAGGAAAGCAGGGGAAGGCAAGGGTAACGAAAGGAACGGCACGGTAAGGGGAAACAAGGCTAAGGCACGACAACACAGGGCTAGGCAATGCAGGGCAAGGCAAGGAAAGGGTAACTCAAGGCAAGGCACGGTTTGGGGAGGCAAGGCTAATGCACGACAACGAAAGGCTAGGCAATGCACGGAAGGCAAGCAAAGAGTTACGGAAACCAAGGAAGGCAAGGGAAAGCAAGGCAAGGGAAGGGTAACGGAAAGAACGGCACGGCAAGGGGAAACAAGGCTAAGGCACGGCAACGCACGGCTAGGCAATGCACGGCAAGGCAAGGAAGAGGTAACTCAAGGCAAGGCACCTTGAGGCAAGGCAAGGCTGATGCACGACAACGCACGGCTAGGCAATGCACGGCAAGGCAAGGAAAGGGTAACGCAAGGCAAGGCACGGTCAGGCGAGGCAAGGCTAAGGCACGACAACGCAAGGCTAGGCAATGCACGAAAGGCAAGCAAAGAGTAACGGAAGGCAAGGAAGGCAAGGGAAAGCAGGGGAAGGCAAGGGTAACGGAAGGAACGGCACGGTAAGGGGAAACAAGGCTAAGGCACGACAACGCAGGGCTAGGCAATGCACGGCAAGGCAAGGAAAGGGTAACTCGAGGCAAGGCACGGTCAGGCGAGGCAAGGGCAATGCACGACAAAGCAAGGCTACGCAGTGCACGGCTAGGCAAGGAAAGAGTAATGGAAGGAAAGGAAGGCAAGGCAAAGCAAGGCAAGTGTAACAAAAGGCACGGCACGGCAAGGGGAAACAAGGCTAAGGCACGGCAACGCAAGGCTAAGCAATGCACGGCCAGGTACGGAAAGGGTAACGCAAGGCAAGGCACGGTAAGGCAAGGCGAGGCTAATGCACGACAACGCACGGCTAGGCAATGCACGGCAAGGCAAGGAAAGGGTAACGCAAGGCAAGGCACGGTTTGGGGAGGCAAGGCTAATGCACGACAACGCAAGGCTAGGCAATGCACGGAAGGCAAGTAAAGAGTAACGGAAGGCAAGGAATGTAAGGCAAAGAAAGGCAACTCAAGCAAGGCTATGGCAAGGTGAAAAAAGGCTAAGGCACGACCACGCAAGGCTAGGCAATGCACGGAAGGGAAGCAAAGAGTAACGGAAGGCAAGGAAGGCAAGGGAAAGCAAGGCAAAGCAAGCAAGGCTATGGCAAGGTGAAACAAGGCTAAGGCACCACAACGCACGACTAGGCAATGAACGGCCAGCCAAGGAAAAGGTAACGCAAGGCAAGGCACTCTGAGGCAAGGCAAGGCTAATGCATGACAGCGCAAGGCTAGGCACTGCACGGAAGGCAAGCAAAGAGTAACGGAAACCAAGGAAGGCAAGGGAAAGCAAGGCAAGGCAAGGGTAACGGAAGGAACGGCACGGCAAGGGGAATCAAGGCTAAGGCACGAGAACGCACGGCTAGACAATGCACGGCAAGGCAAGGAAAGGGTAACGCCAGGCAAGGCACGGTCAGGCAAGGCAAAGCTAATGCACGACAAGGCAAGGCTAGGCAGTGCACGGCAAGGCAAGGAAAGGGTAACGCAAGGCAAGGCACTGTCAGGCGAGGCAAGGCTTAGGCACGACAACGAAAGGCTAGGCAATGCACGGAAGGAAAGCGAAGAGTAACGGAAGGCAAGGAAATCAAGGGAAAGCAAGGGAAGGCAAGGGTAACGGAAGGAACGGCACGGCAAGGGGAAACAAGGGTAAGGCACGACAACACAGGGCTAGGCAATGCAGGGTAAGGCTAGGCACGGTTTGGGGAGGCACGGTTTGGGGAGGCAAGTCTAATGCACGACAACGCAAGGCTAGGCAATGCACGGAAAGCAAGCAAAGAGTAACGGAAGGCAAGGAATGCAAGGCAAAGCAAGGCAACGCAAGCAAGGCTATGGCAAGGTGAAAAAAGGCTAAGGCACGACCACGCAAGGCTAGGCAATGCACCTAAGGCAAGCAAAGAGTAACGGAAAGCAAGGAAGGCAAGGCAAAGCAAGGCAACGCATGCAAGGCTATGGCAAGGTGAAAAAAGGCTAAGACACGACAAGGCAAGGCTAGGCAATGCAAGGAAGGCAAGCAAAGAGTAACGGAAGGCAAGGAAGGCAAGGGAAAGCAAGGCAAGGCAATGGTAACGGAAAGAACGGCACGGCAAGGGGAAACAAGGCTAAGGCACGACAACGCACTGCTAGGCAATGCACTGCAAGGCAAGGAAAGGGTAACGCAAGGCAAGGCAAGGTCAGGCGAGGCAAGGCTAAGGCACGACAACGCAAGTCTAGGCAATGCCCGGAAGGCAAGCAAAGAGTAACGGAACGCAAGGAAGGCAAGGGAAAGCAAGGCAAGGCAAGGTTACCGGAAGGAACGGCACGGCAAGGGGAAACAAGGCTAAGGCACGGCAACGCAAGGCTAGGCAATGCAGGGCAAGGCAAGGAAATGGTAACGCAAGGCAAGGCACGGTTTGGGGAGGCAAGGCTAATGCACGACAACGCAAGGCTAGGCAGTGCACGGCTAGGCAAGGAAAGAGTAACGGAAGGAAAGGAAGGCAAGGCAAAGCAAGGCAAGGCAAGTGTAACAAAAGGCAAGGCACGGCAAGGGGAAACAAGGCTAAGGAACGGCAACGCACGGCTAGGCAATGCACGGCCAGGCAAGGAAAGGGTAACGCAAGGCAAGGCACGGTAAGGCAAGACAAGGCTAATGCACGACAACGCACGGCTAGGCAATGCACGGCAAGGCAAGGAAAGGGTAACGCAAGGCAAGGCACGGTCAGGAGAGGCAAGGCTAATGCACGACAACGCAAGGCTAGGCAATGCACGGAAGGCAAGCAAAGAGTAACGGAAGGCAAGGAAGGCAGGGGAAACCAAGGCAAGGCAAGGGTAACGGAAGGAACGGCTCCGCAAGGGGAAACAAGGCTAAGGCACGGCAACGCAGGGCTAGGCAATGCACGGCAAGGCAAGGAAAGGGTAACGCAAGGCAAGGCACTGTCAGGCGAGGCAAAGCTAATGCACGACATCGCAAGGCTAGGCAGTGCACGGCTAGGCAAGGAAAGAGTAACGGAAGGAAAGGAAGGCAAGGCAAAGCATGGCAAGGCAAGTGTAACAACAGGCACGGCACGGGAAGGGGAAACAAGGCTAAGGCACGACAACGCAAGGCTAGGCAATGCACGGAAGGCAAGCAAAGTGTAACGGAAGGCAAGGAATGCAAAGGAAAGCAGGGGAAGATAAGGGCAACGAAAGGAACGGCACGGTAAGGGGAAACAACGCTAAGGCACGACAACACAGGGCTAGGCAATGCAGGGCAAGGCAAGGAAAGGGTAACGCAAGGCAAGGCACGATTTGGGGAGGCAAGGCTAATGCACGACAACGCAAGGCTAGGCAATGAACGGAAGGCAAGCAAAGAGTAACGGAAGGCAAGGAAGGCAAGGGAAAGCAAGGCAAGGCAAGGGTAACGGAAGGAACGGCACGGCAAGGGGAAACAAGGCTAAGGCACGGCAACGCACGGCTAGGCAATGCACGGCAAGGCAAGGAAAGGGTAACGCAAGGCAAGGCACGGTGAGGCAAGGCAAGGCTAAGGCACGACAACGCAAGGCTAGGCAATGCACGGAAGGCAAGCAAAGAGTAACGGAAGGCAAGGAAGGCAAGGGAAAGGAGGGGAAGGCAAGGGTAACGGAAGGAACGGCACGGTAAGGGGAAACAAGGCTAAGGCACGACAACGCGGGGCTAGGCAATGCAAGGCAAGGCAAGGAAAGGGTAACGCAAGGCAAGGCACGGTCAGGCGAGGCAAGGGTAATGCACGACAACGCAAGGCTACGCAGTGCACGGCTAGGCAAGGAAAGAGTAACGGAAGGAAAGGAAGGCAAGGCAAAGCAAGGCAAGGCAAGTGTAACAAAAGGCACGGCACGGCAAGGGGAAACAAGGCTAAGGCACGGCAACGCAAGGCTAAGCAATGCACGGCCAGGCAAGGAAAGGGTAACGCAAGGCAAGGCACGGTAAGGCAAGGCGAGGCAAATGCACGACAACGCACGGCTAGGCAATGCACGGCAAGGCAAGGAAAGGGTAACGCAAGGCAAGGCACGGTTTGGGGAAGCAAGGCTAATGCATGACAACGCAAGGCTAGGCAATGCACGGAAGGGAAGCAAAGAGTAACGGAAGGCAAGGAAGGCAAGGCAAAGCAAGGCAACGCAAGCAAGGCTATGGCAAGGTGAAAAAAGGCTAAGACACGACAACGCAAGGCTAGGCAATGCACGGAAGGCAAGCAAAGAGTAACGAAAACCAAGGAAGGCAAGGGAAAGCAAGGCAAGGCAAGGGTAACGGAAGGAACGGCACGGCAAGGGGAAACAAGGCTAAGGCACGACAACGCACGGCTAGGCAATGCACGGCAATGCAAGGAAAGGGTAACGCCAGGCAAGGCACGGTCAGGCAAGGCAAGGCTAATGCACGACAAGGCAAGGCTAGGCAGTGCACGGCAAGGCAAGGAAAGGGTAACGCAAGGCAAGGCACTGTCAGGCGAGGCAAGGCTAAGGCACGACAACGCAAGGCTAGGCAATGCACGGAAGGAAAGCGAAGAGTAACGGAAGGCAAGGAAAGCAAGGGAAAGCAAGGGAAGGCAAGGGTAACGGAAGGAACGGCACGGCAAGGGGAAACAAGGCTAAGGCACGACAACACAGGGGTAGGCAATGCAGGGTAAGGCAAGGAAAGGGTAACGCAAGGCAAGGCACGGTTTGGGGAGGCAAGTCTAATGCACGACAACGCAAGGCTAGGCAATGCACGGAAAGCAAGGAAAGAGTAACGGAAGGCAAGGAATGCAAGGCAAAGCAAGGCAACGCAAGCAAGGCTATGGCAAGGTGAAAAAAGGCTAAGGCACGACCACGCAAGGCTAGGCAATGCACGGAAGGCAAGCAAAGCGTAACGGAAAGCAAGCAAGGCAAGGCAAAGCAAGGCAACGCAAGCAAGGCTATGGCAAGGTGAAAAAAGGCTAAGGCACGACCACGCAAGGCTAGGCAATGCACGGAAGGGAAGCAAAGAGTAACGGAAGGCAAGGAAGGCAAGGCAAAGCAAGGCAACGCAAGCAAGGCTATGGCAAGGTGAAAAAAGGCTAAGACACGACAACGCAAGGCTAGGCAATGCACGGAAGGCAAGCAACGAGTAACGGAAGGCAAGGAAGGCAAGGGAAAGCAAGGCAAGGGTAACGGAAGGAACGGCACAGCAAGGGCAAACAAGGCTAAGGCACGACAACGAACGGCTAGGCAATGCCGGGCAAGGCAAGGTAAGGGTAACGCAAGGCAAGGCACGGTCAGGCGAGGCAAGGCTAAGGCACGACAACGCAAGGCTAGGCAATGCACGGAAGGCAAGCAAAGAATAACGGAACGCAAGGAAGGCAAGGGAAAGCAAGGCAAGGCAAGGGTAACGGAAGGAACGGCACGGCAAGGGGAAACAAGGCTAAGGCACGGCATCGCACGGCTAGGCAATGCACGAAAGCCAAGCAAAGAGTAACGGAAGGCAAGGAAGGCAAGGGAAAGCAGGGGAAGGCAAGGGTAACGGAAGGAACGGCACGGTAAGGGGAAACAAGGCTAAGGCACGACAACGCAGGGCTAGGCAATGCACGGCAAGGCAAGGAAAGGGTAACGCAAGGCAAGGCACGGTCAGGCGAGGCAAGGGTAATGCACGACAACGCAAGGCTACGCAGTACACGGCTAGGCAAGGAAAGAGTAACGGAAGGAAAGGAAGGCAAGGCAAAGCAAGGCAAGGCAAGTGTAACAAAAGGCACGGCACGGCAAGGGGAAACAAGGCTAAGGTACGGCAACGCAAGGCTAAGCAATGCATGTCCAGGCAAGGAAAGGGTAAGGCAAGGCAAGGCACGGTAAGGCAAGGCGAGGCTAATGCACGACACGCACGTCTTGGCAATGCACGGCAAGGCAAGGAAAGGGTAACGCAAGGCAAGGCACGGTTAGGCGAGGCAAGGCTAAGGCACGACAACGCTAGGCTAGGCAATGCACGGAAGGCAAGCAAAGAGTAACGGAAGGCAAGGAATGCAAGGCAAAGCAAGGCAACGCAAGCAAGTCTATGGCAAGGTGAAAAAAGGCTAAGGCACGACAACGCAAGGCTAGGCAATGCACGGAAGGCAAGCAAAGAGTAACGGAATGGAAGGAAGGCAAGGCAAAGCAAGCAAGGCTATGGCAAGGTGAAACAAGGCTAAGGCACCACAACGCACGGCTATGCAATGCACGGCCAGCCAAGGAAAAGGTAACGCAAGGCAAGGCACTGTGAGGCAAGGCAAGGCTAATGCACGACAGCGCAAGGCTAGGCAATGCACGGAAGGCAAGCAAAGAGTAACGGAAACCAAGGAATGCAAGGGAAACCAAGGCAAGGCAAGGGTAACGGAAGTAACGGCACGGCAAGGGGAAACAAGGCTAAGGCACGACAACGCACGGCTAGGCAATGCACGGCAAGGCAAGGAAAAGGTAACGCAAGGCAAGGCACTGTCAGGCGAGGCAAGGCTAAGGCACGACAACGCAAGGCTAGGCAATGCACGGAAGGAAAGCAAAGAGTAACGGAAGGCAAGGAAAGCAAGGGAAAGCAAGGCAAGGCAAGGGTAACGGAAGGAACGGCACGGCAAGGGGAAACAAGGCTAAGGCACGACAACCCAAGGCTAGGCAATGCACGGAAGGCAAGCAAAGAGTAACGGAAGGCAAGGAAGGCAAGGCAAAGCAAGGCAACGCAAGCAAGGCTATGGCAAGGTGAAAAAAGGCTAAGGCACGACCACGCAAGGCTAGGCAATGCACGGAAGGCAAGCAAAGAGTAACGGAAGGCAAGGAAGGCAAGGCAAAGCAAGGCAACGCAAGCAAGGTTATGGCAAGGTGAAAAAAGGCTAAGACACGACAACGCAAGGCTAGGCAATGCACGGAAGGCAAGCAAAGTGTAACGGAAGGCAAGGAAGGCAAGGGAAAGCAAGGCAAGTGTAACGGAAAGAACGGCACGGCAAGGGCAAACAAGGCTAAGGCACGACAACGAACGGCTAGGCAATGCACTGCAAGGCAAGGAAAGGGTAACGCAAGGCAAGGCACGGTCAGGCGAGGCAAGGCTAAGGCACGACTACGCAAGGCTAGGCAATGCATGGAAGGCAAGCAAAGAGTAACGGAAGGCAAGGAATGCAAGGGAAAGCAGAGGGGAAGGCAAGGGTAACGAAAGGAACGGCACGGTAAGGGGAAACAAGGCTAAGGCACGACAACACAGGGCTAGGCAATGCAGGGCAAGGCAAGGTAAGGGTAACGCAAGGCAAGGCACGGTCAGGCGAGGCAAGGCTAAGGCACGACAACGCAAGGCTAGGCAATGCACGGAAGGCAAGCAAAGAGTAACGGAACGCAAGGAAGGCAAGGGAATGCAAGGCAAGGCAAAGTTAACGGAAGGAACGGCACGGCAAGGGGAAACAAGGCTAAGGCACGGCAACGCACGGCTAGGCAATGCAGGGCAAGGCAAGGAAAGGGTAACGCAAGGCAAGGCACGGTTTGGGGAGGCAAGGCTAATGCACGACAACGCAAGGATAGGCAGTGCACGGCTAGGCAAAGAAAGAGTAACGGAAGGAAAGGAAGTCAAGGCAAAGCAAGGCAAGGCAAGTGTAACAAAAGGCAAGGCACGGCAAGGGGAAACAAGGCTAAGGAACGGCAACGCACGGCTAGGCAATGCACGGCCAGCCAAGGAAAAGGTAACGCAAGGCAAGGCACTCTGAGGCAAGGCAAGGCTCATGCATGACAGCGCAAGGCTAGGCAATGCACGGAAGGCAAGCAAAGAGTAACGGAAACCAAGGAAGGCAAGGGAAAGCAAGGCAAGGCAAGGGTAACGGAAGGAACGGCACGGCAAGGGGAAACAAGGCTAAGGCACGACAACGCACGGCTAGGCAATGCACGGCAAGGCAAGGAAAGGGTAACGCAAGGCAAGGCACGGTCAGGCGAGGCAAGGCTAATGACGACAACGCAAGGCTAGGCAATGCACGGAAGGCAAGCAAAGAGGAACGGAAGGCAAGGAAGGCAAGGGAAACCAAGGCAAGGCAAGAGTAACGGAAGGAACGGCTCGGCAAGGGGAAAAAAGGCTAAGGCACGGCAACGCAGGGCAAGGCAATGCACGGCAAGGCAAGGAAAGGGTAACGCAAGGCAAGGCACTGTCAGGCGAGGCAAAGCTAATGCACGACATCGCAAGGCTAGGCAGTGCACGGCTAGGCAAGGAAAGAGTAATGGAAGGAAAGGAAGGCAAGGAAAAGCATGGCAAGGCAAGTGTAACAACAGGCACGGCACGGCAAGGGGAAACAAGGCTAAGGCACGACAACGCAAGGCTAGGCAATGCACGGAAGGCAAGCAAAGAGTAACGGAAGGCAAGGAATGCAATGCAAAGCAAGGCAACGCAAGCAAGGCTATGGCAAGGTGAAAAAAGGCTAAGGCACGACCACGCAAGGCTAGGCAATGCACGGAAGGCAAGCAAAGAGTAACGGAAGGCAAGGAAGGCAAGGCAAAGCAAGGCAACGCAAGCAAGGCTATGGCAAGGTGAAAAAAGGCTAAGACACGACAACGCAAGACTAGGCAATGCACGGAAGGCAAGCAAAGAGTAACGGAAGGCAAGGAAGGCAAGGGAAAGCAAGGCAAGGGTAACGGAAGGAACGGCACGGCAAGGGCAAACAAGGCTAAGGCACGACAACGAACGGCTAGGCAATGCAGGGCAAGGCAAGGTAAGGGTAACGCAAGGCAAGGCACGGTCAGGCGAGGCAAGACTAAGGCACGACAACGCAAGGCTAGGCAATGCACGGAAGGCAAGCAAAGAATAACGGAACGCAAGGAAGGCAAGGGAAAGCAAGGCAAGGCAAGGGTAACGGAAGGAACGGCACGGCAAGGGGAAACAAGGCTAAGGCACGGCAACGCACGGCTAGGCAATGCACGAAAGCCAAGCAAAGAGTAACGGAAGGCAAGGAAGGCAAGGGAAAGCAGGGGAAGGCAAGGGTAACGGAAGGAACGGCATGGTAAGGGGAAACAAGGCTAAGGCACGACAACGCAGGGCTAGGCAATGCACGGCAAGTCAAGGAAAGGGTAACGCAAGGCAAGGCACGGTCAGGCGCGGCAAGGGTAATGCACGACAACGCAAGGCTACGCAGTACACGGCTAGGCAAGGAAAGAGTAACGGAAGGCAAGGAATGCAAGGCAAAGCAAGGCAACGCAAGCAAGTCTATGGCAAGGTGAAAAAAGGCTAAGGCACGACAACGCAAGGCTAGGCAATGCACGGAAGGCAAGCAAAGAGTAACGGAATGGAAGGAAGGCAAGGCAAAGCAAGGCAAGGCAAGTGTAACAAAAGGCACGGCACGGCAAGGGGAAACAAGGCTAAGGTACGGCAACGCAAGGTTAAGCAATGCATGTCCAGGCAAGGAAAGGGTAACGCAAGGCAAGGCACGGTAAGGCAAGGCGAGGCTAATGCACGACAACGCACGGCTTGGCAATGCACGGCAAGGCAAGGAAAGGGTAACGCAAGGCAAGGAACGGTTAGGCGAGGCAAGGCTAAGGCACGACAACGCTAGGCTAGGCAATGCACGGAAGGCAAGCAAAGAGTAACGGAAGGCAAGGAATGCAAGGCAAAGCAAGGCAACGCAAGCAAGTCTATGGCAAGGTGAAAAAAGGCTAAGGCACGACAACGCAAGGCTAGGCAATGCACGGAAGGCAAGCAAAGAGTAACGGAATGGAAGGAAGGCAAGGCAAAGTAAGCAAGGCTATGGCAAGGTGAAACAAGGCTAAGGCACCACAACCCACGGCTAGGCAATGCAAGGCCAGCCAAGGAAAAGGTAACGCAAGGCAAGGCACTGTGAGGCAAGGCAAGGCTAATGCACGACAGCGCAAGGCTAGGCAATGCACGGAAGGCAAGCAAAGAGTAACGGAAACCAAGGAATGCAAGGGAAACCAAGGCAAGGCAAGGGTAACGGAAGTAACGGCACGGCAAGGGGAAACAAGGCTAAGGCACGACAACGCACGGCTAGGCAATGCACGGCAAGGCAAGGAAAGGGTAACGCCAGGCAAGGCACGGTCAGGCAAGGCAAGGCTAATGCACGACAAGGCAAGGCTTGGCAGTGCACGGCAAGGCAAGGAAAAGGTAACGCAATGCAAGGCACTGTCAGGCGAGGCAAGGCTAAGGCACGACAACGCAAGGCTAGGCAATGCACGGAAGGAAAGCAAAGAGTAACGGAAGGCAAGGAAAGCAAGGGAAAGCAAGGCAAGTCAAGGGTAACGGAAGGAACGGCACGGCAAGGGGAAACAAGGCTAAGGCACGACAACACAGGGCTAGGCAATGCAGGGCAAGGCAAGGAAAGGGTAACGCAAGGCAAGGCACGGTTTGGGGAGGCAAGGCTAATGCACGACAACCCAAGGCTAGGCAATGCACGGAAGGCAAGCAAAGAGTAACGGAAGGCAAGTAATGCAAGGCAAAGCAAGGCAACGCAAGCAAGGCTATGGCAAGGTGAAAAAAGGCTAAGGCACGACCACGCAAGGCTAGGCAATGCACGGAAGGCAAGCAAAGAGTAACGGAAGGCAAGGAAGGCAAGGGAAAGCAAGGCAAGGGTAACGGAAAGAACGGCACGGCAAGGGCAAACAAGGCTAAGGCACGACAACGAACGGCTAGGCAATGCACTGCAAGGCAAGGAAAGGGTAACGCAAGGCAAGGCACGGTCAGGCGAGGCAAGGCTAAGGCACGACTACGCAAGGCTAGGCAATGCACGGAAGGCAAGCAAAGAGTAACGGAAGGCAAGGAAGGCAAGGGAAAGCAGGGGAAGGCAAGGGTAACGAAAGGAACGGCACGGTAAGGGGAAACAAGGCTAAGGCACGACAACACAGGGCTAGGCAATGCAGGGCAAGGCAAGGTAAGGGTAACGCAAGGCAAGGCACGGTCAGGCGAGGCAAGGCTAAGGCACGACAACGCAAGGCTAGGCAATGCACGGAAGGCAAGCAAAGAGTAACGGAACGCAAGGAAGGCAAGGGAATGCAAGGCAAGGCAAGGGTAACGGAAGGAACGGCACGGAAAGGGGAAACAAGGCTAAGGCACGGCAACGCAGGGCTAGGCAATGCAGGGCAAGGCAAGGAAAGGGTAACGCAAGGCAAGGCACGGTTTGGGGAGGCAAGGCTAATGCACGACAACGCAAGGATAGGCAGTGCACGGCTAGGCAAAGAAAGAGTAACGGAAGGAAAGGAAGTCAAGGCAAAGCAAGGCAAGGCAAGTGTAACAAAAGGCAAGGCACGGCAAGGGGAAACAAGGCTAAGGAACGGCAACGCACGGCTAGGCAATGCACGGCCAGGCAAGGAAAGGGTAACGCAAGGCAAGGCACGGTAAGGCAAGAGAAGGCTAATGCACGACAACGCACGGCTAGGCAATGCACGGCAAGGCAAGGAAAGGGTAACGCAAGGCAAGGCACGGTCAGGCGAGGCAAGGCTAATGCACGACAACGCAAGGCTAGGCAATGCACGGAAGGCAAGCAAAGAGTAACGGAAGGCAAGGAAGGCAAGGGAAACCAAGGCAAGGCAAGGGTAACGGAAGGAACGGCTCGGCAAGGGGAAACAAGGCTAAGGCAAGGCAACGCAGGGCTAGGCAATGCACGGCAAGGCAAGGAAATGGTAACGCAAGGCAAGGCACTGTCAGGCGAGGCAAAGCTAATGCACGACATCGCAAGGCTAGGCAGTGCACGGCTAGGCAAGGAAAGGTAATGGAAGGAAAGAAGGCAAGGGAGGCAAAGCTAATGGCAAGGCAAGGAAAAGTGTGGCAACAACAGGCACGGCACGGCAAGGGGAAACAAGGCTAAGGTACGACAACGCAAGGCTAGGCAATGCACGGAAGGCAAGCAAAGAGTAACGGAAGGCAAGGAATGCAAAGGAAAGCAGGGGAAGGCAAGGGTAACGAAAGGAACGGCACGGTAAGGGGAAACAAGGCTAAGGCACGACAACACAGGGCTAGGCAATGCAGGGCAAGGCAAGGAAAGGGTAACGCAAGGCAAGGCACAATTTGGGGAGGCAAGGCTAATGCAAGACAACGAAAGGCTAGGCAATGCACGGAAGGCAAGCAAAGAGTTACGGAAACCAAGGAAGGCAAAGGAAAGCAAGGCAAGGGAAGGGTAACGGAAGGAACGGCACGGCAAGGGGAAACAAGGCTAAGGCACGGCAACGCACGGCTAGGCAATGCACGGCAAGGCAAGGAAGAGGTAACGCAAGGCAAGGCACCTTGAGGCAAGGCAAGGCTGATGCACGACAACGCACGGCTAGGCAATGCACGGCAAGGCAAGGAAAGGGTAACGCAAGGCAAGGCACGGTCAGTCGAGGCAAGGCTAAGGCACGACAACGCAAGGCTAGGCAATGCACGGAAGGCAAGCAAAGAGTAACGGAAGGCAAGGAAGGCAAGGGAAAGCAGGGGAAGGGAAGGGTAACGGAAGGAACGGCTCGGCAAGGGGAAACAAGGCTAAGGCACGGTAACGAAGGGCTAGGCAATGCACGGCAAGGCAAGGAAAGGGTAACGCAAGGCAAGGCACGGTCAGGCGAGGCAAGGGTAATGCACGAAAACGCAAGGCTACGCAGTGCACGGCTAGGCAAGGAAAGAGTAACGGAAGGAATGGAAGGCAAGGCAAAGCAAGGCAAGGCAAGTGTAACAAAAGGCACGGCACGGCAAGGGGAAACAAGGCTAAGGCACGGCAACGCAAGACTAAGCAATGCACGGCCAGGCAAGGAAAGGGTAACGCAAGGCAAGGCACTGTTAGGCGAGGCAAGGCTAAGGCACGACAACGCAATGCTAGGCAATGCACGGAAGGCAAGCAAAGAGTAACGGAAGGCAAGGAATGCAAGGCAAAGCAAGACAAAGCAAGCAAGGCTATGGCAAGGTGAAACAAGGCTAAGGCACCACAACGCACGGCTAGACAATGCACGGCCAGCCAAGGAAAAGGTAACGCAAGGCAAGGCACTCTGAGGCAAGGCAAGTCTAATGCACGACAGCGCAAGGCTAGGCAATGCACGGAAGGCAAGCAAAGAGTAACGGAAGGCAAGGAAGGCAAGGGAAACCAAGGCAAGGCAAGGGTAACGGAAGGAACGGCTCGGCAAGGGGAAACAAGGCTAAGGCACGGCAACGCAGGGCTAGGAAATGCACGGCAAGGCAAGGAAAGGGTAACGCAAGGCAAGGCACTGTGAGGCGAGGCAAAGCTAATGCACGACATCGCAAGGCTAGGCAGTGCACGGCTAGGCAAGGAAAGAGTAACGGAAGGAAAGGAAGGCAAGGCAAAGCAAGGCAAGGTAAGTGTAACAAAAGGCAAGGCACGGCAAGGGGAAACAAGGCTAAGGAACGGCAACGCACGGCTAGGCAATGCACGGCCAGGCAATGAAAGGGCAACGCAAGGCGAGGCACGGTAAGGCTAGACAAGGCTAATGCACGACAACGCACGGCTAGGCAATGCTCGGCAAGGCAAGGAAAGGGTAACGCAAGGCAAGGCACGGTCAGGGGAGGCAAGGCTAATGACGACAACGCAAGGCTAGGCAATGCACGGAAGGCAAGCAAAGAGTAACGGAAGGCAAGGAAGGCAAGGGAAACCAAGGCAAGGCAAGAGTAACGGAAGGAACGGCTCGGCAAGGGGAAAAAAGGCTAAGGCACGGCAACGCAGGGCAAGGCAATGCACGGCAAGGCAAGGAAAGGGTAACGCAAGGCAAGGCACTGTCAGGCGAGGCAAGGCTAATGCACGACATCGCAAGGCTAGGCAGTGCACGTCTAGGCAAGGAAAGAGTAATGGAAGGAAAGGAAGGCAAGGAAGGCAAGGGAAACCAAGGCAAGGCAAGAGTAACGGAAGGAACGGCTCGGCAAGGGGAAAAAAGGCTAAGGCACGGCAACGCAGGGCAAGGCAACGCACGGCAAGGCAAGGAAAGGGTAACGCAAGGCAAGGCCCGGTCAGGCGAGGCAAGGGCAATGCACGACAACGCACGGCTAGGCAATGCACGGCAAGGCAAGGAAAGGGTAACGCAAGGCAAGGCACGGTTTGGGGAGGCAAGGCTAATGCACGACAACGCAAGGCTAGGCAATGCACGGAAGGCAAGTAAAGAGTAACGGAAGGCAAGGAATGTAAGGCAATGCAAGGCAACGCAAGCAAGTCTTTGGCAAGGTGAAAAAAGGCTAAGGCACGACCACGCAAAGGCAATGCACGGAAGGCAAGTAAAGAGTAACGGAAGGCAAGGAATGTAAGGCAATGCAAGGCAACGCAAGCAAGTCTTTGGCAAGGTGAAAAAAGGCTAAGGCACGACCACGCAAGGCTAGGCAATGCACGGAAGGGAAGCAAAGAGTAACGGAAGGCAAGGAAGGCAAGGGAAAGCAAGGCAAAGCAAGCAAGGTTATGGCAAGGTGAAACAAGGCGAAGGCAACACAACGCACGACTAGGCAATGCACGGCCAGCCAAGGAAAAGGTAACGCAAGGCAAGGCACTCTGAGGCAAGGCAAGGCTAATGCATGACAGCGCAAGGCTAGGCAATGCACGGAAGGCAAGCAAAGAGTAACGGAAGGCAAGGAAATCAAGGGAAAGCAAGGGAAGGCAAGGGTAACGGAAGGAACGGCACGGCAAGGGGAAACAAGGCTAAGGCACGGCAACGCAGGGCAAGGCAATGCACGGCAAGGCAAGGAAAGGGTAACGCCAGGCAAGGCACGGTCAGGCAAGGCAAAGCTAATGCACGACAAGGCAAGGCTAGGCAGTGCACGGCAAGGCAAGGAAAGGGTAACGCAAGGCAAGGCACTGTCAGGCGAGGCAAGGCTTAGGCACGACAACGCAAGGCTAGGCAATGCACGGAAGGAAAGCGAAGAGTAACGGAAGGCAAGGAAATCAAGGGAAAGCAAGGGAAGGCAAGGGTAACGGAAGGAACGGCACGGCAAGGGGAAACAAGGCTAAGGCACGACAACACAGGGCTAGGCAATGCAGGGTAAGGCAAGGAAAGGGTAACGCAAGGCAAGGCACGGTTTGGGGAGGCAAGTCTAATGCACGACAACGCAAGGCTAGGCAATGCACGGAAAGCAAGCAAAGAGTAACGGAAGGCAAGGAATGCAAGGCAAAGCAAGGCAACGCAAGCAAGGCTATGGCAAGGTGAAAAAAGGCTAAGGCACGACCACGCAAGGCTAGGCAATGCACCTAAGGCAAGCAAAGAGTAACGGAAAGCAAGGAAGGCAAGGCAAAGCAAGGCAACGCAAGCAAGGCTATGGCAAGGTGAAAAAAGGCTAAGACACGACAAGGCAAGGCTAGGCAATGCACGGAAGGCAAGCAAAGAGTAACGGAAGGCAAGGAAGGCAAGGGAAAGCAAGGCAAGGCAATGGTAACGGAAAGAACGGCACGGCAAGGGGAAACAAGGCTAAGGCACGACAACGCACTGCTAGGCAATGCACTGCAAGGCAAGGAAAGGGTAACGCAAGGCAAGGCAAGGTCAGGCGAGGCAAGGCTAAGGCACGACAACGCAAGTCTAGGCAATGCACGGAAGGCAAGCAAAGAGTAACGGAACGCAAGGAAGGCAAGGGAAAGCAAGGCAAGGCAAGGTTACCGGAAGGAACGGCACGGCAAGGGGAAACAAGGCTAAGGCACGGCAACGCAAGGCTAGGCAATGCAGGGCAAGGCAAGGAAATGGTAACGCAAGGCAAGGCACGGTTTGGGGAGGCAAGGCTAATGCACGACAACGCAAGGCTAGGCAGTGCACGGCTAGGCAAGGAAAGAGTAACGGAAGGAAAGGAAGGCAAGGAAAAGCAAGGCAAGGCAAGTGTAACAAAAGGGAAGGCACGGCAAGGGGAAACAAGGCTAAGGAACGGCAACGCACGGCTAGGCAATGCACGGCCAGGCAAGGAAAGGGTAACGCAAGGCAAGGCACGGTAAGGCAAGACAAGGCTAATGCACGACAACGCACGGCTAGGCAATGCACGGCAAGGCAAGGAAAGGGTAACGCAAGGCAAGGCACGGTCAGGCGAGGCAAGGGTAATGCACGAAAACGCAAGGCTAGGCAATGCACGGAAGGCAAGCAAAGAGTGACGGAAGGCAAGGAAGGCAGGGGAAACCAAGGCAAGGCAAGGGTAACGGAAGGAACGGCTCGGCAAGGGGAAACAAGGCTAAGGCACGGCAACGCAGGGCTAGGCAATGCACGGCAAGGCAAGGAAAGGGTAACGCAAGGCAAGGCACTGTCAGGCGAGGCAAAGCTAATGCACGACATCGCAAGGCTAGGCAGTGCACGGCTAGGCAAGGAAAGAGTAACGGAAGGAAAGGAAGGCAAGGCAAAGAATGGCAAGGCAAGTGTAACAAAAGGCACGGCACGGCAAGGGGAAACAAGGCTAAGGCACGACAACGCAAGGCTAGGCAATGGACGGAAGGCAAGCAAAGAGTAACGGAAGGCAAGGAAGGCAAAGGAAAGCAGGGGAAGGCAAGGGCAACGAAAGTAAAGGCACGGTAAGGGGAAACAACGCTAAGGCACGACAACACAGGGCTAGGCAATGCAGGGCAAGGCAAGGAAAGGGTAACGCAAGGCAAGGCACGATTTGGGGAGGCAAGGCTAATGCACGACAACGCAAGGCTAGGCAATGAACGGAAGGCAAGCAAAGAGTAACGGAAGCCAAGGAAGGCAAAGGAAAGCAAGGCAAGGCAAGGGTAACGGAAGGAACGGCACGGCAAGGGGAAACAAGGCTAAGGCACGGCAACGCACGGCTAGGCAATGCACGGCAAGGCAAGGAAAGGGTAACGCAAGGCAAGGCACGGTGAGGCAAGGCAAGGCTGATGCACGACAACGCACGGCTAGGCAATGCACGGCAAGGCAATGAAAGGGTAACGCAAGGCAAGGCACTGTCAGGCGAGGCAAAGCTAATGCACGACATCGCAAGGCTAGGCAGTGCACGGCTAGGCAAGGAAAGAGTAATGGAAGGAAAGGAAGGCAAGGAAAAGCATGGCAAGGCAAGTGTAACAACAGGCACGGCACGGCAAGGGGAAACAAGGCTAAGGCACGACAACGCAAGGCTAGGCAATGCACGGAAGGCAAGCAAAGAGTAACGGAAGGCAAGGAATGCAATGCAAAGCAAGGCAACGCAAGCAAGGCTATGGCAAGGTGAAAAAAGGCTAAGGCACGACCACGCAAGGCTAGGCAATGCACGGAAGGGAAGCAAAGAGTAACGGAAGGCAAGGAAGGCAAGGCAAAGCAAGGCAACGCAAGCAAGGCTATGGCAAGGTGAAAAAAGGCTAAGACACGACAACGCAAGGCTAGGCAATGCACGGAAGGCAAGCAAAGAGTAACGGAAGGCAAGGAAGGCAAGGGAAAGCAAGGCAAGGGTAACGGAAGGAACGGCACGGCAAGGGCAAACAAGGCTAAGGCACGACAACAAACGGCTAGGCAATGCAGGGCAAGGCAAGGTAAGGGTAACGCAAGGCAAGGCACGGTCAGGCGAGGCAAGGCTAAGGCACGACAACGCAAGTCTAGGCAATGCACGGAAGGCAAGCAAAGAATAACGGAACGCAAGGAAGGCAAGGGAAAGCAAGGCAAGGCAAGGGTAACGGAAGGAACGGCACGGCAAGGGGAAACAAGGCTAAGGTACGGCAACGCACGGCTAGGCAATGCACGAAAGCCAAGCAAAGAGTAACGGAAGGCAAGGAAGGCAAGGGAAAGCAGGGGAAGGCAAGGGTAACGGAAGGAACGGCACGGTAAGGGGAAACAAGGCTAAGGCACGACAACGCAGGGCTAGGCAATGCACGGCAAGGCAAGGAAAGGGTAACGCAAGGCAAGGCACGGTCAGGCGAGGCAAGGGTAATGCACGACAACGCAAGGCTACGCAGTACACGGCTAGGCAAGGAAAGAGTAACGGAAGGAAAGGAAGGCAAGGCAAAGCAAGGCAAGGCAAGTGTAACAAAAGGCACGGCACGGCAAGGGGAAACAAGGCTAAGGTACGGCAACGCAAGGCTAAGCAATGCATGTCCATTCAAGGAAAGGGTAACGCAAGGCAAGGCACGGTAAGGCAAGGCGAGGCTAATGCACGACAACGCACGGCTTGGCAATGCACGGCAAGGCAAGGAAAGGGTAACGCAAGGCAAGGCACGGTTAGGCGAGGCAAGGCTAAGGCACGACAACGCTAGGCTAGGCAATGCACGGAAGGCAAGCAAAGAGTAACGGAAGGCAAGGAATGCAAGGCAAAGCAAGGCAACGCAAGCAAGTCTATGGCAAGGTGAAAAAAGGCTAAGGCACGACAACGCAAGCCTAGGCAATGCCCGGAAGGCAAGCAAAGAGTAACGGAATGGAAGGAAGGCAAGACAAAGCAAGCAAGGCTATGGCAAGGTGAAACAAGGCTAAGGCACCACAACGCACGGCTAGGCAATGCACGGAAGGCAAGCAAAGAGTAACGGAAGGCAAGGAAGGCAAGGGAAAGCAAGGCAAGGCAATGGTAACGGAAAGAACGGCACGGCAAGGGGAAACAAGGCTAAGGCACGACAACGCACTGCTAGGCAATGCACGGCAAGGCAAGGAAAGGGTAACGCAAGGCAAGGCACTGTCAGGCGAGGCAAAGCTAATGCACGACATCGCAAGGCTAGGCAGTGCACGGCTAGGCAAGGAAAGAGTAATGGAAGGAAAGATAGGCAAGGAAAAGCATGGCAAGGCAAGTGTAACAACAGGCACGGCACGGCAAGGGGAAACAAGGCTAAGGTACGACAACGCAAGGCTAGGCAATGCACGGAAGGCAAGCAAAGAGTAACGGAAGGCAAGGAATGCAAAGGAAAGCAGGGGAAGACAAGGGTAACGAAAGGAACGGCACGGTAAGGGGAAACAAGGCTAAGGCACGACAACACAGGGCTAGGCAATGCAGGGCAAGGCAAGGAAAGGGTAACTCAAGGCAAGGCACGGTTTGGGGAGGCAAGGCTAATGCACGACAACGAAAGGCTAGGCAATGCACGGAAGGCAAGCAAAGAGTTACGGAAACCAAGGAAGGCAAGGGAAAGCAAGGCAAGGGAAGGGTAACGGAAGGAAGGGCACGGCAAGGGGAAACAAGGCTAAGGCACGGCAACGCACGGCTAGGCAATGCACGGCAAGGCACGGAAAAGGTAACGCAAGGCAAGGCACCTTGAGGCAAGGCAAGGCTGATGCACGACTACGCACGGCTAGGCAATGCACGGCAAGGCAAGGAAAGGGTAACGCAAGGCAAGGCACGGTCAGGCGAGGCAAGGCTAAGGCACGACAACGCAAGGCTAGGCAATGCACGAAAGGCAAGCAAAGAGTAACGGAAGGCAAGGAAGGCAAGGGAAAGCAGGGGAAGGCAAGGGTAACGGAAGGAACGGCACGGCAAGGGGAAACAAGGCTAAGGCACGAAAACGCAGGGCTACGCAATGCACGGCAAGGCAAGGAAAGGGTAACTCGAGGCAAGACACGGTCAGGCGAGGCAAGGGCAATGCACGACAACGCAAGGCTAGGCAGTGCACGGCTAGGCAAGGAAAGAGTAACGGAAGGAAAGGAAGGCAAGGCAAAGCAAGGCAAGGCAAGTGTAACAAGGCACGGCACGGCAAGGGGAAACAAGGCTAAGGCACGGCAACGCAAGGCTAAGCAATGCACGGCAGGTAAGGAAAGGGTAACGCAAGGCAAGGCACGGTAAGGCAAGGCGAGGCTAATGCACGACAACGCACGGCTAGGCAATGCACGGAAAGGCACGGAAAGGGTAACGCAAGGCAAGGCACGGTTTGGGGAGGCAAGGATAATGCACGACAACGCAAGGCTAGGCAATGCACGGAAGGCAAGTAAAGAGTAACGGAAGGCAAGGAATGTAAGGCAAAGCAAGGCAACGCAAGCAAGGCTATGGCAAGGTGAAAAAAGGCTAAGGAACGACCACGCAAGGCTAGGCAATGCACGGAAGGGAAGCAAAGAGTAACGGAAGGCAAGGAAGGCAAGGGAAAGCAAGGCAAAGCAAGCAAGGCTATGGCAAGGTGAAACAAGGCTAAGGCACCACAACGCACGACTAGGCAATGCACGGCCAGCCAAGGAAAAGGTAACGCAAGGCAAGGCACTCTGAGGCAAGGCAAGGGTAATGCATGACACGCAAGGCTAGGCAATGCACGGAAGGCAAGCAAAGAGTAACGGAAACCAAGGAAGGCAAGGGAAAGCAAGGCAAGGCAAGGGTAACGGAAGGAACGGCACGGCAAGGGGAAACAAGGCTAAGGCACGACAACGCACGGCTAGGCAATGCACGGCAAGGCAAGGAAAGGGTAACGCCAGGCAAGGCACGGTCAGGCAAGGCAAAGCTAATGCACGACAAGGCAAGGCTAGGCAGTGCACAGCAAGGCAAGGTAAGGGTAACGCAAGGCAAGGCACGGTCAGGCGAGGCAAGGCTAAGGCACGACAACGCAAGGCTAGGCAATGCACGAAAGGCAAGCAAAGAGTAACGGAAGGCAAGGAAGGCAAGGGAAAGCAGGGGAAGGCAAGGGTAACGGAAGGAACGGCACGGTAAGGGGAAACAAGGCTAAGGCACGAAAACGCAGGGCTACGCAATGCACGGCAAGGCAAGGAAAGGGTAACTCGAGGCAAGGCACGGTCAGGCGAGGCAAGGGCAATGCACGACAACGCAAGGCTACGCAGTGCACGGCTAGGCAAGGAAAGAGTAACGGAAGGAAAGGAAGGCAAGGCAAAGCAAGGCAAGGCAAGTGTAACAAAAGGCACGGCACGGCAAGGGGAAACAAGGCTAAGGCACGGCAACGCAAGGCTAAGCAATGCACGGCCAGGCAAGGAAAGGGTAACGCAAGGCAAGGCACGGTAAGGCAAGGCGAGGCTAATGCACGACAACGCACGGCTAGGCAATGCACGGAAAGGCAAGGAAAGGGTAACGCAAGGCAAGGCACGGTTTGGGGAGGCAAGGCTAATGCACGACAACGCAAGGCTAGGCAATGCACGGAAGGCAAGTAAAGAGTAACGGAAGGCAAGGAATGTAAGGCAAAGCAAGGCAACGCAAGCAAGGCTATGGCAAGGTGAAAAAAGGCTAAGGAACGACCACGCAAGGCTAGGCAATGCACGGAAGGGAAGCAAAGAGTAACGGAAGGCAAGGAAGGCAAGGGAAAGCAAGGCAAAGCAAGCAAGGCTATGGCAAGGTGAAACAAGGCTAAGGCACCACAACGCACGACTAGGCAATGCACGGCCAGCCAAGGAAAAGGTAACGCAAGGCAAGGCACTCTGAGGCAAGGCAAGGGTAATGCATGACAGCGCAAGGCTAGGCAATGCACGGAAGGCAAGCAAAGAGTAACGGAAACCAAGGAAGGCAAGGGAAAGCAAGGCAAGGCAAGGGTAACGGAAGGAACGGCACGGCAAGGGGAAACAAGGCTAAGGGACGACAACGCACGGCTAGGCAATGCACGGCAAGGCAAGGAAAGGGTAACGCCAGGCAAGGCACGGTCAGGCAAGGCAAAGCTAATGCACGACAAGGCAAGGCTAGGCAGTGCACAGCAAGGCAAGGAAAGGGTAACGCAAGGCAAGGCACTGTCAGGCGAGGCAAGGCTAAGGCACGACAACGCAAGGCTAGGCAATGCACGGAAGGAAAGCAAAGAGTAACGGAACGCAAGGAAGGCAAGGGAATGGAAGGCAAGGCAAGGGTAACGGAAGGAACGGCACGGCAAGGGGAAACAAGGCTAAGGCACGGTAACGCACGGCTAGGCAATGCAGGGCACGGCAAGGAAATGGTAACGCAAGGCAAGGCACGGTTTGGGGAGGCAAGGCTAATGCACGACAACGCAAGGATAGGCAGGGCACGGCTAGGCAAGGAAAGAGTAACGGAAGGAAAGGAAGGCAAGGCAAAACAAGGCAAGGCAAGTGTAACAAAAGGCAAGGCACGGCAAGGGGAAACAAGGCTAAGGAACGGCAACGCACGGCTAGGCAATGCACGGCCAGGCAAGGAAAGGGTAACGCAAGGCAAGGCACGGTAAGGCAAGACAAGGCTAATGCACGACAACGCACGGCTAGGCAATGCACGGCAAGGCAAGGAAAGGGTAACGCAAGGCAAGGCACGGTCAGGCGAGGCAGGCTAATGCACGACAACGCAAGGCTAGGCAATGCACGGAAGGCAAGCAAAGAGTAACGGAAGGCAAGGAAGGCAAGGGAAACCAAGGCAAGGCAAGGATAACGGAAGGAACGGCTCGGCAAGGGGAAACAAGGCTAAGGCAAGGCAACGCAGGGCTAGGCAATGCACGGAAGGCAAGCAAAGAGTAACGGAAGGCAAGGAATGCAAGGCAAAGTAAGGCAACGCAAGCAAGTCTATGGCAAGGTGAAAAAAGGCTAAGGCACGACAACGCAAGGCTAGGCAATGCACGGAAGGCAAGCAAAGAGTAACGGAATGGAAGGAAGGCAAGACAAAGCAAGCAAGGCTATGGCAAGGTGAAACAAGGCTAAGGCACCACAACGCACGGCTAGGCAATGCAAGGCCAGCCAAGGAAAAGGTAACGCAAGGCAAGGCACTGTGAGGCAAGGCAAGGCTAATGCACGACAGCGCAAGGCTAGGCAATGCACGGAAGGCAAGCAAAGAGTAACGGAAACCAAGGAATGCAAGGGAAACCAAGGCAAGGCAAGGGTAACGGAAGTAACGGCACGGCAAGGGGAAACAAGGCTAAGGCACGACAACGCACGGCTAGGCAATGCACGGCAAGGCAAGGAAAGGGTAACGCCAGGCAAGGCACGGTCAGGCAAGGCAAGGCTAATGCACGACAATGCAAGGCTTGGCAGTGCACGGCAAGGCAAGGAAAAGGTAACGCAAGGCAAGGCACTGTCAGGCGAGGCAAGGCTAAGGCACGACAACGCAAGGCTAGGCAATGCACGGAAGGAAAGCAAAGAGTAACGGAAGGCAAGGAAAGCAAGGGAAAGCAAGGCAAGGCAAGGGTAACGGAAGGAACGGCACGGCAAGGGGAAACAAGGCTAAGGCACGACAACACAGGGCTAGGCAATGCAGGGCAAGGCAAGGAAAGGGTAACGCAAGGCAAGGCACGGTTTGGGGAGGCAAGGCTAATGCACGACAACCCAAGGCTAGGCAATGCACGGAAGGCAAGCAAAGAGTAACGGAAGGCAAGTAATGCAAGGCAAAGCAAGGCAACGCAAGCAAGGCTATGGCAAGGTGAAAAAAGGCTAAGGCACGACCACGCAAGGCTAGGCAATGCACGGAAGGCAAGCAAAGAGTAACGGAAGGCAAGGAAGGCAAGGCAAAGCAAGGCAACGCAAGCAAGGCTATGGCAAGGTGAAAAAAGGCTAAGACACGACAACGCAAGGCTAGGCAATGCACGGAAGGCAAGCAAAGAGTAACGGAAGGCAAGGAAGGCAAGGGAAAGCAAGGCAAGGGTAACGGAAAGAACGGCACGGCAAGGGCAAACAAGGCTAAGGCACGACAACGAACGGCTAGGCAATGCACTGCAAGGCAAGGAAAGGGTAACGCAAGGCAAGGCACGGTCAGGCGAGGCAAGGCTAAGGCACGACTACGCAAGGCTAGGCAATGTACGGAAGGCAAGCAAAGAGTAACGGAAGGCAAGGAATGCAAGGGAAAGCAGGGGAAGGCAAGGGTAACGAAAGGAACGGCACGGTAAGGGGAAACAAGGCTAAGGCACGACAACACAGGGCTAGGCAATGCAGGGCAAGGCAAGGTAAGGGTAACGCAAGGCAAGGCACGGTCAGGCGAGGCAAGGCTAAGGCACGACAACGCAAGGCTAGGCAATGCACGGAAGGCAAGCAAAGAGTAACGGAACGCAAGGAAGGCAAGGGAATGCAAGGCAAGGCAAGGTTAACGGAAGGAACGGCACGGCAAGGGGAAACAAGGCTAAGGCACGGTAACGCACGGCTAGGCAATGCAGGGCAAGGCAAGGAAAGGGTAACGCAAGGCAAGGCACGGTTTGGGGAGGCAAGGCTAATGCACGACAACGCAAGGATAGGCAGTGCACGGCTAGGCAAAGAAAGAGTAACGGAAGGAAAGGAAGTCAAGGCAAAGCAAGGCAAGGCAAGTGTAACAAAAGGCAAGGCACGGCAAGGGGAAACAAGGCTAAGGAACGGCAACGCACAGCTAGGCAATGCATGGCCAGGCAAGGAAAGGGTAACGCAAGGCAAGGCACGGTAAGGCAAGAGAAGGCTAATGCACGACAACGCACGGCTAGGCAATGCACGGCAAGGCAAGGAAAGGGTAACGCAAGGCAAGGCACGGTCAGGCGAGGCAAGGCTAATGCACGACAACGCAAGGCTAGGCAATGCACGGAAGGCAAGCAAAGAGTAACGGAAGGCAAGGAAGGCAAGGGAAACCAAGGCAAGGCAAGGGTAACGGAAGGAACGGCTCGGCAAGGGGAAACAAGGCTAAGGCAAGGCAACGCAGGGCTAGGCAATGCACGGCAAGGCAAGGAAAGGGTAACGCAAGGCAAGGCACGGTCAGGCGAGGCAAGGCTAAGGCACGACAACGCAAGGCTAGGCAATGCACGAAAGGCAAGCAAAGAGTAAAGGAAGGCAAGGAAGGCAAGGGAAAGCAGGGGAAGGCAAGGGTAACGGAAGGAACGGCACGGTAAGGGGAAACAAGGCTAAGGCACGAAAACGCAGGGCTACGCAATGCACGGCAAGGCAAGGAAAGGGTAACTCGAGGCAAGGCACGGTCAGGCGAGGCAAGGGCAATGCACGACAACGCAAGGCTACGCAGTGCACGGCTAGGCAAGGAAAGAGTAACGGAAGGAAAGGAAGGCAAGGCAAAGCAAGGCAAGGCAAGTGTAACAAAAGGCACGGCACGGCAAGGGGAAACAAGGCTAAGGCACGGCAACGCAAGGCTAAGCATTGCACGGCCAGGCAAGGAAAGGGTAACGCAAGGCAAGGCACGGTAAGGCAAGGCGAACCTAATGCACGACAACGCACGGCTAGGCAATGCACGGCAAGGCAAGGAAATGGTAACGCAAGGCAAGGCACGGTTTGGGGAGGCAAGGCTAATGCACGACAACGCAAGGCTAGGCAATGCACAGAAGGCAAGTAAAGAGTAACGGAAGGCAAGGAATGTAAGGCAAAGCAAGGCAACGCAAGCAAGGCTATGGCAAGGTGAAAAAAGGCTAAGGAACGACCACGCAAGGCTAGGCAATGCACGGAAGGGAAGCAAAGAGTAACGGAAGGCAAGGAAGGCAAGGGAAAGCAAGGCAAAGCAAGCAAGGCTATGGCAAGGTGAAACAAGGCTAAGGCACCACAACGCACGACTAGGCAATGCAAGGTAACGCAAGGCAAGGCACTCTGAGGCAAGGAAAGGGTAATGCATGACAGCGCAAGGCTAGGCAATGCACGGAAGACAAGCTAAGAGTAACGGAAACCAAGGAAGGCAAGGGAAAGCAAGGCAAGGCAAGGGTAACGGAAGGAACGGCACGGCAAGGGGAAACAAGGCTAAGGCACGACAACGCACGGCTAGGCAATGCACGGCAAGGCAAGGAAAGGGTAACGCCAGGCAAGGCACGGTCAGGCAAGGCAAAGCTAATGCACGACAAGGCAAGGCTAGGCAGTGCACAGCAAGGCAAGGAAAGGGTAACGCAAGGCAAGGCACTGTCAGGCGAGGCAAGGCTAAGGCACGACAACCCAAGGCTAGGCAATGCACGGAAGGAAAGCGAAGAGTAACGGAACGCAAGGAAGGCAAGGGAATGCAAGGCAAGGCAAGGTTAACGGAAGGAACGGCACGGCAAGGGGAAACAAGGCTAAGGCACGGTAACGCACGGCTAGGCAATGCAGGGCAAGGCAAGGAAATGGTAACGCAAGGCAAGGCACGGTTTGGGGAGGCAAGGCTAATGCACGACAACGCAAGGATAGGCAGGGCACGGCTAGGCAAGGAAAGAGTAACGGAAGGAAAGGAAGGCAAGGCAAAACAAGGCAAGGCAAGTGTAACAAAAGGCAAGGCACGGCAAGGGGAAACAAGGCTAAGGAACGGCAACGCACGGCTAGGCAATGCACGGCCAGGCAAGGAAAGGGTAACGCAAGGCAAGGCACGGTAAGGCAAGACAAGGCTAATGCACGACAACGCACGGCTAGGCAATGCACGGCAAGGCAAGGAAAGGGTACCGCAAGGCAAGGCACGGTCAGGCGAGGCAGGCTAATGCACGACAACGCAAGGCTAGGCAATGCACGGAAGGCAAGCAAAGAGTAACGGAAGGCAAGGAAGGCAAGGGAAACCAAGCCAAGGCAAGGATAACGGAAGGAACGGCTCGGCAAGGGGAAACAAGGCTAAGGCAAGGCAACGCAGGGCTAGGCAATGCACGGAAGGCAAGCAAAGAGTAACGGAAGGCAAGGAATGCAAGGCAAAGCAAGGCAACGCAAGCAAGTCTATGGCAAGGTGAAAAAAGGCTAAGGCACGACAACGCAAGGCTAGGCAATGCACGGAAGGCAAGCAAAGAGTAACGGAATGGAAGGAAGGCAAGGCAAAGCAAGCAAGTCTATGGCAAGGTGAAACAAGGCTAAGGCACCACAACGCACGGCTAGGCAATGCAAGGCCAGCCAAGGAAAAGGTAACGCAAGGCAAGGCACTGTGAGGCAAGGCAAGGCTAATGCACGACAGCGCAAGGCTAGGCAATGCACGGAAGGCAAGCAAAGAGTAACGGAAACCAAGGAATGCAAGGGAAACCAAGGCAAGGCAAGGGTAACGGAAGTAACGGCACGGCAAGGGGAAACAAGCCTAAGGCACGACAACGCACGGCTATTCAATGCACGGCAAGGCAAGGAAAGGGTAACGCCAGGCAAGGCACGGTCAGGCAAGGCAAGGCTAATGCACGACAAGGCAAGGCTTGGCAGTGCACGGCAAGGCAAGGAAAAGGTAACGCAAGGCAAGGCACTGTCAGGCGAGGCAAGGCTAAGGTACGACAACGCAAGGCTAGGCAATGCACGGAAGGAAAGCAAAGAGTAACGGAAGGCAAGGAAAGCAAGGGAAAGCAAGGCAAGGCAAGGGTAACGGAAGGAACGGCACGGCAAGGGGAATCAAGGCTAAGGCACGACAACACAGGGCTAGGCAATGCAGGGCAAGGCAAGGAAAGGGTAACGCAAGGCAAGGCACGGTTTGGGGAGGCAAGGCTAATGCACGACAACCCAAGGCTAGGCAATGCACGGAAGGCAAGCAAAGAGTAACGGAAGGCAAGGAAGGCAAGGCAAAGCAAGGCAACGCAAGCAAGGCTATGGCAAGGTGAAAAAAGGCTAAGACACGACAACGCAAGGCTAGGCAATGCACGGAAGGCAAGCAAAGAGTAACGGAAGGCAAGGAAGGCAAGGGAAAGCAAGGCAAGGGTAACGGAAAGAACGGCACGGCAAGGGCAAACAAGGCTAAGGCACGACCACGAACGCCTAGGCAATGCACTGCAAGGCAAGGAAAGGGTAACGCAAGGCAAGGCACGGTCAGGCGAGGCAAGGCTAAGGCACGACTACGCAAGGCTAGGCAATGCACGGAAGGCAAGCAAAGAGTAACGGAAGGCAAGGAATGCAAGGGAAAGCAGGGGAAGGCAAGGGTAACGAAAGGAACGGCACGGTAAGGAGAAACAAGGCTAAGGCACGACAACACAGGGCTAGGCAATGCAGGGCAAGGCAAGGTAAGGGTAACGCAAGGCAAGGCACGGTCAGGCGAGGCAAGGCTAAGGCACGACAACGCAAGGCTAGGCAATGCACGGAAGGCAAGCAAAGAGTAACGGAACGCAAGGAAGGCAAGGGAATGCAAGGCAAGGCAAGGTTAACGGAAGGAACGGCACGGCAAGGGGAAACAAGGCTAAGGCACGGTAACGCACGGCTAGGCAATGCAGGGCAAGGCAAGGAAAGGGTAACGCAAGGCAAGGCACGGTTTGGGGAGGCAAGGCTAATGCACGACAACGCAAGGATAGGCAGTGCACGGCTAGGCAAAGAAAGAGTAACGGAAGGAAAGGAAGTCAAGGCAAAGCAAGGCAAGGCAAGTGTAACAAAAGGCAAGGCACGGCAAGGGGAAACAAGGCTAAGGAACGGCAACGCACAGCTAGGCAATGCACGGCCAGGCAAGGAAAGGGTAACGCAAGGCAAGGCACGGTAAGGCAAGAGAAGGCTAATGCACGACAACGCACGGCTAGGCAATGCACGGCAAGGCAAGGAAAGGGTAACGCAAGGCAAGGCACGGTCAGGCGAGGCAAGGCTAATGCACGACAACGCAAGGCTAGGCAATGCACGGAAGGCAAGCAAAGAGTAACGGAAGGCAAGGAAGGCAAGGGAAACCAAGGCAAGGCAAGGGTAACGGAAGGAACGGCTCGGCAAGGGGAAACAAGGCTAAGGCAAGGCAACGCAGGGCTAGGCAATGCACGGCAAGGCAAGGAAAGGGTAACGCAAGGCAAGGCACTGTCAGGCGAGGCAAAGCTAATGCACGACATCGCAAGGCTAGGCAGTGCACGGCTAGGCAAGGAAAGAGTAATGGAAGGAAAGATAGGCAAGGAAAAGCATGGCAAGGCAAGTGTAACAACAGGCACGGCACGGCAAGGGGAAACAAGGCTAAGGTACGACAACGCAAGGCTAGGCAATGCACGGAAGGCAAGCAAAGAGTAACGGAAGGCAAGGAATGCAAAGGAAAGCAGGGGAAGGCAAGGGTAACGAAAGGAACGGCACGGTAAGGGGAAACAAGGCTAAGGCACGACAACACAGGGCTAGGCAATGCAGGGCAAGGCAAGGAAAGGGTAACTCAAGGCAAGGCACGGTTTGGGGAGGCAAGGCTAATGCACGACAACGAAAGGCTAGGCAATGCACGGAAGGCAAGCAAAGAGTTACGGAAACCAAGGAAGGCAAGGGAAAGCAAGGCAAGGGAAGGGTAACGGAAAGAACGGCACGGCAAGGGGAAACAAGGCTAAGGCACGGCAACGCACGGCTAGGCAATGCACGGCAAGGCAAGGAAGAGGTAACTCAAGGCAAGGCACCTTGAGGCAAGGCAAGGCTGATGCACGACAACGCACGGCTAGGCAATGCACGGCAAGGCAAGGAAAGGGTAACGCAAGGCAAGGCACGGTCAGGCGAGGCAAGGCTAAGGCACGACAACGCAAGGCTAGGCAATGCACGAAAGGCAAGCAAAGAGTAACGGAAGGCAAGGAAGGCAAGGGAAAGCAGGGGAAGGCAAGGGTAACGGAAGGAACGGCACGGTAAGGGGAAACAAGGCTAAGGCACGACAACGCAGGGCTAGGCAATGCACGGCAAGGCAAGGAAAGGGTAACTCGAGGCAAGGCACGGTCAGGCGAGGCAAGGGCAATGCACGACAAAGCAAGGCTACGCAGTGCACGGCTAGGCAAGGAAAGAGTAATGGAAGGAAAGGAAGGCAAGGCAAAGCAAGGCAAGTGTAACAAAAGGCACGGCACGGCAAGGGGAAACAAGGCTAAGGCACGGCAACGCAAGGCTAAGCAATGCACGGCCAGGCAAGGAAAGGGTAACGCAAGGCAAGGCACGGTAAGGCAAGGCGAGGCTAATGCACGACAACGCACGGCTAGGCAATGCACGGCAAGGCAAGGAAAGGGTAACGCAAGGCAAGGCACGGTTTGGGGAGGCAAGGCTAATGCACGACAACGCAAGGCTAGGCAATGCACGGAAGGCAAGTAAAGAGTAACGGAAGGCAAGGAATGTAAGGCAAAGCAAGGCAACGCAAGCAAGGCTATGGCAAGGTGAAAAAAGGCTAAGGCACGACCACGCAAGGCTAGGCAATGCACGGAAGGGAAGCAAAGAGTAACGGAAGGCAAGGAAGGCAAGGGAAAGCAAGGCAAAGCAAGCAAGGCTATGGCAAGGTGAAACAAGGCTAAGGCACCACAACGCACGACTAGGCAATGAACGGCCAGCCAAGGAAAAGGTAACGCAAGGCAAGGCACTCTGAGGCAAGGCAAGGCTAATGCATGACAGCGCAAGGCTAGGCAATGCACGGAAGGCAAGCAAAGACTAACGGAAACCAAGGAAGGCAAGGGAAAGCAAGGCAAGGCAAGGGTAACGGAAGGAACGGCACGGCAAGGGGAAACAAGGCTAAGGCACGACAACGCACGGCTAGACAATGCACGGCAAGGCAAGGAAAGGGTAACGCCAGGCAAGGCACGGTCAGGCAAGGCAAAGCTAATGCACGACAAGGCAAGGCTAGGCAGTGCACGGCAAGGCAAGGAAAGGGTAACGCAAGGCAAGGCACTGTCAGGCGAGGCAAGGCTTAGGCACGACAACGAAAGGCTAGGCAATGCACGGAAAGCAAGCAAAGAGTAACGGAAGGCAAGGAATGCAAGGCAAAGCAAGGCAACGCAAGCAAGGCTATGGCAAGGTGAAAAAAGGCTAAGGCACGACCACGCAAGGCTAGGCAATGCACCTAAGGCAAGCAAAGAGTAACGGAAAGCAAGGAAGGCAAGGCAAAGCAAGGCAACGCATGCAAGGCTATGGCAAGGTGAAAAAAGGCTAAGACACGACAAGGCAAGGCTAGGCAATGCAAGGAAGGCAAGCAAAGAGTAACGGAAGGCAAGGAAGGCAAGGGAAAGCAAGGCAAGGCAATGGTAACGGAAAGAACGGCACGGCAAGGGGAAACAAGGCTAAGGCACGACAACGCACTGCTAGGCAATGCACTGCAAGGCAAGGAAAGGGTAACGCAAGGCAAGGCAAGGTCAGGCGAGGCAAGGCTAAGGCACGACAACGCAAGTCTAGGCAATGCCCGGAAGGCAAGCAAAGAGTAACGGAACGCAAGGAAGGCAAGGGAAAGCAAGGCAAGGCAAGGTTACCGGAAGGAACGGCACGGCAAGGGGAAACAAGGCTAAGGCACGGCAACGCAAGGCTAGGCAATGCAGGGCAAGGCAAGGAAATGGTAACGCAAGGCAAGGCACGGTTTGGGGAGGCAAGGCTAATGCACGACAACGCAAGGCTAGGCAGTGCACGGCTAGGCAAGGAAAGAGTAACGGAAGGAAAGGAAGGCAAGGCAAAGCAAGGCAAGGCAAGTGTAACAAAAGGCAAGGCACGGCAAGGGGAAACAAGGCTAAGGAACGGCAACGCACGGCTAGGCAATGCACGGCCAGGCAAGGAAAGGGTAACGCAAGGCAAGGCACGGTAAGGCAAGACAAGGCTAATGCACGACAACGCACGGCTAGGCAATGCACGGCAAGGCAAGGAAAGGGTAACGCAAGGCAAGGCACGGTCAGGAGAGGCAAGGCTAATGCACGACAACGCAAGGCTAGGCAATGCACGGAAGGCAAGCAAAGAGTAACGGAAGGCAAGGAAGGCAGGGGAAACCAAGGCAAGGCAAGGGTAACGGAAGGAACGGCTCGGCAAGGGGAAACAAGGCTAAGGCACGGCAACGCAGGGCTAGGCAATGCACGGCAAGGCAAGGAAAGGGTAACGCAAGGCAAGGCACTGTCAGGCGAGGCAAAGCTAAGGCACGACATCGCAAGGCTAGGCAGTGCACGGCTAGGCAAGGAAAGAGTAACGGAAGGAAAGGAAGGCAAGGCAAAGCATGGCAAGGCAAGTGTAACAACAGGCACGGCACGGGAAGGGGAAACAAGGCTAAGGCACGACAACGCAAGGCTAGGCAATGCACGGAAGGCAAGCAAAGAGTAACGGAAGGCAAGGAATGCAAAGGAAAGCAGGGGAAGGCAAGGGCAACGAAAGGAACGGCACGGTAAGGGGAAACAACGCTAAGGCACGACAACACAGGGCTAGGCAATGCAGGGCAAGGCAAGGAAAGGGTAACGCAAGGCAAGGCACGATTTGGGGAGGCAAGGCTAATGCACGACAACGCAAGGCTAGGCAATGAACGGAAGGCAAGCAAAGAGTAACGGAAGGCAAGGAAGGCAAGGGAAAGCAAGGCAAGGCAAGGGTAACGGAAGGAACGGCACGGCAAGGGGAAACAAGGCTAAGGCACGGCAACGCACGGCTAGGCAATGCACGGCAAGGCAAGGAAAGGGTAACGCAAGGCAAGGCACGGTGAGGCAAGGCAAGGCTAAGGCACGACAACGCAATGCTAGGCAATGCACGGAAGGTAAGCAAAGAGTAACGGAAGGCAAGGAATGCAAGGCAAAGCAAGTCAAAGCAAGCAAGGCTATTGCAAGGTGAAACAAGGCTAAGGCACCACAACGCACGGCTAGACAATGCACGGCCAGCCAAGGAAAAGGTAACGCAAGGCAAGGCACTCTGAGGCAATGCAAGGTTAATGCACGACAGTGCAAGGCTAGGCAATGCACGGAAGGCAAGCAAAGAGTAACGGAAACCAAGGAAGGCAAGGGAAAGCAAGGCAAGGCAAGGGTAACGGAAGGAACGTCACGGCAAGGGGAAACAAGGCTAAGGCACGGCAACGCACGGCTAGGCAATGCACGGCAAGGCAAGGAAAGGGTAACGCAAGGCAAGGCACGGTAAGGCTAGACAAGTCTAATGCACGACAACGCACGGCTAGGCAATGCTCGGCAAGGCAAGGAAAGGGTAACGGAATGAAAGGAAGGCAAGGCAAAGCAAGGCAAGGCAAGTGTAACAAAAGGCAAGGCACGGCAAGGGGAAACAAAGCTAAGGAACGGCAACGCACGGCTAGGCAATGCACGGCCAGGCAAGGAAAGGGTAACGCAAGGCGAGGCACGGTAAGGCTAGACAAGTCTAATGCACGACAACGCACGGCTAGGCAATGCTCGGCAAGGCAAGGAAAGGGTAACGCAAGGCAAGGCACGGTCAGGCGAGGCAAGGCTAATGACGACAACGCAAGGCTAGGCAATGCACGGAAGGCAAGCAAAGAGTAACGGAAGGCAAGGAAGGCAAGGGAAACCAAGGCAAGGCAAGAGTAACGGAAGGAACGGCTCGGCAAGGGGAAAAAAGGCTAAGGCACGGCAACGCAGGGCAAGGCAATGCACGGCAAGGCAAGGAAAGGGTAACGCAAGGCAAGGCACTGTCAGGCGAGGCAAAGCTAATGCACGACATCGCAAGGCTAGGCAGTGCACGGCTAGGCAAGGAAAGAGTAATGGAAGGAAAGGAAGGCAAGGAAAAGCATGGCAAGGCAAGTGTAACAATAGGCACGGCACGGCAAGGGGAAACAAGGCTAAGGCACGACAACGCAAGGCTAGGCAATGCACGGAGGCAAGCAAAGAGTAACGGAAGGCAAGGAATGCAATGCAAAGCAAGGCAACGCAAGCAAGGCTATGGCAAGGTGAAAAAAGGCTAAGGCACGACCACGCAAGGCTAGGCAATGCACGGAAGGGAAGCAAAGAGTAACGGAAGGCAAGGAAGGCAAGGCAAAGCAAGGCAACGCAAGCAAGGCTATGGCAAGGTGAAAAAAGGCTAAGACACGACAACGCAAGACTAGGCAATGCACGGAAGGCAAGCAAAGAGTAACGGAAGGCAAGGAAGGCAAGGGAAAGCAAGGCAAGGGTAACGGAAGGAACGGCACGGCAAGGGCAAACAAGGCTAAGGCACGACAACGAACGGCTAGGCAATGCAGGGCAAGGCAAGGTAAGGGTAACGCAAGGCAAGGCACGGTCAGGCGAGGCAAGGCTAAGGCACGACAACGCAAGGCTAGGCAATGCACGGAAGGCAAGCAAAGAATAACGGAACGCAAGGAAGGCAAGGGAAAGCAAGGCAAGGCAAGGGTAACGGAAGGAACGGCACGGCAAGGGGAAACAAGGCTAAGGCACGGCAACGCACGGCTAGGCAATGCACGAAAGCCAAGCAAAGAGTAACGGAAGGCAAGGAAGGCAAGGGAAAGCAGGGGAAGGCAAGGGTAACGGAAGGAACGGCACGGTAAGGGGAAACAAGGCTAAGGCACGACAACGCAGGGCTAGGCAATGCACGGCAAGGCAAGGAAAGGGTAACGCAAGGCAAGGAACGGTTAGGCGAGGCAAGGCTAAGGCACGACAACGCTAGGCTAGGCAATGCACGGAAGGCAAGCAAAGAGTAACGGAAGGCAAGGAATGCAAGGCAAAGCAAGGCAACGCAAGCAAGTCTATGGCAAGGTGAAAAAAGGCTAAGGCACGACAACGCAAGGCTAGGCAATGCACGGAAGGCAAGCAAAGAGTAACGGAATGGAAGGAAGGCAAGGGAAAGTAAGCAAGGCTATGGCAAGGTGAAACAAGGCTAAGGCACCACAACGCACGGCTAGGCAATGCAAGGCCAGCCAAGGAAAAGGTAACGCAAGGCAAGGCACTGTGAGGCAAGGCAAGGCTAATGCACGACAGCGCAAGGCTAGGCAATGCACGGAGGGCAAGCAAAGAGTAACGGAAACCAAGGAATCCAAGGGAAACCAAGGCAAGGCAAGGGTAACGGAAGTAACGGCACGGCAAGGGGAAACAAGGCTAAGGCACGACAACGCACGGCTAGGCAATGCACGGCAAGGCAAGGAAAGGGTAACGCCAGGCAAGGCACGGTCAGGCAAGGCAAGGCTAATGCACGACAAGGCAAGGCTTGGCAGTGCACGGCAAGGCAAGGAAAAGGTAACGCAAGGCAAGGCACTGTCAGGCGAGGCAAGGCTAAGGCACGACAACGCAAGGCTAGGCAATGCACGGAAGGAAAGCAAAGAGTAACGGAAGGCAAGGAAAGCAAGGGAAAGCAAGGCAAGTCAAGGGTAACGGAAGGAACGGCACGGCAAGGGGAAACAAGGCTAAGGCACGACAACACAGGGCTAGGCAATGCAGGGCAAGGCAAGGAAAGGGTAACGCAAGGCAAGGAACGGTTTGGGGAGGCAAGGCTAATGCACGACAACCCAAGGCTAGGCAATGCACGGAAGGCAAGCAAAGAGTAACGGAAGGCAAGTAATGCAAGGCAAAGCAAGGAAACGCAAGCAAGGCTATGGCAAGGTGAAAAAAGGCTAAGGCACGACCACGCAAGGCTTGGCAATGCACGGAAGGCAAGCAAAGAGTAACGGAAGGCAAGGAAGGCAAGGGAAAGCAAGGCAAGGGTAACGGAAAGAACGGCACGGCAAGGGCAAACAAGGCTAAGGCACGACAACGAACGGCTAGGCAATGCACTGCAAGGCAAGGAAAGGGTAACGCAAGGCAAGGCACGGTCAGGCGAGGCAAGGCTAAGGCACGACTACGCAAGGCTAGGCAATGCACGGAAGGCAAGCAAAGAGTAACGGAAGGCAAGGAATGCAAGGGAAAGCAGGGGAAGGCAAGGGTAACGAAAGGAACGGCACGGTAAGGGGAAACAAGGCTAAGGCACGACAACACAGGGCTAGGCAATGCAGGGCAAGGCAAGGTAAGGGTAACGCAAGGCAAGGCACGGTCAGGCGAGGCAAGGCTAAGGCACGACAACGCAAGGCTAGGCAATGCACGGAAGGCAAGCAAAGAGTAACGGAACGCAAGGAAGGCAAGGGAATGCAAGGCAAGGCAAGGTTAACGGAAGGAACGGCACGGCAAGGGGAAACAAGGCTAAGGCACGGTAACGCACGGCTAGGCAATGCAGGGCAAGGCAAGGAAAGGGTAACGCAAGGCAAGGCACGTTTTGGGGAGGCAAGGCTAATGCACGACAATGCAAGGATAGGCAGTGCACGGCTAGGCAAAGAAAGAGTAACGGAAGGAACGGAAGTCAAGGCAAAGCAAGGCAAGGCAAGTGTAACAAAAGGCAAGGCACGGCAAGGGGAAACAAGGCTAAGGAACGGCAACGCACAGCTAGGCAATGCACGGCCAGGCAAGGAAAGGGTAACGCAAGGCAAGGCACGGTAAGGCAAGAGAAGGCTAATGCACGACAACGCACGGCTAGGCAATGCACGGCAAGGCAAGGAAAGGGTAACGCAAGGCAAGGCACGGTCAGGCGAGGCAAGGCTAATGCACGACAACGCAAGGCTAGGCAATGCACGGAAGGCAAGCAAAGAGTAACGGAAGGCAAGGAAGGCAAGGGAAACCAAGGCAAGGCAAGGGTAACGGAAGGAACGGCTCGGCAAGGGGAAACAAGGCTAAGGCAAGGCAACGCAGGGCTAGGCAATGCACGGCAAGGCAAGGAAAGGGTAACGCAAGGCAAGGCACTGTCAGGCGAGGCAAAGCTAATGCACGACATCGCAAGGCTAGGCAGTGCACGGCTAGGCAAGGAAAGAGTAATGGAAGGAAAGATAGGCAAGGAAAAGCATGGCAAGGCAAGTGTAACAACAGGCACGGCACGGCAAGGGGAAACAAGGCTAAGGTACGACAACGCAAGGCTAGGCAATGCACGGAAGGCAAGCAAAGAGTAACGGAAGGCAAGGAATGCAAAGGAAAGCAGGGGAAGGCAAGGGTAACGAAAGGAACGGCACGGTAAGGGGAAACAAGGCTAAGGCACGACAACACAGGGCTAGGCAATGCACGGCAAGGCAAGTAAGAGGTAACGCAAGGCAAGGCACCTTGAGGCAAGGCAAGGCTGATGCACGACAACGCACGGCTAGGCAATGCACGGCAAGGCAAGGAAAGGGTAACGCAAGGCAAGGCACGGTCAGGCGAGGCAAGGCTAAGGCACGACAACGCAAGGCTAGGCAATGCACGGAAGGCAAGCAAAGAGTAACGGAAGGAAAGGAAGGCAAGGGAAAGCAGGGGAAGGGAAGGGTAACGGAAGGAACGGCTCGGCAAGGGGAAACAAGGCTAAGGCACGGTAACGAAGGGCTAGGCAATGCACGGCAAGGCAAGGAAAGGGTAACGCAAGGCAAGGCACGGTCAGGCGAGGCAAGGGTAATGCACGAAAACGCAAGGCTACGCAGTGCACGGCGAGGCAAGGAAAGAGTAACGGAAGGAATGGAAGGCAAGGCAAAGCAAGGCAAGGCAAGTGTAACAAAAGGCACGGCACGGCAAGGGGAAACAAGGCTAAGGCACGGCAACGCAAGACTAAGCAATGCACGGCCAGGCAAGGAAAGGGTAACGCAAGGCAAGGCACTGTTAGGCGAGGCAAGGCTAAGGCACGACAACGCAATGCTAGGCAATGCACGGAAGGCAAGCAAAGAGTAACGGAAGGCAAGGAATGCAAGGCAAAGCAAGACAAAGCAAGCAAGGCTATGGCAAGGTGAAACAAGGCTAAGGCACCACAACGCACGGCTAGACAATGCACGGCCAGCCAAGGAAAAGGTAACGCAAGGCAAGGCACTCTGAGGCAAGGCAAGTCTAATGCACGACAGCGCAAGGCTAGGCAATGCACGGAAGGCAAGCAAAGAGTAACGGAAGGCAAGGAAGGCAAGGGAAACCAAGGCAAGGCAAGGGTAACGGAAGGAACTGCTCGGCAAGGGGAAACAAGGCTAAGGCACGGCAACGCAGGGCTAGGAAATGCACGGCAAGGCAAGGAAAGGGTAACGCAAGGCAAGGCACTGTGAGGCGAGGCAAAGCTAATGCACGACATCGCAAGGCTAGGCAGTGCACGGCTAGGCAAGGAAAGAGTAACGGAAGGAAAGGAAGGCAAGGCAAAGCAAGGCAAGGTAAGTGTAACAAAAGGCAAGGCACGGCAAGGGGAAACAAGGCTAAGGAACGGCAACGCACGGCTAGGCAATGCACGGCCAGGCAATGAAAGGGCAACGCAAGGCGAGGCACGGTAAGGCTAGACAAGGCTAATGCACGACAACGCACGGCTAGGCAATGCTCGGCAAGGCAAGGAAAGGGTAACGCAAGGCAAGGCACGGTCAGGCGAGGCAAGGCTAATGACGACAACGCAAGGCTAGGCAATGCACGGAAGGCAAGCAAAGAGTAACGGAAGGCAAGGAAGGCAAGGGAAACCAAGGCAAGGCAAGAGTAACGGAAGGAACGGCTCGGCAAGGGGAAAAAAGGCTAAGGCACGGCAACGCAGGGCAAGGCAATGCACGGCAAGGCAAGGAAAGGGTAACGCAAGGCAAGGCACTGTCAGGCGAGGCAAGGCTAATGCACGACATCGCAAGGCTAGGCAGTGCACGGCTAGGCAAGGAAAGAGTAATGGAAGGAAAGGAAGGCAAGGAAGGCAAGGGAAAGCAAGGCAAGGCAAGGGTAACGGAAGGAACGGCTCGGCAAGGGGAAAAAAGGCTAAGGCACGGCAACGCAGGGCAAGGCAACGCACGGCAAGGCAAGGAAAGGGTAACGCAAGGCAAGGCCCGGTCAGGCGAGGCAAGGGCAATGCACGACAACGCACGGCTAGGCAATGCACGGCAAGGCAAGGAAAGGGTAACGCAAGGCAAGGCACGGTTTGGGGAGGCAAGGCTAATGCACGACAACGCAAGGCTAGGCAATGCACGGAAGGCAAGTAAAGAGTAACGGAAGGCAAGGAATGTAAGGCAAAGCAAGGCAACGCAAGCAAGTCTATGGCAAGGTGAAAAAAGGCTAAGGCACGACCACGCAAGGCTAGGCAATGCACGGAAGGGAAGCAAAGAGTAACGGAAGGCAAGGAAGGCAAGGGAAAGCAAGGCAAAGCAAGCAAGGTTATGGCAAGGTGAAACAAGGCTAAGGCAACACAACGCACGACTAGGCAATGCACGGCCAGCCAAGGAAAAGGTAACGCAAGGCAAGGCACTCTGAGGCAAGGCAAGGCTAATGCATAACAGCGCAAGGCTAGGCAATGTACGGAAGGCAAGCAAAGAGTAACGGAAGGCAAGGAAATCAAGGGAAAGCAAGGGAAGGCAAGGGTAACGGAAGGAACGGCACGGCAAGGGGAAACAAGGCTAAGGCACGGCAACGCAGGGCAAGGCAATGCACGGCAAGGCAAGGAAAGGGTAACGCCAGGCAAGGCACGGTCAGGCAAGGCAAAGCTAATGCACGACAAGGCAAGGCTAGGCAGTGCACGGCAAGGCAAGGAAAGGGTAACGCAAGGCAAGGCACTGTCAGGCGAGGCAAGGCTTAGGCACGACAACGCAAGGCTAGGCAATGCACGGAAGGAAAGCGAAGACTAACGGAAGGCAAGGAAATCAAGGGAAAGCAAGGGAAGGCAAGGGTAACGGAAGGAACGGCACGGCAAGGGGAAACAAGGCTAAGGCACGACAACACAGGGCTAGGCAATGCAGGGTAAGGCAAGGAAAGGGTAACGCAAGGCAAGGCACGGTTTGGGGAGGCAAGTCTAATGCACGACAACGCAAGGCTAGGCAATGCACGGAAAGCAAGCAAAGAGTAACGGAAGGCAAGGAATGCAAGGCAAAGCAAGGCAACGCAAGCAAGGCTATGGCAAGGTGAAAAAAGGCTAAGGCACGACCACGCAAGGCTAGGCAATGCACCTGAGGCAAGCAAAGAGTAACGGAAAGCAAGGAAGGCAAGGCAAAGCAAGGCAACGCAAGCAAGGCTATGGCAAGGTGAAAAAAGGCTAAGACACGACAAGGCAAGGCTAGGCAATGCACGGAAGGCAAGCAAAGAGTAACGGAAGGCAAGGAAGGCAAGGGAAAGCAAGGCAAGGCAATGGTAACGGAAAGAACGGCACGGCAAGGGGAAACAAGGCTAAGGCACGACAACGCACTGCTAGGCAATGCACTGCAAGGCAAGGAAAGGGTAACGCAAGGCAAGGCAAGGTCAGGCGAGGCAAGGCTAAGGCACGACAACGCAAGTCTAGGCAATGGACGGAAGGCAAGCAAAGAGTAACGGAACGCAAGGAAGGCAAGGGAAAGCAAGGCAAGGCAAGGTTACCGGAAGGAACGGCACGGCAAGGGGAAACAAGGCTAAGGCATGGCAACGCAGGGCTAGGCAATGCAGGGCAAGGCAAGGAAAGGGTAACGCAAGGCAAGGCACGGTTTGGGGAGGCAAGGCTAGGCAGTGCACGGCTAGGCAAGGAAAGAGTAACGGAAGGAAAGGAAGGCAAGGAAAAGCAAGGCAAGGCAAGTGTAACAAAAGGGAAGGCACGGCAAGGGGAAACAAGGCTAAGGAACGGCAACGCACGGCTAGGCAATGCACGGCCAGGCAAGGAAAGGGTAACGCAAGGCAAGGCACGGTAAGGCAAGACAAGGCTAATGCACGACAACGCACGGCTAGGCAATGCACGGCAAGGCAAGGAAAGGGTAACGCAAGGCAAGGCACGGTCAGGAGAGGCAAGGGTAATGCACGACAACGCAAGGCTAGGCAATGCACGGAAGGCAAGCAAAGAGTGACGGAAGGCAAGGAAGGCAGGGGAAACCAAGGCAAGGCAAGGGTAACGGAAGGAACGGCTCGGCAAGGGGAAACAAGGCTAAGGCACGGCAACGCAGGGCTAGGCAATGCACGGCAAGGCAAGGAAAGGGTAACGCAAGGCAAGGCACTGTCAGGCGAGGCAAAGCTAATGCACGACATCGCAAGGCTAAGCAGTGCACGGCTAGGCAAGGAAAGAGTAACGGAAGGAAAGGAAGGCAAGGCAAAGCAAGGCAAGGCAAGTGTAACAAAAGGCACGGCACGGCAAGGGGAAACAAGGCTAAGGCACGACAACGCAAGGCTAGGCAATGGACGGAAGGCAAGCAAAGAGTAACGGAAGGTAAGGAACGCAAAGGAAAGCAGGGGAAGGCAAGGGCAACGAAAGTAAAGGCACGGTAAGGGGAAACAACGCTAAGGCACGACAACACAGGGCTAGGCAATGCAGGGCAAGGCAAGGAAAGGGTAACGCAAGGCAAGGCACGATTTGGGGAGGCAAGGCTAATGCACGACAACGCAAGGCTAGGCAATGAACGGAAGGCAAGCAAAGAGTAACGGAAGCCAAGGAAGGCAAAGGAAAGCAAGGCAAGGCAAGGGTAACGGAAGGAACGGCACGGCAAGGGGAAACAAGGCTAAGGCACGGCAACGCACGGCTAGGCAATGCACGGCAAGGCAAGGAAAGGGTAACGCAAGGCAAGGCACGGTGAGGCAAGGCAAGGCTGATGCACGACAACGCACGGCTAGGCAATGCACGGCAAGGCAAGGAAAGGGTAACGCAAGGCAAGGCACTGTCAGGCGAGGCAAAGCTAATGCACGACATCGCAAGGCTAGGCAGTGCACGGCTAGGCAAGGAAAGAGTAATGGAAGGAAAGGAAGGCAAGGAAAAGCATGGCAAGGCAAGTGTAACAACAGGCACGGCACGGCAAGGGGAAACAAGGCTAAGGCACGACAACGCAAGGCTAGGCAATGCACGGAAGGCAAGCAAAGAGTAACGGAAGGCAAGGAATGCAATGCAAAGCAAGGCAACGCAAGCAAGGCTATGGCAAGGTGAAAAAAGGCTAAGGCACGACCACGCAAGGCTAGGCAATGCACGGAAGGGAAGCAAAGAGTAACGGAAGGCAAGGAAGGCAAGGCAAAGCAAGGCAACGCAAGCAAGGCTATGGCAAGGTGAAAAAAGGCTAAGACACGACAACGCAAGGCTAGGCAATGCACGGAAGGCAAGCAAAGAGTAACGGAAGGCAAGGAAGGCAAGGGAAAGCAAGGCAAGGGTAACGGAAGGAACGGCACGGCAAGGGCAAACAAGGCTAAGGCACGACAACAAACGGCTAGGCAATGCAGGGCAAGGCAAGGTAAGGGTAACGCAAGGCAAGGCACGGTCAGGCGAGGCAAGGCTAAGGCACGACAACGCAAGTCTAGGCAATGCACGGAAGGCAAGCAAAGAATAACGGAACGCAAGGAAGGCAAGGGAAAGCAAGGCAAGGCAAGGGTAACGGAAGGAACGGCACGGCAAGGGGAAACAAGGCTAAGGTACGGCAACGCACGGCTAGGCAATGCACGAAAGCCAAGCAAAGAGTAACGGAAGGCAAGGAAGGCAAGGGAAAGCAGGGGAAGGCAAGGGTAACGGAAGGAACGGCACGGTAAGGGGAAACAAGGCTAAGGCACGACAACGCAGGGCTAGGCAATGCACGGCAAGGCAAGGAAAGGGTAACGCAAGGCAAGGCACGGTCAGGCGAGGCAAGGGTAATGCACGACAACGCAAGGCTACGCAGTACACGGCTAGGCAAGGAAAGAGTAACGGAAGGAAAGGAAGGCAAGGCAAAGCAAGGCAAGGCAAGTGTAACAAAAGGCACGGCACGGCAAGGGGAAACAAGGCTAAGGTACGGCAACGCAAGGCTAAGCAATGCATGTCCATTCAAGGAAAGGGTAACGCAAGGCAAGGCACGGTAAGGCAAGGCGAGGCTAATGCACGAAAACGCACGGCTTGGCAATGCACGGCAAGGCAAGGAAAGGGTAACGCAAGGCAAGGCACGGTTAGGCGAGGCAAGGCTAAGGCACGACAACGCTAGGCTAGGCAATGCACGGAAGGCAAGCAAAGAGTAACGGAAGGCAAGGAATGCAAGGCAAAGCAAGGCAACGCAAGCAAGTCTATGGCAAGGTGAAAAAAGGCTAAGGCACGACAACGCAAGCCTAGGCAATGCCCGGAAGGCAAGCAAAGAGTAACGGAATGGAAGGAAGGCAAGACAAAGCAAGCAAGGCTATGGCAAGGTGAAACAAGGCTAAGGCACCACAACGCACGGCTAGGCAATGCACGGAAGGCAAGCAAAGAGTAACGGAAGGCAAGGAAGGCAAGGGAAAGCAAGGCAAGGCAATGGTAACGGAAAGAACGGCACGGCAAGGGGAAACAAGGCTAAGGCACGACAACGCACTGCTAGGCAATGCACGGCAAGGCAAGGAAAGGGTAACGCAAGGCAAGGCACTGTCAGGCGAGGCAAAGCTAATGCACGACATCGCAAGGCTAGGCAGTGCACGGCTAGGCAAGGAAAGAGTAATGGAAGGAAAGATAGGCAAGGAAAAGCATGGCAAGGCAAGTGTAACAACAGGCACGGCACGGCAAGGGGAAACAAGGCTAAGGTACGACAACGCAAGGCTAGGCAATGCACGGAAGGCAAGCAAAGAGTAACGGAAGGCAAGGAATGCAAAGGAAAGCAGGGGAAGACAAGGGTAACGAAAGGAACGGCACGGTAAGGGGAAACAAGGCTAAGGCACGACAACACAGGGCTAGGCAATGCAGGGCAAGGCAAGGAAAGGGTAACGCAAGGCAAGGCACGGTAAGGCAAGGCGAACCTAATGCACGACAACGCACGGCTAGGCAATGCACGGCAAGGCAAGGAAAGGGTAACGCAAGGCAAGGCACGGTTTGGGGAGGCAAGGCTAATGCACGACAACGCAAGGCTAGGCAATGCACGGAAGGCAAGCAAAGAGTAACGGAAGGCAAGGAAGGCAAGGGAAAGCAAGGCAAAGCAAGCAAGGCTATGGCAAGGTGAAACAAGGCTAAGGCACCACAACGCACGACTAGGCAATGCACGGCCAGCCAAGGAAAAGGTAACGCAAGGCAAGGCACTCTGAGGCAAGGAAAGGGTAATGCATGACAGCGCAAGGCTAGGCAATGCACGGAAGGCAAGCTAAGAGTAACGGAAACCAAGGAAGGCAAGGGAAAGCAAGGCAAGGCAAGGGTAACGGAAGGAACGGCACGGCAAGGGGAAACAAGGCTAAGGCACGACAACGCACGGCTAGGCAATGCACGGCAAGGCAAGGAAAGGGTAACGCCAGGCAAGGCACGGTCAGGCAAGGCAAAGCTAATGCACGACAAGGCAAGGCTAGGCAGTGCACAGCAAGGCAAGGAAAGGGTAACGCAAGGCAAGGCACTGTCAGGCGAGGCAAGGCTAAGGAACGACAACGCAAGGCTAGGCAATGCACGGAAGGAAAGCGAAGAGTAACGGAACGCAAGGAAGGCAAGGGAATGCAAGGCAAGGCAAGGTTAACGGAAGGAACGGCACGGCAAGGGGAAACAAGGCTAAGGCACGGTAACGCACGGCTAGGCAATGCAGGGCAAGGCAAGGAAATGGTAACGCAAGGCAAGGCACGGTTTGGGGAGGCAAGGCTAATGCACGACAACGCAAGGATAGGCAGGGCACGGCTAGGCAAGGAAAGAGTAACGGAAGGAAAGGAAGGCAAGGCAAAACAAGGCAAGGCAAGTGTAACAAAAGGCAAGGCACGGCAAGGGGAAACAAGGCTAAGGAACGGCAACGCACGGCTAGGCAATGCACGGCCAGGCAAGGAAAGGGTAACGCAAGGCAAGGCACGGTAAGGCAAGACAAGGCTAATGCACGACAACGCACGGCTAGGCAATGCACGGCAAGGCAAGGAAAGGGTACCGCAAGGCAAGGCACGGTCAGGCGAGGCAGGCTAATGCACGACAACGCAAGGCTAGGCAATGCACGGAAGGCAAGCAAAGAGTAACGGAAGGCAAGGAAGGCAAGGGAAACCAAGCCAAGGCAAGGATAACGGAAGGAACGGCTCGGCAAGGGGAAACAAGGCTAAGGCAAGGCAACGCAGGGCTAGGCAATGCACGGAAGGCAAGCAAAGAGTAACGGAAGGCAAGGAATGCAAGGCAAAGCAAGGCAACGCAAGCAAGTCTATGGCAAGGTGAAAAAAGGCTAAGGCACGACAACGCAAGGCTAGGCAATGCACGGAAGGCAAGCAAAGAGTAACGGAATGGAAGGAAGGCAAGGCAAAGCAAGCAAGGCTATGGCAAGGTGAAACAAGGCTAAGGCACCACAACGCACGGCTAGGCAATGCAAGGCCAGCCAAGGAAAAGGTAACGCAAGGCAAGGCACTGTGAGGCAAGGCAAGGCTAATGCACGACAGCGCAAGGCTAGGCAATGCACGGAAGGCAAGCAAAGAGTAACGGAAACCAAGGAATGCAAGGGAAACCAAGGCAAGGCAAGGGTAACGGAAGTAACGGCACGGCAAGGGGAAACAAGCCTAAGGCACGACAACGCACGGCTATTCAATGCACGGCAAGGCAAGGAAAGGGTAACGCCAGGCAAGGCACGGTCAGGCAAGGCAAGGATAATGCACGACAAGGCAAGGCTTGGCAGTGCAGGGCAAGGCAAGGAAAAGGTAACGCAAGGCAAGGCACTGTCAGGCGAGGCAAGGCTAAGGTACGACAACGCAAGGCTAGGCAATGCACGGAAGGAAAGCAAAGAGTAACGGAAGGCAAGGAAAGCAAGGGAAAGCAAGGCAAGGCAAGGGTAACGGAAGGAACGGCACGGCAAGGGGAAACAAGGCTAAGGCACGACAACACAGGGCTAGGCAATGCAGGGCAAGGCAAGGAAAGGGTAACGCAAGGCAAGGCACGGTTTGGGGAGGCAAGGCTAATGCACGACAACCCAAGGCTAGGCAATGCACGGAAGGCAAGCAAAGAGTAACGGAAGGCAAGGAAGGCAAGGCAAAGCAAGGCAACGCAAGCAAGGCTATGGCAAGGTGAAAAAAGGCTAAGACACGACAACGCAAGGCTAGGCAATGCACGGAAGGCAAGCAAAGAGTAACGGAAAGCAAGGAAGGCAAGGGAAAGCAAGGCAAGGGTAACGGAAAGAACGGCACGGCAAGGGCAAACAAGGCTAAGGCACGACAACGAACGCCTAGGCAATGCACTGCAAGGCAAGGAAAGGGTAACGCAAGGCAAGGCACGGTCAGGCGAGGCAAGGCTAAGGCACGACTACGCAAGGCTAGGCAATGCACGGAAGGCAAGCAAAGAGTAACGGAAGGCAAGGAATGCAAGGGAAAGCAGGGGAAGGCAAGGGTAACGAAAGGAACGGCACGGTAAGGAGAAACAAGGCTAAGGCACGACAACACAGGGCTAGGCAATGCAGGGCAAGGCAAGGTAAGGGTAACGCAAGGCAAGGCACGGTCAGGCGAGGCAAGGCTAAGGCACGACAACGCAAGGCTAGGCAATGCACGGAAGGCAAGCAAAGAGTAACGGAACGCAAGGAAGGCAAGGGAATGCAAGGCAAGGCAAGGTTAACGGAAGGAACGGCACGGCAAGGGGAAACAAGGCTAAGGCACGGTAACGCACGGCTAGGCAATGCAGGGCAAGGCAAGGAAAGGGTAACGCAAGGCAAGGCACGGTTTGGGGAGGCAAGGCTAATGCACGACAACGCAAGGATAGGCAGTGCACGGCTAGGCAAAGAAAGAGTAACGGAAGGAAAGGAAGTCAAGGCAAAGCAAGGCAAGGCAAGTGTAACAAAAGGCAAGGCACGGCAAGGGGAAACAAGGCTAAGGAACGGCAACGCACAGCTAGGCAATGCACGGCCAGGCAAGGAAAGGGTAACGCAAGGCAAGGCACGGTAAGGCGAGGCAAGGCTAATGCACGACAACGCAAGGCTAGGCAATGCACGGAAGGCAAGCAAAGAGTAACGGAAGGCAAGGAAGGCAAGGGAAACCAAGGCAAGGCAAGGGTAACGGAAGGAACGGCTCGGCAAGGGGAAACAAGGCTAAGGAAAGGCAACGCAGGGCTAGGCAATGCACGGCAAGGCAAGGAAAGGGTAACGCAAGGCAAGGCACTGTCAGGCGAGGCAAAGCTAATGCACGACATCGCAAGGCTAGGCAGTGCACGGCTAGGCAAGGAAAGAGTAATGGAAGGAAAGATAGGCAAGGAAAAGCATGGCAAGGCAAGTGTAACAACAGGCACGGCACGGCAAGGGGAAACAAGGCTAAGGTACGACAACGCAAGGCTAGGCAATGCACGGAAGGCAAGCAAAGAGTAACGGAAGGCAAGGAATGCAAAGGAAAGCAGGGGAAGGCAAGGGTAACGAAAGGAACGGCACGGTAAGTGGAAACAAGGCTAAGGCACGACAACACAGGGCTAGGCAATGCAGGGCAAGGCAAGGAAAGGGTAACTCAAGGCAAGGCACGGTTTGGGGAGGCAAGGCTAATGCACGACAACGAAAGGCTAGGCAATGCACGGAAGGCAAGCAAAGAGTTACGGAAACCAAGGAAGGCAAGGGAAAGCAAGGCAAGGAAAGGGTAACGGAAAGAACGGCACGGCAAGGGGAAACAAGGCTAAGGCATGGCAACGCACGGCTAGGCAATGCACGGCAAGGCAAGGAAGAGGTAACTCAAGGCAAGGCACCTTGAGGCAAGGCAAGGCTGATGCACGACAACGCACGGCTAGGCAATGCACGGCAAGGCAAGGAAAGGGTAACGCAAGGCAAGGCACGGTCAGGCGAGGCAAGGCTAAGGCACGACAACGCAAGGCTAGGCAATGCACGAAAGGCAAGCAAAGAGTAACGGAAGGCAAGGAAGGCAAGGGAAAGCAGGGGAAGGCAAGGGTAACGGAAGGAACGGCACGGTAAGGGGAAACAAGGCTAAGGCACGACAACGCAGGGCTAGGCAATGCACGGCAAGGCAAGGAAAGGGTAACTCGAGGCAAGGCACGGTCAGGCGAGGCAAGGGCAATGCACGACAAAGCAAGGCTACGCAGTGCACGGCTAGGCAAGGAAAGAGTAATGGAAGGAAAGGAAGGGAAGGCAAAGCAAGGCAAGTGTAACAAAAGGCACGGCACGGCAAGGGGAAACAAGGCTAAGGCACGGCAACGCAAGGCTAAGCAATGCACGGCCAGGCAAGGAAAGGGTAACGCAAGGCAAGGCACGGTAAGGCAAGGCGAGGCTAATGCACGACAACGCACGGCTAGGCAATGCACGGCAAGGCAAGGAAAGGGTAACGCAAGGCAAGGCACGGTTTGGGGAGGCAAGGCTAATGCACGACAACGCAAGGCTAGGCAATGCACGGAAGGCAAGTAAAGAGTAACGGAAGGCAAGGAATGTAAGGCAAAGCAAGGCAACGCAAGCAAGGCTATGGCAAGGTGAAAAAAGGCTAAGGCACGACCACGCAAGGCTAGGCAATGCACGGAAGGGAAGCAAAGAGTAACGGAAGGCAAGGAAGGCAAGGGAAAGCAAGGCAAAGCAAGCAAGGCTATGGCAAGGTGAAACAAGGCTAAGGCACCACAACGCACGACTAGGCAATGAACGGCCAGCCAAGGAAAAGGTAACGCAAGGCAAGGCACTCTGAGGCAAGGCAAGGCTAATGCATGACAGCGCAAGGCTAGGCAATGCACGGAAGGCAAGCAAAGAGTAACGGAAACCAAGGAAGGCAAGGCAAAGCAAGGCAAGGCAAGTGTAACGGAAAGCCCGGCACGGCAATGGGAAACAAGGCTAAGGCAGGACAACGCACGGCTAGACAATGCACGGCAAGGCAAGGAAAGGGTAACGCAAGGAAAGGCACGGTCAGTCAAGGCAAGGCTAATGCACGACAACGCAAGGCTAGGCAGTGCACGGCAAGGCAAGGAAAGGGTAACGCAAGGCAAGGTACTGTCAGGCGAGGCAAGGCTTAGGCACGACAACGAAAGGCTAGGCAATGCACGGAAGGAAAGCGAAGAGTAACGGAAGGCAAGGAAATCAAGGGAAAGCAAGGGAAGGCAAGGGTAACGGAAGGAACGGCACGGCAAGGGGAAACAAGGCTAAGGCACGACAACACAGGGCTAGGCAATGCAGGGTAAGGCTAGGAAAGGGTAACGCAAGGCAAGGCACGGTTTGGGGAGGCAAGTCTAATGCACGACAACGCAAGGCTAGGCAATGCACGGAAAGCAAGCAAAGAGTAACGGAAGGCAAGGAATGCAAGGCAAAGCAAGGCAACGCAAGCAAGGCTATGGCAAGGTGAAAAAAGGCTAAGGCACGACCACGCAAGGCTAGGCAATGCACCTAAGGCAAGCAAAGAGTAACGGAAAGCAAGGAAGGCAAGGCAAAGCAAGGCAACGCATGCAAGGCTATGGCAAGGTGAAAAAAGGCTAAGACACGACAAGGCAAGGCTAGGCAATGCAAGGAAGGCAAGCAAAGAGTAACGGAAGGCAAGGAAGGCAAGGGAAAGCAAGGCAAGGCAATGGTAACTGAAAGAACGGCACGGCAAGGGGAAACAAGGCTAAGGCACGACAACGCACTGCTAGGCAATGCACTGCAAGGCAAGGAAAGGGTAACGCAAGGCAAGGCAAGGTCAGGCGAGGCAAGGCTAAGGCACGACAACGCAAGTCTAGGCAATGCCCGGAAGGCAAGCAAAGACTAACGGAACGCAAGGAAGGCAAGGGAAAGCAAGGCAAGGCAAGGTTACCGGAAGGAACGGCACGGCAAGGGGAAACAAGGCTAAGGCACGGCAACGCAAGGCTAGGCAATGCAGGGCAAGGCAAGGAAATGGTAACGCAAGGCAAGGCACGGTTTGGGGAGGCAAGGCTAATGCACGACAACGCAAGGCTAGGCAGTGCACGGCTAGGCAAGGAAAGAGTAACGGAAGGAAAGGAAGGCAAGGCAAAGCAAGGCAAGGCAAGTGTAACAAAAGGCAAGGCACGGCAAGGGGAAACAAGGCTAAGGAACGGCAACGCACGGCTAGGCAATGCACGGCCAGGCAAGGAAAGGGTAACGCAAGGCAAGGCACGGTAAGGCAAGACAAGGCTAATGCACGACAACGCACGGCTAGGCAATGCACGGCAAGGCAAGGAAAGGGTAACGCAAGGCAAGGCACGGTCAGGAGAGGCAAGGCTAATGCACGACAACGCAAGGCTAGGCAATGCACGGAAGGCAAGCAAAGAGTAACGGAAGGCAAGGAAAGCAGGGGAAACCAAGGCAAGGCAAGGGTAACGGAAGGAACGGCTCGGCAAGGGGAAACAAGGCTAAGGCACGGCAACGCAGGGCTAAGCAATGCACGGCAAGGCAAGGAAAGGGTAACGCAAGGCAAGGCACTGTCAGGCGAGGCAAAGCTAATGCACGACATCGCAAGGATAGGCAGTGCACGGCTAGGCAAGGAAAGAGTAACGGAAGGAAAGGAAGGCAAGGCAAAGCATGGCAAGGCAAGTGTAACAACAGGCACGGCACGGGAAGGGGAAACAAGGCTAAGGCACGACAACGCAAGGCTAGGCAATGCACGGAAGGCAAGCAAAGAGTAACGGAAGGCAAGGAATGCAAAGGAAAGCAGGGGAAGGCAAGGGCAACGAAAGGAACGGCACGGTAAGGGGAAACAACGCTAAGGCACGACAACACAGGGCTAGGCAATGCAGGGCAAGGCAAGGAAAGGGTAACGCAAGGCAAGGCACGATTTGGGGAGGCAAGGCTAATGCACGACAACGCAAGGCTAGGCAATGAACGGAAGGCAAGCAAAGAGTAACGGAAGGCAAGGAAGGCAAGGGAAAGCAAGGCAAGGCAAGGGTAACGGAAGGAACGGCACGGCAAGGGGAAACAAGGCTAAGGCACGGCAACGCACGGCTAGGCAATGCACGGCAAGGCAAGGAAAGGGTAACGCAAGGCAAGGCACGGTGAGGCAAGGCAAGGCTAAGGCACGACAACGCAAGGCTAGGCAATGCACGGAAGGCAAGCAAAGAGTAACGGAAGGCAAGGAAGGCAAGGGAAAGGAGGGGAAGGCAAGGGTAACGGAAGGAACGGCACGGTAAGGGGAAACAAGGCTAAGGCACGACAACGCGGGGCTAGGCAATGCACGGCAAGGCAAGGAAAGAGTAACGCAAGGCAAGGCACGGTCAGGCGAGGCAAGGGTAATGCACGACAACGCAAGGCTACGCAGTGCACGGCTAGGCAAGGAAAGAGTAACGGAAGGAAAGGAAGGCAAGGCAAAGCAAGGCAAGGCAAGTGTAACAAAAGGCACGGCACGGCAAGGGGAAACAAGGCTAAGGCACGGCAACGCAAGGCTAAGCAATGCACGGCCAGGCAAGGAAAGGGTAACGCAAGGCAAGGCACGGTAAGGCAAGGCGAGGCAAATGCACGACAACGCACGGCTAGGCAATGCACGGCAAGGCAAGGAAAGGGTAACGCAAGGCAAGGCACGGTTTGGGGAAGCAAGGCTAATGCATGACAACGCAAGGCTAGGCAATGCACGGAAGGGAAGCAAAGAGTAACGGAAGGCAAGGAAGGCAAGGCAAAGCAAGGCAACGCAAGCAAGGCTATGGCAAGGTGAAAAAAGGCTAAGACACGACAACGCAAGGCTAGGCAATGCACGGAAGGCAAGCAAAGAGTAACGAAAACCAAGGAAGGCAAGGGAAAGCAAGGCAAGGCAAGGGTAACGGAAGGAACGGCACGGCAAGGGGAAACAAGGCTAAGGCACGACAACGCACGGCTAGGCAATGCACGGCAATGCAAGGAAAGGGTAACGCCAGGCAAGGCACGGTCAGGCAAGGCAAGGCTAATGCACGACAAGGCAAGGCTAGGCAGTGCACGGCAAGGCAAGGAAAGGGTAACGCAAGGCAAGGCACTGTCAGGCGAGGCAAGGCTAAGGCACGACAACGCAAGGCTAGGCAATGCACGGAAGGAAAGCGAAGAGTAACGGAAGGCAAGGAAAGCAAGGGAAAGCAAGGGAAGGCAAGGGTAACGGAAGGAACGGCACGGCAAGGGGAAACAAGGCTAAGGCACGACAACACAGGGCTAGGCAATGCAGGGTAAGGCAAGGAAAGGGTAACGCAAGGCAAGGCACGGTTTGGGGAGGCAAGTCTAATGCACGACAACGCAAGGCTAGGCAATGCACGGAAAGCAAGGAAAGAGTAACGGAAGGCAAGGAATGCAAGGCAAAGCAAGGCAACGCAAGCAAGGCTATGGCAAGGTGAAAAAAGGCTAAGGCACAACCACGCAAGGCTAGGCAATGCACGGAAGGCAAGCAAAGCGTAACGGAAAGCAAGGAAGGCAAGGCAAAGCAAGGCAACGCAAGCAAGGCTATGGCAAGGTGAAAAAAGGCTAAGACACGACAAGGCAAGGCTAGGCAATGCACGGAAGGCAAGCAAAGAGTAACGGAAGGCAAGGAAGGCAAGGGAAAGCAAGGCAAGGCAATGGTAACGGAAAGAACGGCACGGCAAGGGGAAACAAGGCTAAGGCACGACAACGCACTGCTAGGCAATGCACTGCAAGGCAAGGAAAGGGTAACGCAAGGCAAGGCACGGTCAGGCGAGGCAAGGCTAAGGCACGACAACGCAAGTCTAGGCAATGCACGGAAGGCAAGCAAAGAGTAACGGAAGGCAAGGAATGCAAGGGAAAGCAGGGGAAGGCAAGGGTAACGAAAGGAACGGCACGGCAAGGGGAAACAAGGCTAAGGCACGACAACACAGGGCTAGGCAATGCAGGGAAAGGCAAGGAAAGGGTAACGCAAGGCAAGGCACGGTTTGGGGAGGCAAGGCTAATTCACGACAACGCAAGGCTAGGCAATGCACGGAAGGCAAGCAAAGAGTAACGGAAGAAAAGGAATGCAAGGCAAAGCAAGGCAACGCAAGCAAGGCTATGGCAAGGTGAAAAAAGGCTAAGGCACGACCACGCAAGGCTAGGCAATGCACGGAAGGCAAGCAAAGAGTAACGGAAGGCAAGGAATGCAATGCAAAGCAAGGCAACGCAAGCAAGGCTATGGCAAGGTGAAAAAAGGCTAAGGCACGACCACGCAAGGCTAGGCAATGCACGGAAGGGAAGCAAAGAGTAACGGAAGGCAAGGAAGGCAAGGCAAAGCAAGGCAACGCAAGCAAGGCTATGGCAAGGTGAAAAAAGGCTAAGACACGACAACGCAAGGCTAGGCAATGCACGGAAGGCAAGCAACGAGTAACGGAAGGCAAGGAAGGCAAGGGAAAGCAAGGCAAGGGTAACGGAAGGAACGGCACGGCAAGGGCAAACAAGGCTAAGGCACGACAACGAACGCCTAGGCAATGCACTGCAAGGCAAGGAAAGGGTAACGCAAGGCAAGGCACGGTCAGGCGAGGCAAGGCTAAGGCACGACTACGCAAGGCTAGGCAATGCACGGAAGGCAAGCAAAGAGTAACGGAAGGCAAGGAATGCACGGGAAAGCAGGGGAAGGCAAGGGTAACGAAAGGAACGGCACGGTAAGGAGAAACAAGGCTAAGGCACGACAACACAGGGCTAGGCAAAGCAGGGCAAGGCAAGGTGAGGGTAACGCAAGGCAAGGCACGGTCAGGCGAGGCAAGGCTAAGGCACGACAACGCAAGGCTAGGCAATGCACGGAAGGCAAGCAAAGAGTAACGGAACGCAAGGAAGGCAAGGGAATGCAAGGCAAGGCAAGGTTAACGGAAGGAACGGCACGGCAAGGGGAAACAAGGCTAAGGCACGGTAACGCACGGCTAGGCAATGCAGGGCAAGGCAAGGAAAGGGTAACGCAAGGCAAGGCACGGTTTGGGGAGGCAAGGCTAATGCACGACAACGCAAGGATAGGCAGTGCACGGCTAGGCAAAGAAAGAGTAACGGAAGGAAAGGAAGTCAAGGCAAAGCAAGGCAAGGCAAGTGTAACAAAAGGCAAGGCACGGCAAGGGGAAACAAGGCTAAGGAACGGCAACGCACAGCTAGGCAATGCACGGCCAGGCAAGGAAAGGGTAACGCAAGGCAAGGCACGGTAAGGCAAGAGAAGGCTAATGCACGACAACGCACGGCTAGGCAATGCACGGCAAGGCAAGGAAAGGGTAACGCAAGGCAAGGCACGGTCAGGCGAGGCAAGGCTAATGCACGACAACGCAAGGCTAGGCAATGCACGGAAGGCAAGCAAAGAGTAACGGAAGGCAAGGAAGTCAAGGGAAACCAAGGCAAGGCAAGGGTAACGGAAGGAACGGCTCGGCAAGGGGAAACAAGGCTAAGGCAAGGCAACGCAGGGCTAGGCAATGCACGGCAAGGCAAGGAAAGGGTAACGCAAGGCAAGGCACTGTCAGGCGAGGCAAAGCTAATGCACGACATCGCAAGGCTAGGCAGTGCACGGCTAGGCAAGGAAAGAGTAATGGAAGGAAAGATAGGCAAGGAAAAGCATGGCAAGGCAAGTGTAACAACAGGCACGGCACGGCAAGGGGAAACAAGGCTAAGGTACGACAACGCAAGGCTAGGCAATGCACGGAAGGCAAGCAAAGAGTAACGGAAGGCAAGGAATGCAAAGGAAAGCAGGGGAAGGCAAGGGTAACGAAAGGAACGGCACGGTAAGGGGAAACAAGGCTAAGGCACGACAACACAGGGCTAGGCAATGCAGGGCAAGGCAAGGAAAGGGTAACTCAAGGCAAGGCACGGTTTGGGGAGGCAAGGCTAATGCACGACAACGAAAGGCTAGGCAATGCACGGAAGGCAAGCAAAGAGTTACGGAAACCAAGGAAGGCAAGGGAAAGCAAGGCAAGGGAAGGGTAACGGAAAGAACGGCACGGCAAGGGGAAACAAGGCTAAGGCAGGGCAACGCACGGCTAGGCAATGCACGGCAAGGCAAGGAAGAGGTAACTCAAGGCAAGGCACCTTGAGGCAAGGCAAGGCTGATGCACGACAACGCACGGCTAGGCAATGCACGGCAAGGCAAGGAAAGGGTAACGCAAGGCAAGGCACGGTCAGGCGAGGCAAGGCTAAGGCACGACAACGCAAGGCTAGGCAATGCACGAAAGGCAAGCAAAGAGTAACGGAAGGCAAGGAAGGCAAGGGAAAGCAGGGGAAGGCAAGGGTAACGGAAGGAACGGCACGGTAAGGGGAAACAAGGCTAAGGCACGACAACGCAGGGCTAGGCAATGCACGGCAAGGCAAGGAAAGGGTAACTCGAGGCAAGGCACGGTCAGGCGAGGCAAGGACAATGCACGACAAAGCAAGGCTACGCAGTGCACGGCTAGGCAAGGAAAGAGTAATGGAAGGAAAGGAAGGCAAGGCAAAGCAAGGCAAGGCAAGTGTAACAAAAGGCACGGCACGGCAAGGGGAAACAAGGCTAAGGTACGGCAACGCAAGGCTAAGCAATGCATGTCCAGGCAAGGAAAGGGTAACGAAGGCAAGGCACGGTAAGGCAAGGCGAGGCTAATGCACGACAACGCACGGCTTGGCAATGCACGGCAAGGCAAGGAAAGGGTAACGCAAAGCAAGGCACGGTTAGGCGAGGCAAGGCTAAGGCACGACAACGCTAGGCTAGGCAATGCACGGAAGGCAAGCAAAGAGTAACGGAAGGCAAGGAATGCAAGGCAAAGCAAGGCAACGCAAGCAAGTCTATGGCAAGGTGAAAAAAGGCTAAGGCACGACAACGCAAGGCTAGGCAATGCACGGAAGGCAAGCAAAGAGTAACGGAATGGAAGGAAGGCAAGGCAAAGCAAGCAAGGCTATGGCAAGGTGAAACAAGGCTAAGGCACCACAACGCACGGCTAGGCAATGCACGGCCAGCCAAGGAAAAGGTAACGCAAGGCAAGGCACTGTGAGGCAAGGCAAGGCTAATGCACGACAGCGCAAGGCTAGGCAATGCACGGAAGGCAAGCAAAGAGTAACGGAAACCAAGGAATGCAAGGGAAACCAAGGCAAGGCAAGGGTAACGGAAGTAACGGCACGGCAAGGGGAAACAAGGCTAAGGCACGACAACGCACGGCTAGGCAATGCACGGCAAGGCAAGGAAAAGGTAACGCAAGGCAAGGCACTGTCAGGCGAGGCAAGGCTAAGGCACGACAACGCAAGGCTAGGCAATGCACGGAAGGAAAGCAAAGAGTAACGGAAGGCAAGGAAAGCAAGGGAAAGCAAGGCAAGGCAAGGGTAACGGAAGGAACGGCACGGCAAGGGGAAACAAGGCTAAGGCACGACAACACAGGGCTAGGCAATGCAGGGCAAGGCAAGGAAAGGGTAACGCAAGGCAAGGCACGGTTTGGGGAGGCAAGGCTAATGCACGACAACCCAAGGCTAGGCAATGCACGGAAGGCAAGCAAAGAGTAACGGAAGGCAAGGAAGGCAAGGCAAAGCAAGGCAACGCAAGCAAGGTTATGGCAAGGTGAAAAAAGGCTAAGACACGACAACGCAAGGCTAGGCAATGCACGGAAGGCAAGCAAAGTGTAACGGAAGGCAAGGAAGGCAAGGGAAACCAAGGCAAGTGTAACGGAAAGAACGGCACGGCAAGGGCAAACAAGGCTAAGGCACGACAACGACCGGCTAGGCAATGCACTGCAAGGCAAGGAAAGGGTAACGCAAGGCAAGGCACGGTCAGGCGAGGCAAGGCTAAGGCACGACTACGCAAGGCTAGGCAATGCACGGAAGGCAAGCAAAGAGTAACGGAAGGCAAAGAATGCAAGGGACAGCAGGGGAAGGCAAGGGTAACGAAAGGAACGGCACGGTAAGGGGAAACAAGGCTAAAGCACGACAACACAGGGCTAGGCAATGCAGGGCAAGGCAAGGTAAGGGTAACGCAAGGCAAGGCACGGTCAGGCGAGGCAAGGCTAAGGCACGACAACGCAAGGCTAGGCAATGCACGGAAGGCAAGCAAAGAGTAACGGAACACAAGGAAGGCAAGGGAATGCAAGGCAAGGCAAAGTTAACGGAAGGAACGGCACGGCAAGGGGAAACAAGGCTAAGGCACGGCAACGCACGGCTAGGCAATGCAGGGCAAGGCAAGGAAAGGGTAACGCAAGGCAAGGCACGGTTTGGGGAGGCAAGGCTAATGCACGACAACGCAAGGATAGGCAGTGCACGGCTAGGCAAAGAAAGAGTAACGGAAGGAAAGGAAGTCAAGGCAAAGCAAGGCAAGGCAAGTGTAACAAAAGGCAAGGCACGGCAAGGGGAAACAAGGCTAAGGAACGGCAACGCACGGCTAGGCAATGCACGGCCAGCCAAGGAAAAGGTAACGCAAGGCAAGGCACTCTGAGGCAAGGCAAGGCTAATGCATGACAGCGCAAGGCTAGGCAATGCACGGAAGGCAAGCAAAGAGTAACGGAAACCAAGGAAGGCAAGGGAAAGCAAGGCAAGGCAAGGGTAACGGAAGGAACGGCACGGCAAGGGGAAACAAGGCTAAGGCACGACAACGCACGGCTAGGCAATGCACGGCAAGGCAAGGAAAGGGTAACGCCAGGCAAGGCACGGTCAGGCAAGGCAAAGCTAATGCACGACAAGGCAAGGCTAGGCAGTGCACGGCAAGGCAAGGAAAGGGTAACGCAAGGCAAGGCACTGTCAGGCGAGGCAAGGCTTAGGCACGACAACGCAAGGCTAGGCAATGCACGGAAGGAAAGCGAAGAGTAACAGAAGGCAAGGAAAGCAAGGGAAAGCAAGGGAAGGCAAGGGTAACGGAAGGAACGGCACGGCAAGGGGAAAGAAGGCTAAGGCACGACAACACAGGGCTAGGCAATGCAGGGTAAGGCAAGGAAAGGGTAACGCAAGGCAAGGCACGGTTTGGGGAGGCAAGTCTAAGGCACGACAACGCAAGGCTAGGCAATGCACGGAAAGCAAGCAAAGAGTAACGGAAGGCAAGGAATGCAAGGCAAAGCAAGGCAACGCAAGCAAGGCTATGGCAAGGTGAAAAAAGGCTAAGGCACGACCACGCAAGGCTAGGCAATGCACCTGAGGCAAGCAAAGAGTAACGGAAAGCAAGGAAGGCAAGGCAAAGCAAGGCAATGCAAGCAAGGCTATGGCAAGGTGAAAAAAGGCTAAGACACGACAAGGCAAGGCTAGGCAATGCACGGAAGGCAAGCAAAGAGTAACGGAAGGCAAGGAAGGCAAGGGAAAGCAAGGCAAGGCAATGGTAACGGAAAGAACGGCACGGCAAGGGGAAACAAGGCTAAGGCACGACAACGCACTGCTAGGCAATGCACTGCAAGGCAAGGAAAGGGTAAAGCAAGGCAAGGCAAGGTCAGGCGAGGCAAGGCTAAGGCACGGCAACGCAAGTCTAGGCAATGCCCGGAAGGCAAGCAAAGAGTAACGGAACGCAAGGAAGCCAAGGGAAAGCAAGGGAAGGCAAGGTTACCGGAAGGAACGGCACGGCAAGGGGAAACAAGGCTAAGGCACGGCAACGCAAGGCTAGGCAATGCAGGGCAAGGCAAGGAAATGGTAACGCAAGGCAAGGCACGGTTTGGGGAGGCAAGGCTAATGCACGACAACGCAAGGATAGGCAGTGCACGGCTAGGCAAGGAAAGAGTAACGGAAGGAAAGGAAGGCAAGGCAAAGCAAGGCAAGGCAAGTGTAACAAAAGGCAAGGCACGGCAAGGGGAAACAAGGCTAAGGAACGGCAACGCACGGCTAGGCAATGCACGGCCAGGCAAGGAAAGGGTAACGCAAGGCAAGGCACGGTAAGGCAAGACAAGGCTAATGCACGACAACGCACGGCTAGGCAATGCACGGCAAGGCAAGGAAAGGGTAACGCAAGGCAAGGCACGGTCAGGAGAGGCAAGGCTAATGCACGACAACGCAAGGCTAGGCAATGCACGGAAGGCAAGCAAAGAGTAACGGAAGGCAAGGAAGGCAGGGGAAACCAAGGCAAGGCAAGGGTAACGGAAGGAACGGCTCGGCAAGGGGAAACAAGGCTAAGGCACGGCAACGCAGGGCTAGGCAATGCACGGCAAGGCAAGGAAAGGGTAACGCAAGGCAAGGCACTGTCAGGCGAGGCAAAGCTAATGCACGACATCGCAAGGCTAGGCAGTGCACGGCTAGGCAAGGAAAGAGTAACGGAAGGAAAGGAAGGCAAGGCAAAGCATGGCAAGGCAAGTGTAACAACAAGCACGGCACGGCAAGGGGAAACAAGGCTAAGGCACGACAACGCAAGGCTAGGCAATGCACGGAAGGCAAGCAAAGAGTAACGGAAGGCAAGGAATGCAAAGAAAAGCAGGGGAAGGCAAGGGCAACGAAAGGAACGGCACGGTAAGGGGAAACAACGCTAAGGCACGACAACACAGGGCTAGGCAATGCAGGGCAAGGCAAGGAAAGGGTAACGCAAGGCAAGGCACGATTTGGGGAGGCAAGGCTAATGCACGACAACGCAAGGCTAGGCAATGAACGGAAGGCAAGCAAAGAGTAACGGAAGGCAAGGAAGGCAAGGGAAAGCAAGGCAAGGCAAGGGTAACGGAAGGAACGGCACGGCAAGGGGAAACAAGGCTAAGGCACGGCAACGCACGGCTAGGCAATGCACGGCAAGGCAAGGAAAGGGTAACGCAAGGCAAGGCACGGTGAGGCAAGGCAAGGCTGATGCACGACAACGCACGGCTAGGCAATGCACGGCAAGGCAAGGAAAGGGTAACGCAAGGCAAGGCACGGTGGGGCGAGGCAAGGCTAAGGCACGACAACGCAAGGCTAGGCAATGCACGGAAGGCAAGCAAAGAGTAACGGAAGGCAAGGAAGGCAAGGGAAACCAAGGCAAGGCAAGGGTAACGGAAGGAACGGCTACGGTAAGGGGAAACAAGGCTAAGGCACGACAACGCGGGGCTAGGCAATGCACGGCAAGGCAAGGAAAGGGTAACGCAAGGCAAGGCACGGTGGGGCGAGGCAAGGCTAAGGCACGACAACGCAAGGCTAGGCAATGCACGGAAGGCAAGCAAAGAGTAACGGAAGGCAAGGAAGGCAAGGGAAAGCAAGGCAAGGCAAGAGTAACGGAAGGAACGGCTCGGCAAGGGGAAACAAGTCTAAGGCAAGGCAACGCAGGGCTAGGCAATGCTCGGCAAGGCAAGGAAAGGGTAACGCAAGGCAAGGTACTGTCAGGCGAGGCAAAGCTAATGCACGACATCGCAAGGCTAGGCAGTGCACGGCTAGGCAAGGAAAGAGTAATGGAAGGAAAGGAAGGCAAGGAAAAGCATGGCAAGGCAAGTGTAACAACAGGCACGGCACTGCAATGGGAAACAAGGCTAAGGCACGACAAGGCAAGGCTAGGCAATGCACGGAAGGCAAGCAAAGAGTAACGGAAGGCAAGGAATGCAAAGGAAACCAGGGGAAGGCAAGGGTAACGAAAGGAACGGCACGGTAAGGGGAAACAAGGCTAAGGCACGACAACACAGGGCTAGGCAATGCAGGGCAAGGCAAGGAAAGGGTAACGCAAGGCAAGGCACGGTTTGGGGAGGAAAGGCTAATGCACGACAACGAAAGGCTAGGCAATGCACGGAAGGCAAGCAAAGAGTTACGGAAACCAAGGAAGGCAAGGGAAAGCAAGGCAAGGGAAGGGTAACGGAAGGAACGGCACGGCAAGGGGAAACAAGGCTAAGGCACGGCAACGCACGGCTAGGCAATGCACGGCAAGGCAAGGAAAAGGTAACGCAAGGCAAGGCACCTTGAGGGAAGGCAAGGCTGATGCACGACAACGCACGGCTAGGCAATGCACGGCAAGGCAAGGAAAGGGTAACGCAAGGCAAGGCACGGTTTGGGGAGGCAAGGCTAATGCACGACAACGCAAGGCTAGGCAACGCACGGAAGGGAAGCAAAGAGTAACGGAAGGCAAGGAAGGCAAGGCAAAGCAAGCCAACGCAAGCAAGGGTTTGGCAAGGTGAAAAAAGGCTAAGACACGACAACGCAAGGCTAGGCAATGCACGGAAGGCAAGCAAAGAGTAACGGAAACCAAGGAAGGCAAGGGAAAGCAAGGCAAGGCAAGGGTAACGGAAGGAACGGCACGGCAAGGGGAAACAAGGCTAAGGCACGACAACGCACGGCTAGGCAATGCACGGCAAGGCAAGGAAAGGGTAACGCCAGGCAAGGCACGGTCAGGCAAGGCAAGGCTAATGCACGACAAGGCAAGGCTAGGCAGTGCACGGCAAGGCAAGGAAAGGGTAACGCAAGGGAATGCACGGTCAGGCGTGGCAAGGCTAAGGCACGACAACGCAAGGCTAGGCAATGCACGGAAGGAAAGCGAAGAGTAACGGAAGGCAAGGAAAGCAAGGGAAAGCAAGGGAAGGCAAGGGTAACGGAAGGAACGGCACGGCAAGGGGAAACAAGGCTAAGGCACGACAACGCACTGCTAGGCAATGCACTGCAAGGCAAGGAAAGGGTAACGCAAGGCAAGGCACGGTCAGGCGAGGCAAGGCTAAGGCACGACAACGCAAGTCTAGGCAATGCACGGAAGGCAAGCAAAGAGTAACGGAAGGCAAGGAATGCAAGGGAAAGCAGGGGAAGGTAAGGGTAACGAAAGGAACGGCACGGCAAGGGGAAACAAGGCTAAGGCACGACAACACAGGGCTAGGCAATGCAGGGCAAGGCAAGGAAAGGGTAACGCAAGGCAAGGCACGGTTTGGGGAGGCAAGGCTAATGCACGACAACGCAAGGCTAGGCAATGCACGGAAGGCAAGCAAAGAGTAACGGAAGAAAAGGAATGCAAGGCAAAGCAAGGCAACGCAAGCAAGGCTATGGCAAGGTGAAAAAAGGCTAAGGCACGACCACGCAAGGCTAGGGAATGCACGGAAGGCAAGCAAAGAGTAACGGAAGGCAAGGAATGCAATGCAAACCAAGGCAACGCAAGCAAGGCTATGGCAAGGTGAAAAAAGGCTAAGGCACAACCACGAAAGGCTAGGCAATGCACGGAAGGGAAGCAAAGAGTAACGGAAGGCAAGGAAGGCAAGGCAAAGCAAGGCAACGCAAGCAAGGCTAGGGCAAGGTGAAAAAAGGCTAAGACACGACAACGCAAGGCTAGGCAATGCACGGAAGGCAAGCAAAGAGTAACGGAAGGCAAGGAAGGCAAGGGAAAGCAAGGCAAGGGTAACGGAAGGAACGGCACGGCAAGGGCAAACAAGGCTACGGCACGACAACGAATGGCTAGGCAATGCAGGGCAAGGCAAGGTAAGGGTAACGCAAGGCAAGGCACGGTCAGGCGAGGCAAGGCTAAGGCACGACAACGCAAGGCTAGGCAATGCACGGAAGGCAAGCAAAGAATAACGGAACGCAAGGAAGGCAAGGGAAAGCAAGGCAAGGCAAGGGTAACGGAAGGAACGGCACGGCAAGGGGAAACAAGGCTAAGGGACGACAAAACAGGGCTAGGCAATGCAGGGCAAGGCAAGCAAAGGGTAAAGCAAGGCAAGGCACGGTTTGGGGAGGCAAGGCTAATGCACGACAACGCAAGGCTAGGCAATGCACGGAAGGCAAGCAAAGAATAACGGAAGGCAAGGGTTGCAAGGAAAAGCAAGGCAACGCAAGCAAGGCTATGGCAAGGTGAAAAAAGGGTAAGGCACGACCACGCAAGGCTAGGCAATGTACGGAAGGCAAGCAAAGAGTAACGGAAGGCAAGGAATGCAATGCAAAGCAAGGCAACGCAAGCAAGGCTATGGCAAGGTGAAAAAAGGCTAAGGCACGACCACGCAAGGCTAGGCAATGCACGGAAGGGAAGCAAAGAGTAATTGAAGGCAAGGAAGGCAAGGCAAAGCAAGGCAACGCAAGCAAGGCTATGGCAAGGTGAAAAAAGGCTAAGACACGACAACGCAAGGCTAGGCAATGCACGGAAGGCAAGCAAAGAGTAACGGAAGGCAAGGAAGGCAAGGGAAAGCAAGGCAAGGCAAGGGTAACGGAAGGAACGGCACGACAAGGGGAAACAAGGCTAAGGCACGGCAACGCACGGCTAGGCAATGCACGGCAAGGCAAGGAAAGGGTAACGCAAGGCAAGTCACAGTGAGGCAAGGCAAGGCTGATGCACGACAACGCACGGCTAGGCAATGCACGGCAAGGCAAGGAAAGGGTAACGCAAGGCAAGGCACGGTGAGGCAAGGCAAGGCTGATGCACGACAACGCAAGGCTAGGCAATGCACGGAAGGCAAGCAAAGAGTAACGGAAGGCAAGGAAGGCAAGGGAAAGCAAGGCAAGGCAAGGGTAACGGAAGGAACGGCACGACAAGGGGAAACAAGGCTAAGGCACGGCAACGCACGGCTAGGCAATGCACGGCAAGGCAAGGAAAGGGTAACGCAACGCAAGGCACGGTGAGGCAAGGCAAGGCTGATGCACGACAACGCAAGGCTAGGCAATGCACGGAAGGCAAGCAAAGAGTAACGGAAGGCAAGGAAGGCAAGGGAAAGCAGGGGAAGGGAAGGGTAACGGAAGGAACGGCTCGGCAAGGGGAAACAAGGCTAAGGCACGACAACACAGGGCTAGGCAATGCAGGGCAAGGCAAGGAAAGGGTAACGCAAGGCAAGGCACGGTTTGGGGAGGCAAGGCTAATGCACGACAACGCAAGGCTAGGCAATGCACGGAAGGCAAGCAAAGAGTAACGGAAGGCAAGGAAGGCAAGGGAAAGCAAGGCAAGGCAAGGGTAACGGAAGGAACGGCACGACAAGGGGAAACAAGGCTAAGGCACGGCAACGCACGGCTAGGCAATGCACGGCAAGGCAACGAAAGGGTAACGCAAGGCAAGGCACGGTGAGGCAAGTCAAGGCTGATGCACGACAACGCACGGCTAGGCAATGCACGGCAAGGCAAGGAAAGGGTAACGCAAGGCAAGGCACGGTCAGGCGAGGCAAGGCTAAGGCACGATAACGCAAGGCTAGGCAATGCACGGAAGGCAAGCAAAGAGTAACGGAAGGCAAGGAAGGCAAGGGAAAGCAGGGGAAGGGAAGGGTAACGGAAGGAACGGCTCGGCAAGGGGAAACAAGGCTAAGGCACGGTAACGAAGGGCTAGGCAATGCACGGCAAGGCAAGGAAAGGGTAACGCAAGGCAAGGCACGGTCAGGCGAGGCAAGGGTAATGCACGAAAACGCAAGGCTACGCTTGCACGGCTAGGCAAGGAAAGAGTAACGGAAGGAAAGGAAGGCAAGGCAAAGCAAGGCAAGGCAAGTGTAACAAAAGGCACGGCACGGCAAGGGGAAACAAGGCTAAGGCACGGCAACGCAAGACTAAGCAATGCACGGCCAGGCAAGGAAAGGGTAACGCAAGGCAAGGCACTGTCAGGCGAGGCAAGGCTAAGGCACGACAACGCAATGCTAGGCAATGCACGGAAGGCAAGCAAAGAGTAACGGAAGGCAAGGAATGCAAAGCAAAGCAAGGCAAAGCAAGCAAGGCTATGGCAAGGTGAAACAAGGCTAAGGCACCACAACGCACGGCTAGACAATGCACGGCCAGCCAATGAAAAGGTAACGCAAGGCAAGGCACTCTGAGGCAAGGCAAGGCTAATGCACGACAGCGCAAGGCTAGGCAATGCACGGAAGGCAAGCAAAGAGTAACGGAAACCAAGGAAGGCAAGGGAAAGCAAGGCAAGGCAAGGGTAACGGAAGGAACGGCACGGCAAGGGGAAACAAGGCTAAGGCACGGCAACGCACGGCTAGGCAATGCACGGCAAGGCAAGGAGAAGGTAACGCAAGGCAAGGCACCTTGAGGCAAGGCAAGGCTGATGCACGACAACGCACGGCTAGGCAATGCACGGCAAGGCAAGGAAAGGGTAACGCAAGGCAAGGCACGGTCAGGCAAGGCAAGGCTAAGGCAAGACAACGCAAGGCTAGACAATGCACGAAAGGCAAGCAAAGAGTAACGGAAGGCAAGGAAGGCAAGGGAAAGCAGGGGAAGGCAAGGGTAACGGAAGGAACGGCACGGTAAGGGGAAACAAGGCTAAGGCACGACAACGCAGGGCTAGGCAATCCACGGCAAGGTATGGAAAGGGTAACGCAAGGCAAGGCACGGTCAGGCGAGGCAAGGGTAATGCACGACAACGCAAGGCTACGCAGTGCACGGCTAGGCAAGGAAAGAGTAACGGAAGGAAAGGAAGGCAAGGAAAAGCATGGCAAGGCAAGTGTAACAAAAGGCACGGCACGGCAAGGGGAAACAAGGCTAAGGCACGACAACGCAAGGCTAGGCAATGCACGGAAGGCAAGCAAAGAGTAACGGAAGGCAAGGAACGCAAGGGAAAGCAGGGGAAGGCAAGGGTAACGGAAGGAACGGCTCGGCAAGGGGAAACAAGGCTAAGGCACGGTAACGAAGGGCTAGGCAATGCACGGCAAGGCAAGGAAAGGGTAACGCAAGGCAAGGCACGGTCAGGCGAGGCAAGGCTAATGCACGACAACGCAAGGCTAGGCAATGCACGGAAGGCAAGCAAAGAGTAACGGAAGGCAAGGAAGGCAAGGGAAACCAAGGCAAGGCAAGGATAACGGAAGGAACGGCTCGGCAAGGGGAAACAAGGCTAAGGCAAGGCAACGCAGGGCTAGGCAATGCACGGCAAGGCAAGGAAAGGGTAAGGCAAGGCAAGGCACTGTCAGGCGAGGCAAAGCTAATGCACGACATCGCAAGGCTAGGCAGTGCACGGCTACTCAAGGAAAGAGTAATGGAAGGAAAGGAAGGCAAGGAAAAGCATGGCAAGGCAAGTGTAACAACAGGCACGGCACGGCAAGGGGAAACAAGGCTAAGGCACGACAACGCAAGGCTAGGCAATGCACGTAAGGCAAGCAAAGAGTAACGGAATGCAAGGAATGCAAAGGAAAGCAGGGGAAGGCAAGGGTAACGAAAGGAACGGCACGGTAAGGGGAAACAAGGCTAAGGCACGACAACACAGGGCTAGGCAATGCAGGGCAAGGCAAGGAAAGGGTAAAGCAAGGCAAGGCACGGATTGGGGAGGCAAGGCTAATGCACGACAACGCAAGGCTAGGCAATGCACGGAAGGCAAGCAAAGAGTAACGGAAGGCAATTAAGGCAAGGGAAAGCAAGGCAAGGCAAGGGTAACGGAAGGAACGGCACGACAAGGGGAAACAAGGCTAAGGCACGGCAACGCACGGCTAGGCAATGCACGGCAAGGCAAGGAAAGGGTAACGCAACGCAAGGCACGGTGAGGCAAGGCAAGGCTGATGCACGACAACGCAAGGCTAGGCAATGCACCGAAGGCAAGCAAAGAGTAACGGAAGGCAAGGAAGGCAAGGGAAAGCAGGGGAAGGGAAGGGTAACGGAAGGAACGGCTCGGCAAGGGGAAACAAGGCTAAGGCACGACAACACAGGGCTAGGCAATGCAGGGCAAGGCAAGGAAAGGGTAACGCAAGGCAAGGCACGGTTTGGGGAGGCAAGGCTAATGCACGACAACGCAAGGCTAGGCAATGCACGGAAGGCAAGCAAAGAGTAACGGAAGGCAAGGAAGGCAAGGGAAAGCAAGGCAAGGCAAGGGTAACGGAAGGAACGGCACGACAAGGGGAAACAAGGCTAAGGCACGGCAACGCACGGCTAGGCAATGCACGGCAAGGCAACGAAAGGGTAACGCAAGGCAAGGCACGGTGAGGCAAGTCAAGGCTGATGCACGACAACGCACGGCTAGGCAATGCACGGCAAGGCAAGGAAAGGGTAACGCAAGGCAAGGCACGGTCAGGCGAGGCAAGGCTAAGGCACGATAAAGCAAGGCTAGGCAATGCACGGAAGGCAAGCAAAGAGTAACGGAAGGCAAGGAAGGCAAGGGAAAGCAGGGGAAGGGAAGGGTAACGGAAGGAACGGCTCGGCAAGGGGAAACAAGGCTAAGGCACGACAACACAGGGCTAGGCAATGCAGGGCAAGGCAAGGAAAGGGTAACGCAAGGCAAGGCACGGTTTGGGGAGGCAAGGCTAATGCACGACAACGCAAGGCTAGGCAATGCACGGAAGGCAAGCAAAGAGTAACGGAAGGCAAGGAAGGCAAGGGAAAGCAAGGCAAGGCAAGGGTAACGGAAGGAACGGCACGACAAGGGGAAACAAGGCTAAGGCACGGCAACGCACGGCTAGGCAATGCACGGCAAGGCAACGAAAGGGTAACGCAAGGCAAGGCACGGTGAGGCAAGTCAAGGCTGATGCACGACAACGCACGGCTAGGCAATGCACGGCAAGGCAAGGAAAGGGTAACGCAAGGCAAGGCACGGTCAGGCGAGGCAAGGCTAAGGCACGATAAAGCAAGGCTAGGCAATGCACGGAAGGCAAGCAAAGAGTAACGGAAGGCAAGGAAGGCAAGGGAAAGCAGGGGAAGGGAAGGGTAACGGAAGGAACGGCTCGGCAAGGGGAAACAAGGCTAAGGCACGGTAACGAAGGGCTAGGCAATGCACGGCAAGGCAAGGAAAGGGTAACGCAAGGCAAGGCACGGTCAGGCGAGGCAAGGGTAATGCACGAAAACGCAAGGCTACGCAGTGCACGGCTAGGCAAGGAAAGAGTAACGGAAGGAAAGGAAGGCAAGGCAAAGCAAGGCAAGGCAAGTGTAACAAAAGGCACGGCACGGCAAGGGGAAACAAGGCTAAGGCACGGCAACGCAAGACTAAGCAATGCACGGCCAGGCAAGGAAAGGGTAACGCAAGGCAAGGCACTGTCAGGCGAGGCAAGGCTAAGGCACGACAACGCAAGGCTAGGCAATGCACGGAAGGCAAGCAAAGAGTAACGGAAGGCAAGGAATGCAAAGCAAAGCAAGGCAAAGCAAGCAAGGCTATGGCAAGGTGAAACAAGGCTAAGGCACCACAACGCACGGCTAGACAATGCACGGCCAGCCAATGAAAAGGTAACGCAAGGCAAGGCACTCTGAGGCAAGGCAAGGCTAATGCACGACAGCGCAAGGCTAGGCAATGCACGGAAGGCAAGCAAAGAGTAACGGAACGCAAGGAAGGCAAGGGAAAGCAAGGCAAGGCAAGGGTAACGGAAGGAACGGCACGGCAAGGGGAAACAAGGCTAAGGCACGGCAACGCACGGCTAGGCAATGCACGGCAAGGCAAGGAAAGGGTAACGCAAGGCAAGGCACGGTTTGGGGAGGCAAGGCTAATGCACGACAACGGAAGGATAGGCAGTGCACGGCTAGGCAAGGAAAGAGTAACGGAAGGAAAGGAAGGCAAGGCAAAGCAAGGCAAGGCAAGTGTAACAAAAGGCAAGGCACGGCAAGGGGAAACAAGGCTAAGGAACGGCAACGCACGGCTAGGCAATGCACGGCCAGGCAAGGAAAGGGTAACGCAAGGCAAGGCACGGTAAGGCAAGACAAGGCTAATGCACGACAACGCACGGCTAGCAATGCACGGCAAGGCAAGGAAAGGGTAACGCAAGGCAAGGCACGGTCAGGCGAGGCAAGGCTAATGCACGACAACGCAAGGCTAGGCAATGCACGGAAGGCAAGCAAAGAGTAACGGAAGGCAAGGAAGGCAAGGGAAACCAAGGCAAGGCAAGGATAACGGAAGGAACGGCTCGGCAAGGGGAAACAAGGCTAAGGCAAGGCAACGCAGGGCTAGGCAATGCACGGCAAGGCAAGGAAAGGGTAAGGCAAGGCAAGGCACTGTCAGGCGAGGCAAAGCTAATGCACGACATCGCAAGGCTAGGCAGTGCACGGCTAGGCAAGGAAAGAGTAATGGAAGGAAAGGAAGGCAAGGAAAAGCATGGCAAGGCAAGTGTAACAACAGGCACGGCACGGCAAGGGGAAACAAGGCTAAGGCACGACAACGCAAGGCTAGGCAATGCACGGAAGGCAAGCAAAGAGTAACGGAAGGCAAGGAATGCAAAGGAAAGCAGGGGAAGGCAAGGGTAACGAAAGGAACGGCACGGTAAGGGGAAACAAGGCTAAGGCACGACAACACAGGGCTAGGCAATGCAGGGCAAGGCAAGGAAAGGGTAACGCAAGGCAAGGCAAGGTTTGGGGAGGCAAGGCTAATGCACGACAACGCAAGGCTAGGCAATGCACGGAAGGCAAGCAAAGAGTAACGGAAGGCAAGGAAGGCAAGGGAAAGCAAGGCAAGGCAAGGGTAACGGAAGGAACGGCACGACAAGGGGAAACAAGGCTAAGGCACGGCAACGCACGGCTAGGCAATGCACGGCAAGGCAAGGAAAGGGTAATGCAAGGCAAGTCACGGTGAGGCAAGGCAAGGCTGATGCACGACAACGCACGGCTAGGCAATGCACGGCAAGGCAAGGAAAGGGTAACGCAAGGCAAGGCACGGTGAGGCAAGGCAAGGCTGATGCACGACAACGCAAGGCTAGTCAATGCACGGAAGGCAAGCAAAGAGTAACGGAAGGCAAGGAAGGCAAGGGAAAGCAAGGCAAGGCAAGGGTAACGGAAGGAACGGCACGACAAGGGGAAACAAGGCTAAGGCACGGCAACGCACGGCTAGGCAATGCACGGCAAGGCAAGGAAAGGGTAACGCAAGGCAAGGCACGGTGAGGCAAGGCAAGGCTGATGCACGACAACGCAAGGCTAGGCAATGCACGGAAGGCAAGCAAAGAGTAACGGAAGGCAAGGAAGGCAAGGGAAAGCAGGGGAAGGGAAGGGTAACGGAAGGAACGGCTCGGAAAGGGGAAACAAGGCTAAGGCACGGTAACGAAGGGCTAGGCAATGCACGGCAAGGCAACGAAAGGGTAACGCAAGGCAAGGCACGGTCAGGCGAGGCAAGGGTAATGCACGAAAACGCAAGGCTACGCAGTGCACGGCTATGCAAGGAAAGAGTAACGGAAGGAAAGGAAGGCAAGGCAAAGCAAGGCAAGGCAAGTGTAACAAAAGGCACGGCACGGCAAGGGGAAACAAGGCTAAGGCACGGCAACGCAAGACTAAACAATGCACGGCTAGGCAAGGAAAGGGTAACGCAAGGCAAGGCACTGTCAGGCTAGGCAAGGCTAATGCACGACATCGCAAGGCTAGGCAGTGCACGGCTAGGCAAGGAAAGAGTAATGGAAGGAAAGGAATGCAAGGAAAAGCATGGCAAGGCAAGTGTAACAACAGGCACGGCACGGCAAGGGGAAACAAGGCTAAGGCACGACAACACAGGGCTAGGCAATGCAGGGCAAGACAAGGAAAGGGTAACGCAAGGCAAGGCACGGTATGGGGAGGCAAGGCTAATGCACGACAACGCAAGGCTAGGCAATGCACGGAAGGCAAGCAAAGAGTAACGGAAGGCAAGGAAGGCAAGGGAAAGCAAGGCAAGGCAAGGGTAACGGAAGGAACGGCACGACAAGGGGAAACAAGGCTAAGGCACGGCAACGCACGGCTAGGCAATGCACGGCAAGGCAAGGAAAGGGTAACGCAAGGCAAGGCACGGTGAAGCAAGGCAAGGCTGATGCACGACAACGCACGGCTAGGCAATGCACGGCAAGGCAAGGAAAGGGTAACGCAAGGCAAGGCACGGTCAGGCGAGGCAAGGCTAAGGCACGACAACGCAAGGCTAGGCAATGCACGGAAGGCAAGCAAAGAGTAACGGAAGGCAAGGAAGGCAAGGGAAAGCAGGGGAAGGGAAGGGTAACGGAAGGAACGGCTCGGCAAGGGGAAACAAGGCTAAGGCACGGTAACGAAGGGCTAGGCAATGCACGGCAAGGCAAGGAAAGGGTAACGCAAGGCAAGGCACGGTCAGGCGAGGCAAGGGTAATGCACGAAAACGCAAGGCTAGGCAGTGCACGGCTAGGCAAGGAAAGAGTAACGGAAGGACAGGAAGGCAAGGCAAAGCAAGGCAAGGCAAGTGTAACAAAAGGCACGGCACGGCAAGGGGAAACAAGGCTAAGGCACGGCAACGCAAGGCTAAGCAATGCACGGCCAGGCAAGGAAATGGTAACGCAAGGCAAGGCACTGTCAGGCGAGGCAAGGCTAAGGCACGACAAGGCAATGCTAGGCAATGCACGGAAGGCAAGCAAAGAGTAACGGAAGGCAAGGAAGGCAAGGCAAAGCAAGGCAACGCAAGCAAGGCTATGGCAAGGTGAAAAAAGGCTAAGACACGACAACGCAAGGCTAGGCAATGCACGGAAGGCAAGCAAAGAGTAACGGAAGGCAAGGAAGGCAAGGGAAAGCAAGGCAAGTGTAACGGAAAGAACGGCACGGCAAGGGCAAACAAGGCTAAGGCACGACAACGAACGGCTAGGCAATGAACTGCAAGGCAAGGAAAGGGTAACGCAAGGCAAGGCACGGTCAGGCGAGGCAAGGCTAAGGCACGACTACGCAAGGCTAGGCAATGCACGGAAGGCAAGCAAAGAGTAGCGGAAGGCAAGGAATGCAAGGGAAAGCAGGGGAAGGCAAGGGTAACGAAAGGAACGGCACGGTAAGGGGAAACAAGGCTAAGGCACGACAACACAGGGCTAGGCAATGCAGGGCAAGGCAAGGTAAGGGTAACGCAAGGCAAGGCACGGTCAGGCGAGGCAAGGCTAAGGCACGACAACGCAAGTCTAGGCAATGCACGGAAGGCAAGCAAAGAGTAACGGAACGCAAGGAAGGCAAGGGAAAGCAAGGCAAGGCAAGGGTAACGGAAGGAACGGCACGGCAAGGGGAAACAAGGCTAAGGCACGGCAACGCACGGCTAGGCAATGCACGGCAAGGCAAGGAAAGGGTAACGCAAGGCAAGGCACGGTGAGGCAAGGCAAGGCTGATGCACGACAACGCACGGCTAGGCAATGCACGGCAAGGCAAGGAAAGGGTAACGCCAGGCAAGGCACGGTCAGGCAAGGCAAAGCTAATGCACGACAAGGCAAGGCTAGGCAGTGCACGGCAAGGCAAGGAAAGGGTAACGCAAGGCAAGGCACTGTCAGGCGAGGCAAGGCTTAGGCACGACAACGCAAGGCTAGGCAATGCACGGAAGGAAAGCGAAGAGTAACGGAAGGCAAGGAAATCAAGGGAAAGCAAGGGAAGGCAAGGGTAACGGAAGGAACGGCACGGCAAGGGGAAACAAGGCTAAGGCACGACAACACAGGGCTAGGCAATGCAGGGTAAGGCAAGGAAAGGGTAACGCAAGGCAAGGCACGGTTTGGGGAGGCAAGTCTAATGCACGACAACGCAAGGCTAGGCAATGCACGGAAAGGAAGCAAAGAGTAACGGAAGGCAAGGAATGCAAGGCAAAGCAAGGCAACGCAAGCAAGGCTATGGCAAGGTGAAAAAAGGATAAGGCACGACCACGCAAGGCTAGGCAATGCACCTAAGGCAAGCAAAGAGTAACGGAAAGCAAGGAAGGCAAGGCAAAGCAAGGCAACGCAAGCAAGGCTATGGCAAGGTGAAAAAAGGCTAAGACACGACAAGGCAAGGCTAGGCAATGCACGGAAGGCAAGCAAAGAGTAACGGAAGGCAAGGAAGGCAAGGGAAAGGAGGGGAAGGCAAGGGTAACGGAAGGAACGGCACGGTAAGGGGAAACAAGGCTAAGGCACGACAACGCAGGGCTAGGCAATGCACGGCAAGGCAATGAAATGGTAATGCAAGGCAAGGCACGGTCAGGCGAGGCAAGGGTAATGCACGACAACGCAAGGCTACGCAGTGCACGGCTAGGCAAGGAAAGAGTAACGGAAGGAAAGGAAGGCAAGGCAAAGCAAGGCAAGGCAAGTGTAACAAAAGGCACGGCACGGCAAGGGGAAACAAGGCTAAGGCACGGCAACGCAAGGCTAAGCAATGCACGGCCAGGCAAGGAAAGGGTAACGCAAGGCAAGGCACAGTAATGCAAGGCGAGGCTAATGCACGACAACGCACGGCTAGGCAATGCATGGCAAGGGAAGGAAAGGGTAACGCAAGGCAAGGCACGGTTAGGCGAGGCAAGGCTAAGGTACGACAACGCAAGGCTAGGCAATGCTCGGAAGGCAAGCAAAGAGTAACGGAACGCAAGGAAGGCAAGGGAAAGCAAGGCAAGGCAAGGTTAACGGAAGGAACGGCACGGCAAGGGGAAACAAGGCTAAGGCACGGTAACGCACGGCTAGGCAATGCAGGGCAAGGCAAGGAAATGGTAACGCAAGTCAAGGCACGGTTTGGGGAGGCAAGGCTAATGCACGACAACGCAAGGCTAGGCAGTGCACGGCTAGGCAAGGAAAGAGTAACGGAAGGAAAGGAAGGCAAGGCAAAGCAAGGCAAGGCAAGTGTAACAAAAGGTAAAGCACGGCAAGGGGAAACAAGGCTAAGGAACTGCAACGCACGGCTAGGCAATGCACGGCCAGGCAAGGAAAGGGTAACGCAAGGCGAGGCACGGTAAGGCTAGACAAGGCTAATGCAGGACAACGCACGGCTAGGCAATGCTCGGCAAGGCAAGGTCAGGCGAGGCAAGGCTAATGACGACAACGCAAGGCTAGGCAATGCACGGAAGGCAAGCAAAGTGTAACGGAAGGCAAGGAAGGCAAGGGAAAGCAAGGCAAGGCAAGAGTAACGGAAGGAACGGCTCGGCAAGGGGAAACAAGTCTAAGGCAAGGCAACGCAGGGCTAGGCAATGCACGGCAAGGCAAGGAAAGGGTAACGCAAGGCAAGGCACGGTCAGGCGAGGCAAGGCTAAGGCACGACAACGCAAGGCTAGGCAATGCACGGAAGGAAGCAAAGTGTAACGGAACGCAAGGAAGGCAAGGGAATGCAAGGCAAGGCAAGGTTAACGGAAGGAACGGCACGGCAAAGGGAAACAAGGCTAAGGCACGGTAACGCACGGCTAGGCAATGCAGGGCAAGGCAAGGAAATGGTAACGCAAGGCAAGGCACGGTTTGGGGAGGCAAGGCTAATGCACGACAACGCAAGGATAGGCAGTGCACGGCTAGGCAAGGAAAGAGTAACGGAAGGAAAGGAAGGCAAGGCAAAGCAAGGCAAGGCAAGTGTAACAAAAGGCAAGGCACGGCAAGGGGAAACAAGGCTAAGGAACGGCAACGCACGGCTAGGCAATGCACAGCCAGGCAAGGAAAGGGTAACGCAAGGCAAGGCACGGTAAGGCAAGAGAAGGCTAATGCACGACAACGCACGGCTAGGCAATGCACGGCAAGGCAAGGAAAGGGTAACGCAAGGCAAGGCACGGTCAGGCGAGGCAAGGCTAATGCACGACAACGCAAGGCTAGGCAATGCACGGAAGGCAAACAAAGAGTAACGGAAGGTAAGGAAGGCAAGGGAAACCAAGGCAAGGCAAGGGTAACGGAAGGAACGGCTCGGCAAGGGGAAACAAGGCTAAGGCAAGGCAACGCAGGGCTAGGCAATGCACGGCAAGGCAAGGAAAGGGTAACGCAAGGCAAGGCACTGTCACGCGAGGCAAAGCTAATGCACGACATCGCAAGGCTAGGCAGTGCACGGTAGGCAAGCAAAGAGTAACGGAAGGCAAGGAAGGCAAGGAAAAGCATGGCAAGGCAAGTGTAACAACAGGCACGGCACTGCAAGGGGCAACAAGGCTAAGGCACGACAACGCAAGGCTAGGCAATGCACGGAAGGCAAGCAAAGAGTAACGGAAGGCAAGGAATGCAAAGGAAAGCAGGGGAAGGCAAGGGTAACGAAAGGAACGGCACGGTAAGGGGAAACAAGGCTAAGGCACGACAACACAGGGCTAGGCAATGCAGGGCAAGGCAATGAAAGGGTAATGCAAGGCAAGGCACGGTCAGGCGAGGCAAGGGTAATGCACGACAACGCAAGGCTACGCAGTGCACGGCTAGGCAAGGAAAGAGTAACGGAAGGAAAGGAAGGCAAGGCAAAGCAAGGCAAGGCAAGTGTAACAAAAGGCACGGCACGGCAAGGGGAAACAAGGCTAAGGCACGGCAACGCAAGGCTAAGCAATGCACGGCCAGGCAAGGAAAGGGTAACGCAAGGCAAGGCACAGTAATGCAAGGCGAGGCTAATGCACGACAACGCACGGCTAGGCAATGCATGGCAAGGGAAGGAAAGGGTAACGCAAGGCAAGGCACGGTTAGGCGAGGCAAGGCTAAGGTACGACAACGCAAGGCTAGGCAATGCTCGGAAGGCAAGCAAAGAGTAACGGAACGCAAGGAAGGCAAGGGAAAGCAAGGCAAGGCAAGGTTAACGGAAGGAACGGCACGGCAAGGGGAAACAAGGCTAAGGCACGGTAACGCACGGCTAGGCAATGCAGGGCAAGGCAAGGAAATGGTAACGCAAGTCAAGGCACGGTTTGGGGAGGCAAGGCTAATGCACGACAACGCAAGGCTAGGCAGTGCACGGCTAGGCAAGGAAAGAGTAACGGAAGGAAAGGAAGGCAAGGCAAAGCAAGGCAAGGCAAGTGTAACAAAAGGTAAAGCACGGCAAGGGGAAACAAGGCTAAGGAACTGCAACGCACGGCTAGGCAATGCACGGCCAGGCAAGGAAAGGGTAACGCAAGGCGAGGCACGGTAAGGCTAGACAAGGCTAATGCAGGACAACGCACGGCTAGGCAATGCTCGGCAAGGCAAGGTCAGTCGAGGCAAGGCTAATGACGACAACGCAAGGCTAGGCAATGCACGGAAGGCAAGCAAAGTGTAACGGAAGGCAAGGAAGGCAAGGGAAAGCAAGGCAAGGCAAGAGTAACGGAAGGAACGGCTCGGCAAGGGGAAACAAGTCTAAGGCAAGGCAACGCAGGGCTAGGCAATGCACGGCAAGGCAAGGCACGGGTAACGCAAGGCAAGGCACTGTCAGGCGAGGCAAAGCTAATGCATGACATCGCAAGGCTAGGCAGTGCACGGCTAGGCAAGGAAAGAGTAATGGAAGGAAAGGAAGGCAAGGCAAAGCATGGCAAGGCAAGTTTAACAACAGGCACGGCACTGCAAGGGGAAACAAGGCTAAGGCACGACAACGCAAGGCTGGGCAATGCACGGAAGGCAAGCAAAGAGTAACGGAAGGCAAGGAATGCAAAGGAAAGCAGGGGAAGGCAAGGGTAATGAAAGGAACGGCACGGTAAGGGGAAACAAGGCTAAGGCACGACAACACAGGGCTAGGCAATGCAGGGCAAGGCAAGGAAAGGGTAACGCAAGGCAAGGCACGGTTTGGGGAGGCAAGGCTAATGCACGACAACGCAAGGCTAGGCAATGCACGGAAGGCAAGCAAAGAGTAACGGAAGGCAAGGAAGGCAAGGGAAAGCAAGGCAAGGCAAAGGTAACGGAAGGAACGGCACGACAAGTGGAAACAAGGCTAAGGCACGGCAACGCACGTCTAGGCAATGCACGGCAAGGCAAGGAAAGGGTAACGCAAGGCAAGGCACGGTGAGGCAAGGCAAGGCTGATGCACCACAACGCACGGCTAGGCAATGCACGGCAAGGCAAGGAAAGGGTAACGCAAGGCAAGGCACGGTTGGGCGAGGCAAGGCTAAGGCACGACAACGCAAGGCTAGGCAATGCACGGAAGGCAAGCAAAGAGTAACGGAAGGCACGAAGGCAAGGGAAAGCAAGGCAAGGGTAACGGAAGGAAAGGAACGGCAAGGGCAAACAAGGCTAAGGCACGACAACGAACGGCTAGGCAATGCACTGCAAGGCAAGGAAAGGGTAACGCAAGGCAAGGCACGGTCAGGCGAGGCAAGGCTAAGGCACGACTACGCAAGGCTAGGCAATGCACGGAAGGCAAGCAAAGAGTAACGGAAGGCAAGGAATGCACGGGAAAGCAGGGGAATGCAAGGGTAACGAAAGGAACGGCACGGTAAGGGGAAACAAGGCTAAGGCACGACAACACAGGGCTAGGCAAAGCAGGGCAAGGCAAGGTAAGGGTAACGCAAGGCAAGGCACGGTCAGGCGAGGCAAGGCTAAGGCACGACAACGCAAGGCTAGGCAATGCACGGAAGGCAAGCAAAGAGTAACGGAACGCAAGGAAGGCAAGGGAATACAAGGCAAGGCAAGGTTAACGGAAGGAACGGCACGGCAAGGGGAAACAAGGCTAAGGCACGGTAACGCACGGCTAGGCAATGCAGGGCAAGGCAAGGAAATGGTAACGCAAGGCAAGGCACGGTTTGGGGAGGCAAGGCTAATGCACGACAACGCAAGGATAGGCAGTGCACGGCTAGGCAAGGAAAGAGTAACGGAAGGAAAGGAAGGCAAGGCAAAGCAAGGCAAGGCAAGTGTAACAAAAGGCAAGGCACGGCAAGGGGAAACAAGGCTAAGGAACGGCAACGCACGGCTAGGCAATGCACGGCCAGGCAAGGAAAGGGTAACGCAAGGCAAGGCACGGTAAGGCAAGGCGAGGCAAATGCACGACAACGCACTGCTAGGCAATGCACGGCAAGGCAAGGAAAGGGTAACGCAAGGCAAGGCACGGTTTGGGGAGGCAAGGCTAATGCACGACAACGCAAGGCTAGGCAATGCACGGAAGGCAAACAAAGAGTAACGGAAGGTAAGGAAGGCAAGGGAAACCAAGGCAAGGCAAGGGTAACGGAAGGAACGGCTCGGCAAGGGGAAACAAGGCTAAGGCAAGGCAACGCAGGGCTAGGCAATGCACGGCAAGGCAAGGAAAGGGTAACGCAAGGCAAGGCACTGTCAGGCGAGGCAAAGCTAATGCACGACATCGCAAGGCTAGGCAGTGCACGGCTAGGCAAGGAAAGAGTAATGGACGGAAAGGAAGGCAAGGAAAAGCATGGCAAGGCAAGTGTAACAACAGGCACGGCTCGGCAAGGGGAAACAAGGCTAAGGCACGACAACGCAAGGCTAGGCAATGCACGGAAGGCAAGCAAAGAGTAACGGAAGGCAAGGAATGCAAAGGAAAGCAGGGCAACGCAAGCAAGGCTATGGCAAGGTGAAAAAAGGCTAAGACACGACAACGCAAGGCTAGGCAATGCACGGAAGGCAAGCAAAGAGTAACGGAAGGTAAGGAAGGCAAGGGAAAGCAAGGCAAAGCAAGCAAGGCTATGGCAAGGTGAAACAAGGCTAAGGCACCACAACGCACGACTAGGCAATGCACGGACAGCCAAGGAAAAGGTAACGCAAGGCAAGGCACTCTGAGGCAAGGCAAGGCTAATGCATGACAGCGCAAGGCTAGGCAATGCACGGAAGGCAAGCAAAGAGTAACGGAAACCAAGGAAGGCAAGGGAAAGCAAGGCAAGGCAAGGGTAACGGAAGGAACGGCACGGCAAGGGGAAACAAGGCTAAGGCACGACAACGCACGGCTAGGCAATGCACGGCAATGCAAGGAAAGGGTAACGCCAGGCAAGGCACGGTCAGGCAAGGCAAGGCTAATGCACGACAAGGCAAGGCTAGGCAGTGCACGGCAAGGCAAGGAAAGGGTAACGCAAGGCAAGGCACTGTCAGGCGAGGCAAGGCTAAGGCACGACAACACAGGGCTAGGCAATGCAGGGTAAGGCAAGGAAAGGGTAACGCAAGGCAAGGCACGGTTTGGGGAGGCAAGTCTAATGCACGACAACGCAAGGCTAGGCAATGCACGGAAAGCAAGCAAAGAGTAACGGAAGGCAAGGAATGCAAGGCAAAGCAAGGCAACGCAAGCAAGGCTATGGCAAGGTGAAAAAAGGCTAAGGCACGACCACGCAAGGCTAGGCAATGCACGGAAGGCAAGCAAAGCGTAACGGAAAGCAAGGAAGGCAAGGCAAAGCAAGGCAACGCAAGCAAGGCTATGGCAAGGTGAAAAAAGGCTAAGACACGACAAGGCAAGGCTAGGCAATGCACGGAAGGCAAGCAAAGAGTAACGGAAGGCAAGGAAGGCAAGGGAAAGCAAGGCAAGGCAATGGTAACGGAAAGAACGGCACGGCAAGGGGAAACAAGGCTAAGGCACGACAACGCACTGCTAGGCAATGCACTGCAAGTCAAGGAAAGGGTAACGCAAGGCAAGGCACGGTCAGGCGAGGCAAGGCTAAGGCACGACAACGCAAGTCTAGGCAATGCACGGAAGGCAAGCAAAGAGTAACGGAAGGCAAGGGTTGCAAGGAAAAGCAAGGCAACGCAAGCAAGGCTATGGCAAGGTGAAAAAAGGGTAAGGCACGACCACGCAAGGCTAGGCTATGCACGGAAGGCAAGCAAAGAGTAACGGAAGGCAAGGAATGCAATGCAAAGCAAGGCAACGCAAGCAAGGCTATGGCAAGGTGAAAAAAGGCTAAGGCACGACCACGCAAGGCTAGGCAATGCACGGAAGGGAAGCAAAGAGTAACGGAAGGCAAGGAAGGCAAGGCTAAGCAAGGCAACGCAAGCAAGGCTATGGCAAGGTGAAAAAAGGCTAAGACACGACAACGCAAGGCTAGGCAATGCACGGAAGGCAAGCAAAGAGTAACGGAAGGCAAGGAAGGCAAGGGAAAGCAAGGCAAGGGTAACGGAAGGAACGGCACGGCAAGGGCAAACAAGGCTAAGGCACGACAAAGAACGGCTAGGCAATGCAGGGCAAGGCAAGGTAAGGTTAACGCAAGGCAAGGCACGGTCAGGCGAGGCAAGGCTAAGGCACGACAACGCAAGGCTAGGCAATGCACGGAAGCCAAGCAAAGAATAACGGAACGCAAGGAAGGCAAGGGAAAGCAAGGCAAGGCAAGGGTAACGGAAGGAACGGCACGGCAAGGGGAAACAAACCTAAGGCACGACAACACAGGGCTAGGCAATGCAGGGCAAGGCAAGGAAAGGGTAAAGCAAGGCAAGGCACGGTTTGGGGAGGCAAGGCTAATGCACGACACCGTAAGGCTAGGCAATGCACGGAAGGCAAGCAAAGAGTAACGGAATGCAAGGAATGCAAGGCAAAGCAAGGCAACGCAAGCAAGGCTATGGCAAGGTGAAAAAAGGCTAAGGCACGACCACGCAAGGCTAGGCAATGCACGGAAGGCAAACAAAGAGTAACGGAAGGCAAGGAAGGCAAGGCAAAGCAAGGCAACGCAAGCAAGGCTATGGCAAGGTGAAAAAAGGCTAAGACACGACAACGCAAGGCTAGGCAATGCACGGAAGGCAAGCAAAGAGTAACGGAAGGCAAGGAAGGCAAGGGAAAGCAAGACAAGGGTAACGGAAGGAACGGCACGGCAAGGGCAAACAAGGCTAAGGCACGACAACGACCGGCTAGGAAATGCACTGCAAGGCAAGGAACGGGTAACGCAAGGCAAGGCACGGTCAGGCGAGGCAAGGCTAAGGCACGACTACGCAAGGCTAGGCAATGCACGGAAGGCAAGCAAAGAGTAACGGAAGGCAAGGAATGCAAGGGAAAGCAGGGGAAGGCAAGGGTAACGAAAGGAACGGCACGGTAAGGGGAAACAAGGCTAAGGCACGACAACAAAGGGCTAGGCAATGCAGGGCAAGGCAAGGTAAGGGTAACGCAAGGCAAGGCACGGGCAGGCGAGGCAAGGCTAAGGCACGACAACGCAAGGCTAGGCAATGCACGGAAGGCAAGCAAAGAGTAACGGAACGCAAGGAAGGCAAGGGAATGCAAGGCAAGGCAAGGTTAACGGAAGGAACGGCACGGCAAGGGGAAAAAAGGCTAAGGCACGACCACGCAAGGCTAGGCAATGCAGGGCAAGGCAAGGAAATGGTAACGCAAGGCAAGGCACGGTTTGGGGAGGCAAGGTTAATGCACGAGAACGGAAGGATAGGCAGTACACGGCTAGGCAAGGAAAGAGTAACGGAAGGAAAGGAAGGCAAGGCAAAGCAAGGCAAGGCAAGTGTAACAAAAGGCAAGGGGAAACAAGGCTAAGGCACGGCAACGCACGGCTAGGCAATGCACGGCAAGGCAAGGAAAGGGTAACGCAAGACAAGGCACGGTAAGGCAAGACAAGGCTAATGCACGACAACGCACGGCTAGGCAATGCACGGCAAGGCAAGCAAAGAGTAACGGAAGGCAAGGAAGGCAAGGGAAACCAAGGCAAGGCAAGGATAACGGAAGGAACGGGTCGGCAAGGGGAAACAAGGCTAAGGCAAGGCAACGCAGGGCTAGGCAATGCACGGGAATGCAAGGAAAGGGTAACGCAAGGCAAGGAACTGTCAGGCGAGGCAAAGCTAATGCACGACATCGCAAGGCTAGGCAGTGCACGGCTAGGCAAGGAAAGAGTAATGGAAGGAAAGGAAGGCAAGGAAAAGCATGGCAAGGCAAGTGTAACAACAGGCACGGCACGGCAAGGGGAAACAAGGTTAAGGCACGACAACGCAAGGCTAGGCAATGCACGGAAGGCAAGCAAAGAGTAACGGAAGGCAAGGAATGCAAAGGAAAGCAGGGGAAGGCAAGGGTAACGAAAGGAACGGCACGGTAAGGGGAAACAAGGCTAAGGCACGACAACACAGGGCTAGGCAATGCAGGGCAAGGCAAGGAAAGGGTAACGCAAGGCAAGGCACGGTTTGGGGAGGCAAGGCTAATGCACGACAACGCAAGGGTAGGCAATGCACGGAAGGGAAGCAAAGAGTAACGGAAGGCAAGGAAGGCAAGGGAAAGCAAGGCAAGGCAAGGGTAACGGAAGGAACGGCACGTCAAGGGGAAACAAGGCTAAGGCACGGCAACGCACGGCTAGGCAATGCACGGCAAGGCAAGGAAAGGGTAACGCAAGGCAAGGCACGGTCAGGCGAGGCAAGGGTAATGCACGAAAACGCAAGGCTACGCAGTGCACGGCTAGGCAAGGAAAGAGTAACGGAAGGAAAGGAAGGCAAGCCAAAGCAAGGCAAGGCAAGTGTAACAAAAGGCACGGCACGGCAAGGGGAAACAAGGCTAAGGCACGGCAACGTAAGGCTAAGCAATGCACGGCCAGGCAACGAAAGGGTAACGCAAGGCAAGGCACGGTAAGGCAAGGCGAGGCTAATGCACGACAACGCACGGCTAGGCAATGCACGGCAAGGCAAGGAAAGGGTAAGGCAAGGCAAGGCACGGTTTGGGGAGGCAAGGCTAATGCACGACAACGCAAGGCTAGGCAATGCACGGAAGGCAAGTAAAGAGTAACGGAAGGCAAGGAATGCAAGACAAAGCAAGGCAACGCAAGCAAGGCTATGGCAAGGTGAAAAAAGGCTAAGGCACGACCACGCAAGGCTAGGCAATGCACGGAAGGGACGCAAAGAGTAACGGAAGGCAAGGAAGGCAAGGCAAATCAAGGCAACGCAAGCAAGGCTATGGCAAGGTGGGCTAGGCAATGCACGGAAGGCAAGCAAAGAGTAACGGAAATCAAGGAAGGCAAGGGAAAGCAAGGCAAGGCAAGGGTAACGGAAGGAACGGCACGGCAAGGGGAAACAAGGCTAAGGCACGACAACGCACGGGTAGGCAATGCACGGCAAGGCAAGGAAAGGGTAACGCCAGGCAAGGCACGGTGAGGCAAGGCAAGGCTAATGCACGACAAGGCAAGGCTAGGCAGTGCACGGCAAGGCAAGGAAAGGGTAACGCAAGGCAAGGCACTGTCAGGCGAGGCAAGGCTAAGGCACGACAACGCAAGGCTAGGCAATGCACGGAAGGAAAGCGAAGAGTAACGGAAGGCAAGGAAAGCAAGGGAAAGCAAGGGAAGGCAAGGGTAACGGAAGGAACGGCACGGCAAGGGGAAACAAGGCTAAAGCACGACAACACAGGGCTAGGCAATGCAGGGGAAGGCAAGGAAAGGGTAACGCAAGGCAAGGCACGGTTTAGGGAGGCAAGTCTAATGCACGACAACGCAAGGCTAGGCAATGCACGGAAAGCAAGCAAAGAGTAACGGAAGGCAAGGAATGCAAGGCAAAGCAAGGCAACGCAAGCAAGGCTATGGCAAGGTGAAAAAAGGCTAAGGCACGACCACGCAAGGCTAGGCAATGCACGGAAGGCAAGCAAAGAGTAACGGAAAGCAAGGAAGTCAAGGCAAAGCAAGGCAACGCAAGCAAGGCTATGGCAAGGTGAAAAAAGGCTAAGACACGACAAGGCAAGGCTAGGCAATGCACGGAAGGCAAGCAAAGAGTAACGGAAGGCAAGGAAGGCAAGGGAAAGGAGGGGAAGGCAAGGGTAACGGAAGGAACGGCACGGTAAGGGGAAACAAGGCTAAGGCACGACAACGCAGGGCTAGGCAATGCACGGCAAGGCAAGGAAAGGATAATGCAAGGCAAGGCACGGTCAGGCGAGGCAAGGGTAATGCACGACAACGCAAGGCTACGCAGTGCACGGCTAGGCAAGGAAAGAGTAACGGAAGGAAAGGAAGGCAAGGCAAAGCAAGGCAAGGCAAGTGTAACAAAAGGCACGGCACGGCAAGGGGAAACAAGGCTAAGGCACGGCAACGCAAAGCTAAGCAATGCACGGCCAGGCAAGGAAAGGGTAACGCAAGGCAAGGCACAGTAATGCAAGGCGAGGCTAATGCACGACAACGCGCGGCTAGGCAATGCATGGCAAGGGAAGGAAAGGGTAACGCAAGGCAAGGCACGGTTAGGCGAGGCAAGGTTAAGGTACGACAACGCAAGGCTAGGCAATGCTCGGAAGGCAAGCAAAGAGTAACGGAACGCAAGGAAGGCAAGGGAAAGCAAGGCAAGGCAAGGTTAACGGAAGGAACGGCACGGCAAGGGGAAACAAGGCTAAGGCACGGTAACGCACGGCTAGGCAATGCAGGGCAAGTCAAGGAAATGGTAACGCAAGTCAAGGCACGGTTTGGGGAGGCAAAGCTAATGCACGACAACGCAAGGCTAGGCAGTGCACGGCTAGGCAAGGAAAGAGTAACGGAAGGAAAGGAAGGCAAGGCAAAGCAAGGCAAGGCAAGTGTAACAAAAGGTAAAGCACGGCAAGGGGAAACAAGGCTAAGGAACTGCAACGCACGGCTAGGCAATGCACGGCCAGGCAAGGAAAGGGTAACGCAAGGCGAGGCACGGTAAGGCTAGACAAGGCTAATGCACGACAACGCACGGCTAGGCAATGCTCGGCAAGGCAAGGTCAGGCGAGCCAAGGCTAATGACGACAACGCAAGGCTAGGCAATGCACGGAAGGCAAGCAAAGAGTAACGGAAGGCAAGGAAGGCAAGGCAAAGCAAGGCAACGCAAGCAAGGCTATGGCAAGGTGAAAAAAGGCTAAGACACGACAAGGCAAGGCTAGGCAATGCACGGAAGGCAAGCAAAGAGTAACGGAAGGCAAGGAAGGCAAGGGAAAGGAGGGGAAGGCAAGGGTAACGGAAGGAACGGCACGGCAAGGGGAAACAAGGCTAAGGCACGACAACACAGGGCTAGGCAATGCAGGGTAAGGCAAGGAAAGGGTAACGCAAGGCAAGGCACGGTTTGGGGAGGCAAGTCTAATGCACGACAACTCAAGGCTAGGCAATGCACGGAAAGCAAGGAAAGAGTAACGGAAGGCAAGGAATGCAAGGCAAAGCAAGGCAACGCAAGCAAGGCTATGGCAAGGTGAAAAAAGGCTAAGGCACGACCACGCAAGGCTAGGCATTGCACGGAAGGCAAGCAAAGCGTAACGGAAAGCAAGGAAGGCAAGGCAAAGCAAGGCAACGCAAGCAAGGCTATGGCAAGGTGAAAAAAGGCTAAGACACGACAAGGCAAGGCTAGGCAATGCACGGAAGGCAAGCAAAGAGTAACGGAAGGCAAGGAATGCAAGGGAAAGCAGGGGAAGGCAAGGGTAACGAAAGGAACGGCACGGCAAGGGGAAACAAGGCTAAGGCACGACAACACAGGGCTAGGCAATGCAGGGCAAGGCAAGGAAAGGGTAACGCAAGGCAAGGCACGGTTTGGGGAGGCAAGGCTAATGCACGACAACGCAAGGCTAGGCAATGCACGGAAGGCAAGCAAAGAGTAACGAAAGAAAAGGAATGCAAGGCAAAGCAAGGCAACGCAAGCAAGGATATGGCAAGGTGAAAAAAGGCTAAGGCACGACCACGCAAGGCTAGGCAATGCACGGAAGGCAAGCAAAGAGTAACGGAAGGCAAGGAATGCAATGCAAAGCAAGGCAACGCAAGCAAGGCTATGGCAAGGTGAAAAAAGGCTAAGGCACGACCACGCAAGGCTAGGCAATGCACGGAAGGGAAGCAAAGAGTAACGGAAGGCAAGGAAGGCAAGGCAAAGCAAGGCAACGCAAGCAAGGCTATGGCAAGGTGAAAAAAGGCTAAGACACGACAACGCAAGGCTAGGCAATGCACGGAAGGCAAGCAAAGAGTAACGGAAGGCAAGGAAGGCAAGGGAAAGCAAGGCAAGGGTAACGGAAGGAACGGCACGGCAAGGGCAAACAAGGCTAAGGCACGACAACGAATGGCTAGGCAATGCAGGGCAAGGCAAGGTAAGGGTAACGCAAGGCAAGGCACGGTCAGGCGAGGCAAGGCTAAGGCACGACAACGCAAGGCTAGGCAATGCACGGAAGGCAAGCAAAGAGTAACGGAAATCAAGGAAGGCAAGGGAAAGCAAGGCAAGGCAAGGGTAACGGAAGGAACGGCACGGCAAGGGGAAACAAGGCTAAGGCACGACAACGCACGGGTAGGCAATGCACGGCAAGGCAAGGAAAGGGTAACGCCAGGCAAGGCACGGTGAGGCAAGGCAAGGCTAATGCACGACAAGGCAAGGCTAGGCAGTGCACGGCAAGGCAAGGAAAGGGTAACGCAAGGCAAGGCACTGTCAGGCGAGGCAAGGCTAAGGCACGACAACGCAAGGCTAGGCAATGCACGGAAGGAAAGCGAAGAGTAACGGAAGGCAAGGAAAGCAAGGGAAAGCAAGGGAAGGCAAGGGTAACGGAAGGAACGGCACGGCAAGGGGAAACAAGGCTAAAGCACGACAACACAGGGCTAGGCAATGCAGGGGAAGGCAAGGAAAGGGTAACGCAAGGCAAGGCACGGTTTGGGGAGGCAAGTCTAATGCACGACAACGCAAGGCTAGGCAATGCACGGAAAGCAAGCAAAGAGTAACGGAAGGCAAGGAAAGCAAGGCAAAGCAAGGCAACGCAAGCAAGGCTATGGCAAGGTGAAAAAAGGCTAAGGCACGACCACGCAAGGCTAGGCAATGCACGGAAGGCAAGCAAAGAGTAACGGAAAGCAAGGAAGTCAAGGCAAAGCAAGGCAACGCAAGCAAGGCTATGGCAAGGTGAAAAAAGGCTAAGACACGACAAGGCAAGGCTAGGCAATGCACGGAAGGCAAGCAAAGAGTAACGGAAGGCAAGGAAGGCAAGGGAAAGGAGGGGAAGGCAAGGGTAACGGAAGGAACGGCACGGTAAGGGGAAACAAGGCTAAGGCACGACAACGCAGGGCTAGGCAATGCACGGCAAGGCAAGGAAAGGATAATGCAAGGCAAGGCACGGTCAGGCGAGGCAAGGGTAATGCACGACAACGCAAGGCTACGCAGTGCACGGCTAGGCAAGGAAAGAGTAACGGAAGGAAAGGAAGGCAAGGCAAAGCAAGGCAAGGCAAGTGTAACAAAAGGCACGGCACGGCAAGGGGAAACAAGGCTAAGGCACGGCAACGCAAGCTAAGCAATGCACGGCCAGGCAAGGAAAGGGTAACGCAAGGCAAGGCACAGTAATGCAAGGCGAGGCTAATGCACGACAACGCGCGGCTAGGCAATGCATGGCAAGGGAAGGAAAGGGTAACGCAAGGCAAGGCACGGTTAGGCGAGGCAAGGTTAAGGTACGACAACGCAAGGCTAGGCAATGCTCGGAAGGCAAGCAAAGAGTAACGGAACGCAAGGAAGGCAAGGGAAAGCAAGGCAAGGCAAGGTTAACGGAAGGAACGGCACGGCAAGGCGAAACAAGGCTAAGGCACGGTAACGCACGGCTAGGCAATGCAGGGCAAGTCAAGGAAATGGTAACGCAAGTCAAGGCACGGTTTGGGGAGGCAAAGCTAATGCACGACAACGCAAGGCTAGGCAGTGCACGGCTAGGCAAGGAAAGAGTAACGGAAGGAAAGGAAGGCAAGGCAAAGCAAGGCAAGGCAAGTGTAACAAAAGGTAAAGCACGGCAAGGGGAAACAAGGCTAAGGAACTGCAACGCACGGCTAGGCAATGCACGGCCAGGCAAGGAAAGGGTAACGCAAGGCGAGGCACGGTAAGGCTAGACAAGGCTAATGCACGACAACGCACGGCTAGGCAATGCTCGGCAAGGCAAGGTCAGGCGAGCCAAGGCTAATGACGACAACGCAAGGCTAGGCAATGCACGGAAGGCAAGCAAAGAGTAACGGAAGGCAAGGAAGGCAAGGCAAAGCAAGGCAACGCAAGCAAGGCTATGGCAAGGTGAAAAAAGGCTAAGACACGACAAGGCAAGGCTAGGCAATGCACGGAAGGCAAGCAAAGAGTAACGGAAGGCAAGGAAGGCAAGGGAAAGGAGGGGAAGGCAAGGGTAACGGAAGGAACGGCACGGCAAGGGGAAACAAGGCTAAGGCACGACAACACAGGGCTAGGCAATGCAGGGTAAGGCAAGGAAAGGGTAACGCAAGGCAAGGCACGGTTTGGGGAGGCAAGTCTAATGCACGACAACTCAAGGCTAGGCAATGCACGGAAAGCAAGGAAAGAGTAACGGAAGGCAAGGAATGCAAGGCAAAGCAAGGCAACGCAAGCAAGGCTATGGCAAGGTGAAAAAAGGCTAAGGCACGACCACGCAAGGCTAGGCATTGCACGGAAGGCAAGCAAAGCGTAACGGAAAGCAAGGAAGGCAAGGCAAAGCAAGGCAACGCAAGCAAGGCTATGGCAAGGTGAAAAAAGGCTAAGACACGACAAGGCAAGGCTAGGCAATGCACGGAAGGCAAGCAAAGAGTAACGGAAGGCAAGGAATGCAAGGGAAAGCAGGGGAAGGCAAGGGTAACGAAAGGAACGGCACGGCAAGGGGAAACAAGGCTAAGGCACGACAACACAGGGCTAGGCAATGCAGGGCAAGGCAAGGAAAGGGTAACGCAAGGCAAGGCACGGTTTGGGGAGGCAAGGCTAATGCACGACAACGCAAGGCTAGGCAATGCACGGAAGGCAAGCAAAGAGTAACGAAAGAAAAGGAATGCAAGGCAAAGCAAGGCAACGCAAGCAAGGATATGGCAAGGTGAAAAAAGGCTAAGGCACGACCACGCAAGGCTAGGCAATGCACGGAAGGCAAGCAAAGAGTAACGGAAGGCAAGGAAGGCAAGGCAAAGCAAGGCAACGCAAGCAAGGCTATGGCAAGGTGAAAAAAGGCTAAGACACGACAACGCAAGGCTAGGCAATGCACGGAAGGCAAGCAAAGAGTAACGGAAGGCAAGGAAGGCAAGGGAAAGCAAGGCAAGGGTAACGGAAGGAACGGCACGGCAAGGGCAAACAAGGCTAAGGCACGACAACGAATGGCTAGGCAATGCAGGGCAAGGCAAGGTAAGGGTAACGCAAGGCAAGGCACGGTCAGGCGAGGCAAGGCTAAGGCACGACAACGCAAGGCTAGGCAATGCACGGAAGGCAAGCAAAGAATAACGGAACGCAAGGAAGGCAAGGGAAAGCAAGGCAAGGCAAGGGTAACGGAAGGAACGGCACGGCAAGGGGAAACAAGGCTAAGGCACGACAAAACAGGGCTAGGCAATGCAGGGCAAGGCAAGCAAAGGGTAAAGCAAGGCAAGGCACGGTTTGGGGAGGCAAGGCTAATGCACGACAACGCAAGGCTAGGCAATGCACGGAAGGCAAGCAAAGAGTAACGGAAGGCAAGGGTTGCAAGGAAAAGCAAGGCAACGCAAGCAAGGCTATGGCAAGGTGAAAAAAGGGTAAGGCACGACCACGCAAGGCTAGGCAATGCACGCAAGGCAAGCAAAGAGTAACGGAAGGCAAGGAATGCAATGCAAAGCAAGGCAACGCAAGCAAGGTTATGGCAAGGTGAAAAAAGGCTAAGGCACGACCACGCAAGGCTAGGCAATGCACGGAAGGGAAGCAAAGAGTAACGGAAGGCAAGGAAGGCAAGGCAAAGCAAGGCAACGCAAGGAAGGCTATGGCAAGGTGAAAAAAGGCTAAGACACGACAACGCAAGGCTAGGCAATGCACGGAAGGCAAGCAAAGAGTAACGGAAGGCAAGGAAGGCAAGGGAAAGCAAGACAAGGGTAACGGAAGGAACGGCACGGCAAGGGCAAACAAGGCTAAGGCACGACAACGACCGGCTAGGCAATGCACTGCAAGGCAAGGAACGGGTAACGCAAGGCAAGGCACGGTCAGGCGAGGCAAGGCTAAGGCACGACTACGGAAGGCTAGGCAATGCACGGAAGGCAAGCAAAGAGTAACGGAAGGCAAGGAATGCAAGGGAAAGCAGGGGAAGGCAAGGGTAACGAAAGGAACGGCACGGTAAGGGGAAACAAGGCTAAGGCACGACAACACAGGGCTAGGCAATGCAGGGCAAGGCAAGGTAAGGGTAACGCAAGGCAAGGCACGGTCAGGCGAGGCAAGGCTAAGGCACGACAACGCAAGGCTAGGCAATGCACGGAAGGCAAGCAAAGAGTAACGGAACGCAAGGAAGGCAATGGAAAGCAAGGGAAGGCAAGGTTAACGGAAGGAACGGCACGGCAAGGGGAAAAAAGGCTAAGGCACGACAACGCACGGCTAGGCAATGCAGGGCAAGGCAAGGAAATGGTAACGCAAGGCAAGGCACGGTTTGGGGAGGCAAGGCTAATGCACGACAACGCAAGGCTAGGCAGTGCACGGCTAGGCAAGGAAAGAGTAACGGAAGGAAAGGAAGGCAAGGCAAAGCAAGGCAAGGCAAGTGTAACAAAAGGCAAGGCACGGCAAGGGGAAACAAGGCTAAGGCACGGCAACGCAGGGCTAGGCAATGCACGGCAAGGCAAGGAAAGGGTAACGCAAGGAAAGGCACGGTCAGGCGAGGCAAGGCTAATGCACGACAACGCAAGGCTAGGCATTGCACGGAAGGCAAGCAAAGAGTAACGGAAGGCAAGGAAGGCAAGGGAAACCAAGGCAAGGCAAGGGTATCGGAAGGAACGGCTCGGCAAGGGGAAACAAGGCTAAGGCACAGCAACGCAGGGCTAGGCAATGCACGGAAGGCAAGCAAAGAGTAACGGAAGGCAAGGAATGCAATGCAAAGCAAGGCAACGCAAGCAAGGCTATAGCAAGGTGAAAAAAGGCTAAGGCACGACCACGCAAGGCTAGGCAATGCAGGGAAGGGAAGCAAAGAGTAACGGAAGGCAAGGAAGGCAAGGCCAAGCAAGGCAACGCAAGCAAGGTTATGGCAAGGTGAAAAAAGACTAAGACACGACAACGCAAGGCTAGGCAATGCACGGAAGGCAAGCAAAGAGTAACGGAAGGCAAGGAAGGCAAGGGAAAGCAAGGCAAGGCAAGGGTAACGGAAGGAACGGCACGGCAAGGGGAAACAAGGCTAAGGCACGACAACGAACGGCTAGGCAATGCACTGCAAGGCAAGGAAAGGGTAACGCAAGGCAAGGCACGGTGAGGCAAGGCAAGGCTGATGCACGACAACGAAAGGCTAGGCAATTCACGGAAAGGCAAGGAAAGGGTAACGCAAGGCAAGGCACGGTCAGGCGAGGCAAGGCTAAGGCACGACAACGCTAGGCTAGGCAATGCACGGAAGGCAAGCAAAGAGAAACGGAAGGCAAGGAATGCAAGGCAAAGCAAGGCAACGCAAGCAAGTCTATGGCAAGGTGGAAAAAGGCTAAGGCACGACAACGCAAGGCTAGGCAATGCACGGAAGGCAAGCAAAGAGTAACGGAATGGAAGGAAGGCAAGGCAAAGCAAGGCAAAGCAAGCAAGGCTATGGCAAGGTGAAACAAGCCTAAGGCACCACAACGCAACGCTAGGCAATGCACGGCCAGCCAAGGAAAAGGTAACGCAAGGCAAGGCACTGTCAGGCGAGGCAAGGCTAAGGCACGAAACACAAGGCTAGGCAATGCAGGGCAAGGCAAGGAAATGGTAACGCAAGGCAAGGCATGGTTTGGGGAGGCAAGGCTAATGCACGACAACGCAAGGCTAGGCAGTGCACGGCTAGGCAAGGAAAGAGTAACGGAAGGAAAGGAAGGCAAGGCAAAGCAAGGCAATGCAAGTGTAACAAAAGGCAAGGCACGGCAAGGGAAAACAAGGCTAAGGAACGGCAACGCACGGCTAGGCAATGCACGGCCAGGCAAGGAAAGGGTAACGCAAGGCAAGGCGCGGTAAGGCAAGACAAGGCTAATGCACGACAACGCACGGGTAGGCAATGCACGGCAAGGCAAGGAAAGGGTAAGGCAAGGCAAGGCACGGTCTGGCGAGGCAAGGCTAATGCACGACAACGCAAGGCTAGGCAATGCACGGAAGGCAAGCAAAGAGTAACGGAAGGCAAGGAAGGCAAGGGAAACCAAGGCAAGGCAAGGGTATCGGAAGGAACGGCTCGGCAAGGGGAAACAAGGCTAAGGCACGGCAACGCAGGGCTAGGCAATGCAGGGCAAGGCAAGGAAAGGGTAACGCAAGGCAAGGCACGGTTTGGGGAGGCAAGGCTAATGCACGACAACGCAAGGCTAGGCAATGCACGGAAGGCAAGCAAAGAGTAACGGAAGGCAAGGAATGCAATGCAAAGCAAGGCAACGCAAGCAAGGCTATAGCAAGGTGAAAAAAGGCTAAGGCACGACCACGCAAGGCTAGGCAATGCACAGCAAGGCAAGGAAAGGGTAACGCAAGGGAAGGCACGGTCAGGCGAGTTATGGGTAATGCACGACAACGCAAGGCTACTCAGTGCACGTCTAGGCAAGGAAAGAGTAACGGAAGGAATGGAAGGCCAAGCACAGCAAGGCCAGGCAAGTGTAACAAAAGGCACGGCACGGCAAGGGGAAACAAGGCTAAGGCACGGCAACGCAAGGCTAAGCAATGCACGGCCAGGCAAGGAAAGGGTTACGCAAGGGAAGGCACGGTAAGGCAAGGCGAGGCTAATGCACGACAACGCACGGCTAGGCAATGCACGGCAAGGCAAGGAAAGGGTAACGCAAGGCAAGGCACGGTTAGGCGAGGCAAGGCTAAGGCACGACAACGCAAGGCTACGCAATGCACGGAAGGCAAGCAAAGAGTAACGGAAGGCAAGGAATGCAAGGCAAAGCAAGGCAAAGCAAGCAAGGCTATGGCAAGGTGAAACAAGGCTAAGGCACCACAACGCACGGCTAGGCAATGCACGGCAAGCCAAGGAAAAGGTAACGCAAGGCAAGGCACTCTGAGGCAAGGCAAGGCTAATGCACGATAGCGCAAGGCTAGGCAATGCACGGAAGGCAAGCAAAGAGTAACGGAAGGCAAGGAAGGCAAGGGAAAGCAAGGCAAGGCAAGGGTAACGGAAGGAACGGCACGGCAAGGTGAAACAAGGCTAAGGCACGGCAACGAACGGCTAGGCAATGCACGGCAAGGCAAGGAAAGGGTAACGGAAGGCAAGGCACGGTGAGGCAAGGCAAGGCGGATGCACGACAACGCACGGCTAGGCAATGCACGGCAAGGCAAGGAAAGGGTAACGCAAGGCAAGGCACGGTCAGGCGAGGCAAGGCTAAGGCACGACAACGCAAGGCTAGGCAATGCACGAAAGGAAGCAAAGAGTAACGGAAGGGAAGGAAGGCAAAGGAAAGCAGGGGAAGGCAAATGTAACAAAAGGCACGGCACGGCAAGGGGAAACAAGGCTAAGGCACGGCAACGCAAGGCTAAGCAATGCACGGCCAGGCAAGGAAAGGGTAACGCAAGGCAAGGCACGGTAAGGCAAGGCGAGGCTAATGCAAGACAACGCACGGCTAGGCAATGCACGGCAAGGCAAGGAAAGGGTAACGCAAGGCAAGGCACGGTTAGGCGAGGCAAGGCTAAGGCACGACAACGCTAGGCTAGGCAATGCACGGAAGGCAAGCAAAGAGAAACGGAAGGCAAGGAATGCAAGGCAAAGCAAGGCAACGCAAGCAAGGCTATGGCAAGGTGAAAAAAGGCTAAGGCACGACAACGCAAGGCTAGGCAATGCACGGCCAGCCAAGGAAAAGGTAACGCAAGGCAAGGCACTGTCAGGCGAGGCAAGGCTAAGGCACGACAACGCAAGGCTAGGCAATGCACGGAAGGAAAGCAAAGAGTAACGGAAGGCAAGGAATGCAAGGGAAAGCAGGGGAAGGCAAGGGTAACGAAGTGAACGTCACGGTAAGGGGAAACAAGGCTAAGGCACGACAACACAGGGCTAGGCAATGCAGGGCAAGGCAAGGTACGGGTAACGCAAGGCAAGGCACGGTCAGGCGAGGCAAGGCTAAGGCACGACAACGCAAGGCTAGGCAATGCACGGAAGGCAAGCAAAGAGTAACGGAACGCAAGGAAGGCAATGGAAAGCAAGGGAAGGCAAGGTTAACGGAAGGAACGGCACGGCAAGGGGAAACAAGGCTAAGGCACGGCAACGCACGGCTAGGCAATGCAGGGCAAGGCAAGGAAATGGTAACGCAAGGCAAGGCACGGTTTGGGGAGGCAAGGCTAATGCACGACAACGCAAGACTAGGCAGTGCACGGCTAGGCAAGGAAAGAGTAACAGAAGGAAAGGAAGGCAAGGCAAAGCAAGGCAAGGCAAGTGTAACAAAAGGCAAGGCACGGCAAGGGGAAACAAGGCTAAGGAACGGCAACGCACGGCTCGGCAATGCACGGCCAGGCAAGGAAAGTGTAACGCAAGAGAAGGCACGGTAAGGCAAGACAAGGCTAATGCAGGACAACGCACGGGTAGGCAATGCACGGCAAGGCAAGGAAAGGGTAACGCAAGGAAAGGCACGGTCAGGCGAGGCAAGGCTAATGCACGACAACGCAAGGCTAGGCATTGCACGGAAGGCAAGCAAAGAGTAACGGAAGGCAAGGAAGGCAAGGGAAACCAAGGCAAGGCAAGGGTATCGGGAAGGAACGGCTCGGCAAGGGGAAACAAGGCTAAGGCACGGCAATGCAGGGCTAGGCAATGCACGGAAGGCAAGCAAAGAGTAACGGAAGGCAAGGAATGCAATGCAAAGCAAGGCAACGCAAGCAAGGCTATAGCAAGGTGAAAAAAGGCTAAGGCACGACCACGCAAGGCTAGGCAATGCACGGAAGGGAAGCAAAGAGTAACGGAAGGCAAGGAAGGCAAGGCAAAGCAAGGCAACGCAAGCAAGGCTATGGCAAGTTGAAAAAAGGCTAAGACACGACAACGCAAGGCTTGGCAATGCACGGAAGGCTAGCAAAGAGCAACGGAAGGCATGGAAGGCATGGGAAACCAAGGCAAGGCAAGGGTAACGGAAGGAACGGCTCGGCAAGGGGAAACAAGGCTAAGGCACGGCAACGCAGGGCTAGGCAATGCACGGCAAGGCAAGGAAAGGGTAACGCAAGGCAAGGCACAGTCAGGCGAGGCAAAGCTAATGCACGACATCGCAAGGCTAGGCAATGCCCGGAAGGAAAGCAAAGAGTAACGGAAGGCAAGGAATGCAAGGGAAAGCAGGGGAAGGCAAGGGTAACCAAAGGAACGTCACGGTAAGGGGAAACAAGGCTAAGGCACGACAACACAGGGCTAGGCAATGCAGGGCAAGGCAAGGTACGGGTAACGCAAGGCAAGGCACGGTCAGGCGAGGCAAGGCTAAGGCACGACAACGCAAGGCTAGGCAATGCACGGAAGGCAAGCAAAGAGTAACGGAACGCAAGGAAGGCAAGGGAAAGCAAGGGAAGGCAAGGTTAACCGAAGGAACGGCACGGCAAGGGGAAACAAGGCTAAGGCACGGCAACGCACGGCTAGGCAATGCAGGGCAAGGCAAGGAAATGGTAACGCAAGGCAAGGCACGGTTTGGGGAGGCAAGGCCAATGCACGACAACCCAAGGCTAGGCAGTGCACGGCTGGGCAAGGAAAGAGTAACGGAAGGAAAGGAAGGCAAGGCAAAGCAAGGCAATGCAAGTGTAACAAAAGGCAAGGCACGGCAAGGGGAAACAAGGCTAAGGAACGGCAACGCACGGCTAGGCAATGCACGGAAGGCAAGCAAAGAGTAACGGAAGGCAAGGAAGGCAAGGGAAAGCAAGGCAAGGCAAGGGTAACGGAAGGAACGGCACGGCAAGGGGAAACAAGGCTAAGGCACGGCAACGCACGGCTAGGCAATGCACGGCAAGGCAAGGAAAGGGTAACGCAAGGCAAGGCACGGTGAGGCAAGGCAAGGCTGATGCACGACAAAGCACGGCTAGGCAATGCACGGCAAGGCAAGGAAAGGGTAACGCAAGGCAAGGCACGGTCAGGCGAGGCAAGGCTAAGGCACGACAACGCAAGGCTAGGCAATGCACGGAAGGCAAGCAAAGAGTAACGGAAGGCAAGGAAGGCAAGGGAAAGCAGGGGAAGGGAAGGGTAACGGAAGGAACGGCACGGTAAGGGGAAACAAGGCTAAGGCACAACAACGCAGGGCTAGGCAATGCACGGCAAAGCAAGGAAAGGGTAACGCAAGGGAAGGCACGGTCAGGGGAGGCAAGGGTAATGCACGACAACGCAAGGCTACGCAGTGCACGGCTAGGCAAGGAAAGAGTAACGGAAGGAAAGGAAGGCCAGGCAAAGCAAGGCAAGTCAAGTGTAACAAAAGGCACGGCACGGCAAGGGGAAACAAGGCTAAGGCACGGCAACGCAAGGCTAAGCAATGCACGGCCAGGCAAGGAAAGGGTAACGCAAGGCAAGGCACGGTAAGGCAAGGCGAGGCTAATGCACGACAACGCACGGCTAGGCAATGCACGGCAAGGCAATGAAAGGGTAACGCAAGGCAAGGCACGGTTAGGCGAGGCAAGGCTAAGGCACGACAACGCAAGGCTAGGCAATGCACGAAAGGCAAGCAAAGAGTAACGGAAGGCAAGGAATGCAAGGCAGAGCAAGGCAAAGCAAGCAAGGCTATGGCAAGGTGAAACAAGGCTAAGGCACCACAACGCACGGCTAGGCAATGCACGGCCAGCCAAGGAAAAGGTAAAGCAAGGCAAGGCACTCTCAGGCAAGGCAAGGCTAATGCACGACAGCGCAAGTCTAGGCAATGCACGGAAGGCAAGCAAAGAGTAACGGAAGGCAAGGAAGGCAAGGGAAAGCAAGGCAAGGCAAGGGTAACGGAAGGAACGGCACGGCAAGGGGAAACAAGGCTAAGGCACGGCAACGCACGGCTAGGCAATGCACGGCAAGGCAAGGAAAGGGTAACGCAAGGCAAGGCACGGTGAGGCAAGGCAAGGCTGATGCACGACAACGCACGGCTAGGCAATGCACGGCAAGGCAAGGAAAGGGTAACGCAAGGCAAGGCACGGTCAGGCGAGGCAAGGCTAAGGCACGACAACGCAAGGCTAGGCAGTGCACGGGAGGCAAGCAAAGAGTAACGGAAGGCAAGGAAGGCAAGGGAAACCAAGGCAAGGCAAATGTATCGGAAGGAACGGCTCGGCAAGGGGAAACAAGGCTAAGGCACGGCAACGCAGGGCTAGGCAATGCAGGGCAAGGCAAGGAAAGGGTAACGCAAGGCAAGGCACGGTTTGGGGAGGCAAGCCTAATGCACGACAACGCAAGGCTAAGCAATGCACGGGCAGGCAAGGAAAGGGTAACGCAAGGCAAGGCACGGTAAGGCAAGGCGAGGCTAATGCACGACAACGCACGGCTAGGCAATGCACAGCAAGGCAAGGAAAGGGTAACGCAAGGTAAGGCACGGTTAGGCGAGGCAAGGCTAAGGCACGACAACGCTAGGCTAGGCAATGCACGGAAGGCAACCAAAGAGTAACGGAAGGCAAGGAAGGCAAGGGAAAGCAAGGCAAAGCAAGCAAGGCTATGGCAAGGTGAAACAAGCCTAAGGCACCACAACGCAACGCTAGGCAATGCACGGCCAGCCAAGGAAAAGGTAACGCAAGGCAAGGCACTGTCAGGCGAGGCAAGGCTAAGGCACGACAACGCAAGGCTAGGCAATGCACGGAAGGAAAGCAAAGAGTAACGGAAGGCAAGGAATGCAAGGGAAAGCAGGGGAAGGCAAGGGTAACGAAAGGAACGTCACGGTAAGGGGAAACAAGGCTAAGGCACGACAACAGAGGGCTAGGCAATGCAGGGCAAGGCAAGGTACGGGTAACGCAAGGCAAGGCACGGTCAGGCGAGGCAAGGCTAAGGCACGACAACGCAAGGCTACGCAATGCACGGAAGGCAAGCAAAGAGTAACGGAACGCAAGGAAGGCAAGGGAAAGCAAGGGAAGGCAAGGTTAACCGAAGGAACGGCACGGCAAGGGGAAACAAGGCTAAGGCACGGCAACGCACGGCTAGGCAATGCAGGGCAAGGCAAGGAAATGGTAACGCAAGGCAAGGCACGGTTTGGGGAGGCAAGGCTAATGCACGACAACGCAAGGCTACGCAGTGCACGGCTAGGCAAGGAAAGAGTAACGGAAGGAAAGGAAGGCTAGGCACAGCAAGGCCAGGCAAGTGTAACAAAAGGCACGGCACGGCAAGGGGAAAGAAGGCTAAGGCACGGCAACGCAAGGCTAAGCAATGCACGGCAAGGCAAGGAAAGGGTAACGCAAGGCAAGGCACGGTTAGGCGAGGCAAGGCTAAGGCACGACAACGGAAGGCTAGGCAATGCACGGAAGGCAAGGAAAGGGTAACGCAAGGCAAGGCACGGTTAGGCGAGGCAAGGCTAAGGCACGACAACGCAAGGCTAGGCAATGCACGGAACGCAAGCAAAGAGTAACGGAAGGCAAGGAATGCAAGGCAAAGCAAGGCAAAGCAAGCAGGGCTATGGCAAGGTGAAACAAGGCTAAGGCACCACAACGCACGGCTAGGCAATGCACGGCCAGCCAAGGAAAAGGTAACGCAAGGCAAGGCACTCTGAGGAAAGGCAAGGCTAATGCACGATAGCGCAAGGCCAGGCAATGCACGGAAGGCAAGCAAAGAGTAACGGAAGGCAAGGAAGGCAAGGGAAAGCAAGGCAAGGCAAGGGTAACGGAAAGAACGGCACGGCAAGGGGAAACAAGGCTAAGGCACGGCAACGCACGGCTAGGCAATGCACGGCAAGGCAAGGAAAGGGTAACGCAAGGCAAGGCACGGTGAGGCAAGGCAAGGCTGATGCACGACAACGCACGGCTAGGCAATGCACGGCAAGGCAAGGAAAGGGTAACGCAAGACAAGGCACGGTCAGGCGACGCAAGGCTAAGGCACGACAACGCAAGGCTAGGCAATGCACGGAAGGCAAGCAAAGAGTAACGGAAGGTAAGGAAGGCAAGGGAAACCAAGGCAAGGCAAGGGTAACGGAAGGAACGGCTCGGCAAGGGGAAACAAGGCTAAGGAACGGCAACGGAGGGCTAGGCAATGCACGGCAAGTTAAGGAAAGCGTAACGCAAGGCAAGGCACTGTCAGGCAAGGGAAAGCTAATGCACGACATCGCAAGGCTAGGCAGTGCACGGCTAGGCAAGGAAAGAGTAACGGAAGGAAAGGAAGGCAAGGCAAAGCAAGGCAAGGCAAGTGTAACAAAAGGCAAGGCACGGCAAGGGGAAACAAGGCTAAGGAACGGCAACGCACGGCTAGGCAATGCACGGCCAGGCAAGGAAAGGGTAACGGAAGGCAAGGCACGGTCAGGCGAGGCAAGGCTAATGCACGACAACGCAAGGCTAGGCAATGCACGGAAGGCAAGCAAAGAGTAACGGAAGGCAAGGAAGGGAAAGCAAGGCAAGGCAAGAGTAACGGAAGGAACGGCACGGCAAGGGGAAACAAGGCTAAGGCACGGCAACGCACGGCTAGGCAATGCACGGCAAGGCAAGGAAAGGGTAACCCAAGGCAAGACACGGTCAGGCGAGGCAAGGCTAAGGCACGACAACGCAAGGCTAGGCAATGCACGGAAGGCAAGCAAAGAGTAACGGAAGGCAAGGAAGGCAAGGGAAAGCAGGGGAAGGCAAGGGTAACGGAAGGAACGGCACGGTAAGGGGAAACAAGGCTAAGGCACGACAACGCAGGGCTAGGCAATGCACGGCAAGGCAAGGAAAGGGTAACGCAAGGCAAGGCACGGTCAGGCGAGGCAAGGGTAATGCACGACAACGCATGGCTACGCAGTGCACGGCTAGGCAAGGAAAGAGTAACGGAAGGAAAGGAAGGCAAGGGAAACCAAGGCAAGGCAATAGTAACAAAAGGCACGGCAGGGCAAGGGGAAACAAGGCTAAGGCACGGGAACGCAAGGCTAAGCAATGCAAAGCCAGGCAAGGAAAGGGTAACGCAAGGCAAGGCACGGTAAGGCAAGGCGAGGCTAATGCACGACAATGCACGGCTAGGCAATGCACGGCAAGGCAAGGAAAGGTTAACGCAAGGCAAGGCACGGTTAGGCGAGGCAAGGCTAAGGCACGACAACGCAAGGCTAGGCAATGCACGGAAGGCAAGCAATGAGTAACGGAAGGCAAGGAATGCAAGGCAAAGCAAGGCAACGCAAGCAAGGCTATGGCAAGGTGAAAAAAGGCTAAGGCACGACAACGGAAGGCTAGGCAATGCACGGAAGGCAAGCAAAGAGTAACGGAATGGAAGGAAGGCAAGGCAAAGGAAGGCAAAGGAAGCAAGGCTATGGCAAGGTGAAACAAGGCTAAGGCACCACAACGCACGGCTAGGCAATGCACGGCCAGCCAAGGAAAAGGTAACGCAAGGCAAGGCACTGTGGTGCAAGGCATGGCTAATGCACGACAGCGCAAGGCTAGGCAATGCACGGAAGGCAAGCAAAGAGTAACGGAAACCAAGGAAGGCAAGGGAAAGCAAGGCAAGGCAAGGGTAACGGAAGGAACGGCACGGCAAGTGGAAACAAGGCTAAGGCACGACAACGCACGGCTAGGCAGTGCACGGCAAGGCAAGGAAAGGGTAACGCAATGCAAGGCACTGTCAGGCGAGGCAAGGCTAAGGCACGACAACGCAAGGCTAGGCAATGCACGGAAGGAAAGCAAAGACTAACGGAAGGGAAGGAAAGGAAGGGAAAGCAAGGCAAGGCAAGGGTAACGGAAGGAACGGCACGGCAAGGGGAAACAAGGCTAAGGCACGACAACACAGGGCTAGGCAATGCAGGGCAAGGCAAGGAAAGTGTAACGCAAGGCAAGGCAGGGTTTGGGGAGGCAAGGCTAATGCACGACAACGCAAGGCTAGGCAATGCACGGAAGGCAAGCAAAGAGTAACGGAAGGCAAGGAATGCAAGGCAAAGCAAGGCAACGCAAGCAAGTCTATGGCAAGGTGAAAAAAGGCTAAGGCACGACAACGCAAGGCTAGGCAATGCACGGAAGGCAAGCAAAGAGTAACGGAAGGCAAGGAAGGCAAGGGAAAGCAAGGCAAGCCAAGGGTAACGGAAGGAACGGCACGGTAAGAGGAAACAAAGCTAAGGCACGCCAATGCAGGGCTAGGCAATGCACGGCAAGGCAAGGAAAGGGTAACGCAAGGCAAGGCACGGTGAGGCAAGACAAGGCAAATGCACGACAACGCACGGCTATGCAATGCACGGCAAGGCAAGGAAAGGGTAACGCAAGGCAAGGCACGGTCAGGCGAGGCAAGGCTAAGGCACGACAACGCAAGGCTAGGCAGTGCACGGAAGGCAAGCAAAGAGTAACGGAAGGAAAGGAAGGCAAGGGAAACCAAGGCAAGGCAAATGTATCGGAAGGAACGGCTCGGCAAGGGGAAACAAGGCTAAGGCACGGCAACGCAGGGCTAGGCAATGCAGGGCAAGGCAAGGAAAGGGTAACGCAAGGCAAGGCACGGTTTGGGGAGGCAAGGCTAAAGCACGACAACGCAAGGCTAAGCAATGCACGGGCAGGCAAGGAAAGGGTAACGCAAGGCAAGGCACGGTAAGGCAAGGCGAGGCTAATGCACGACAACGCACGGCTAGGCAATGCACGGCAAGGCAAGGAAAGGGTAACGCAAGGTAAGGCACGGTTAGGCGAGGCAAGGCTAAGGCACGACAACGCTAGGCTAGGCAATGCACGGAAGGCAAGCAGAGTAACGGAAGGCAAGGAAGGCAAGGGAAAGCAAGGCAAAGCAAGCAAGGCTATGGCAAGGTGAAACAAGCCTAAGGCACCACAACGCAACGCTAGGCAATGCACGGCCAGCCAAGGAAAAGGTAACGCAAGGCAAGGCACTGTCAGGCGAGGCAAGGCTAAGGCACGAGAACGCAAGGCTAGGCAATGCACAGAAGGAAAGCAAAGAGTAACGGAAGGCAAGGAATGCAAGGGAAAGCAGGGGAAGGCAAGGGTAACGAAAGGAACGTCACGGTAAGGGGAAACAAGGCTAAGGCACGACAACACAGGGCTAGGCAATGCAGGGCAAGGCAAGGTACGGGTAACGCAAGGCAAGGCACGGTCAGGCGAGGCAAGGCTAAGGCACGACAACGCAAGGCTACGCAATGCACGGAAGGCAAGCAAAGAGTAACGGAACGCAAGGAAGGCAAGGGAAAGCAACGGAAGGCAAGGTTAACCGAAGGAACGGCACGGCAAGGGGAAACAAGGCTAAGGCACGGCAACGCACGGCTAGGCAATGCAGGGCAAGGCAAGGAAATGGTAACGCAAGGCAAGGCACGGTTTGGGGAGGCAAGGCTAATGCACGACAACGCAAGGCTACGCAGTGCACGGCTAGGCAAGGAAAGAGTAACGGAAGGAAAGGAAGGCCAGGCACAGCAAGGCCAGGCAAGTGTAACAAAAGGCACGGCACGGCAAGGGGAAAGAAGGCTAAGGCACGGCAACGCAAGGCTAAGCAATGCACGGCAAGGCAAGGAAAGGGTAACGCAAGGCAAGGCACGGTTAGGCGAGGCAAGGCTAAGGCACGACAACGCAAGGCTAGGCAATGCACGGAAGGCAAGCAAAGAGTAACGGAAGGCAAGGAATGCAAGGCAAAGCAAGGCAAAGCAAGCAGGGCTATGGCAAGGTGAAACAAGGCTAAGGCACCACAACGCACGGCTAGGCAATGCACGGCCAGCCAAGGAAAAGGTAACGCAAGGCAAGGCACTCTGAGGAAAGGCAAGGCTAATGCACGATAGCGCAAGGCCAGGCAATGCACGGAAGGCAAGCAAAGAGTAACGGAAGGCAAGGAAGGCAAGGGAAAGCAAGGCAAGGCAAGGGTAACGGAAAGAACGGCACGGCAAGGGGAAACAAGGCTAAGGCACGGCAACGCACGGCTAGGCAATGCACGGCAAGGCAAGGAAAGGGTAACGCAAGGCAAGGCACGGTGAGGCAAGGCAAGGCTGATGCACGACAACGCACGGCTAGGCAATGCACGGCAAGGCAAGGAAAGGGTAACGCAAGGCAAGGCACGGTCAGGCGACGCAAGGCTAAGGCACGACAACGCAAGGCTAGGCAATGCACGGAAGGCAAGCAAAGAGTAACGGAAGGTAAGGAAGGCAAGGGAAACCAAGGCAAGGCAAGGGTAACGGAAGGAACGGCTCGGCAAGGGGAAACAAGGCTAAGGAACGGCAACGCAGGGCTAGGCAATGCACGGCAAGTTAAGGAAAGCGTAACGCAAGGCAAGGCACTGTCAGGCAAGGGAAAGCTAATGCACGACATCGCAAGGCTAGGCAGTGCACGGAAGGCAAGCAAAGAGTAACGGAAGGCAAGGAATGCAAGGGAAAGCAGGGGAAGGCAAGGGTAACGAAAGGAACGGCACGGTAAGGGGAAACAAGGCTAAGGCACGACAACACAGGGCTAGGCAATGCAGGGCAAGGCAAGGTAAGGGTAACGCAAGGGAAGGCACGGTCAGGCGAGGCAAGGCTAAGGCACGACAACGCAAGGCTAGGCAATGCACGGAAGGCAAGCAAAGAGTAACGGAAGGCAAGGAAGGCAAGGGAAACCAAGGCAAGGCAAGGGTAACGGAAGGAAAGGCTCGGCAAGGGGAAACAAGGCTAAGGCACGGCAACGCAGGGCTAAGCAATGCACGGCAAGGCAAGGAAAGGGTAACGCAAGGCAAGGCACGGTTTGGGGAGGCAAGGCTAATGCACGACAACGCAAGGCTAGGCAGTGCACGGCTAGGCAAGAACGAGTAACGGAAGGCAAAGAAGGCAAGGGAAAGCAAGGCAAGGCAAGGGTAACGGAAGGAACGGCAAGGCAAGGGGAAACAAGGCTAAGGCACGGCAACGCACGGCTAGGCAATGCACGGCAAGGCAAGGAAAGGGTAACGCAAGGCAAGGCACGGTGAGGCAAGGCAAGGCTGATGCACGACAACGCACGGCTAGGCAATGCACGGAAGGCAAGCAAAGAGTAACGGAAGGCAAGGAAGGCAAGGGAAACCAAGGCAAGGCAAGGGTAACGGAAGGAACGGCTCGGCAAGGGGAAACAAGGCTAAGGCACGGCAACGCAGGGCTAGGCAATGCACGGCAAGGCAAGGAAAGGGTAACGCAAGGCAAGGCACTGTCAGGCGAGGCAAAGCTAATGCACGACATCGCAAGGCTAGGCAGTGCACGGCTAGGCAAGGAAAGAGTAACGGAAGGAAAGGAAGGCAAGGCAAAGCATGGCAAGGCAAGTGTAACAACAGGCACGGCACGGCAAGGGGAAACAAGGCTAAGGCACGACAACGCAAGGCTAGGCAATGCACGGAAGGCAAGCAAAGAGTGACGGAAGGCAAGGAATGCAAAGGAAAGCAGGTTAAGGCAAGGGTACCGAAAGGAACGGCACGTTAAGGGGAAACAAGGCTAAGGCACGACAACACAGGGCTAGGTAATGCAGGGCAAGGCAAGGAAAGGGAAACGCAAGGCAAGGCACGGTCAGGCGAGGCAAGGCTAAGGCACGACAACTCAAGGCTAGGCAATGCACGGCAAGGCAATGAAAGGGTAACGCAAGGCAAGGCACGGTCAGGCGAGGCAAGCGTAATGCACGACAACGCAAGGCTACGCAGTGCACGGCTAGGTAAGTTAAGAGTAACGGAAGGAAAGGAAGGCAAGGCAAAGCAAGGCAAGGAAAGTGTAACAAAAGGCACGGCACGGCAAGGGGAAACAAGGCTAAGGCACGGCAACGCAAGGCTAAGCAATGCACGGCCAGAGAAGGAAAGGGTAACGCAAGGCAAGGCACGGTAAGGCAAGGCGAGGCTAATGCACGACCACGCACGGCTAGGCAATGCACGACAAGGCAAGGAAAGGGTAACGCAAGGCAAGGCACGGTTAGGCGAGGCAAGGCTAAGGCACGACAACGCAAGGCTAGGCAATGCACGGAAGGCAAGCAAAGAGTAACGGAAGGCAAGGAATGCAATGCAAAGCAAGGCAAAGCAAGCAAGGCTATGGCAAAGTGAAACAAGGCTAAGGCACCACAAGGCACGGCTAGGCAATGCACGGCCAGCCAAGGAAATGTTAACGCAAGGCAAGGCACTGTGAGGCAAGGCAAGGCTAATGCACGACAGCGCAAGGCTAGGCAATGCACGGAAGGCAAGCAAAGAGTAACGGAGGGCAAGGAAGGCAAGGGAAACCAAGGGAAGGCAAGGGTATCGGAAGGAACGGCTCGGCAAGGGGAAACAAGGCTAAGGCACGGCAACGCAGGTCTAGGCAATGCAGGGCAAGGCAAGGAAAGGGTAAAGCAAGGCAAGGCACGGTTTGGGGAGGCAAGGCTAATGCGCGACAACGCAAGGCTAGGCAATGCACGGAAGGCAAGCAAAGAGTAACGGAAGGCAAGGAATGCAATGCAAAGCAAGGCAACGCATGCAAGGCTATAGCAAGGTGAAAAAAGGCTAAGGCACGACAACGCAAGGCTAGGCAATGCCCGGAAGGGAAGCAAAGAGTAACGGAAGGCAAGGAAGGCAAGGCAAAGCAAGGCAACGCAAGCAAGTCTATGGCAAGGTGAAAAAAGACTAAGACACGACAACGCAAGGCTAGGCAATGCACGGAAGGCAAGCAAAGAGTAACGGAAGGCAAGGAAGGCAAGGGAAAGCAAGGCAAGGCAAGGGTAACGGAAGGAACGGCACGGCAAGGGGAAACAAGACTAAGGCACGACAACGAACGGCTAGGCAATGCACTGCAAGGCAAGGAAAGGGTAACGCAAGGCAAGGCACGGTGAGGCAAGGCAAGGCTCATGCACGACAACGCAAGGCTAGGCAATTCACGGCAAGGCAAGGAAAGGGTAACGCAAGGCAAGGCACAGTCAGGCGAGGCAAGGCTAAGGCACGAAAACGCAAGGCTAGGCAATGCACGGAAGGCAAGCAAAGAGTAACGGAAACCAAGGAAGGGAAGCGAAAGCAAGGCAAGTCAAGGGTAACGGAAGGAAGGGCACGGCAAGGGGAAACAAGGCTAAGGCACGAAAACGCACGGCTAGGCAATGCACGGCAAGGCAAGTAAAGGGTAACGCCAGGCAAGACACGGTTAGGCAAGGCAAGGATAATGCACGACAAGGCAAGGCTAGGCAGTGCACGGCAAGGCAAGGAAAGGGTAACGAAAGGCATGGCACTGTCAGGCGAGGCAAGGCTAAGGCACGACAACGCAAGGCGAGGCAATGCACGGAAGGAAAGCAAAGAGTAACGGAAGGCAAGGAAAGCAAGGGAAAGCAAGGCAAGGCAAGGGTAACGGAAGGAACGGCACGGCAAGGGGAAAGAAGGCTAAGGCACGACAACACAGGGCTAGGCAATGCAGGGCAAGGCAAGTAAAGGGTAACGCAAGGCAAGGCACGGTTTAGGGAGGCAAGGCTAATGCACGACAATGCAAGGCTAGGCAGTGCACGGCTAGGCAAGGAAAGAGTAACGGAAGGAAAGGAAGGCAAGGCAAAGCAAGGCAAGGCAAGTGTAACAATAGGCAAGGCACGGCAAGGGGAAACAAGGCTAAGGAACGGCAACGCACGGCTAGGCAATGCACGGCCAGGCAAGGAAAGGGTAACACAAGGCAAGGCACGGTCAGGCGAGGCAAGGCTAATGCACGACAACGCAAGGCTAGGCAGTGCACGGAAGGCAAGCAAAGAGTAACGGAAGGCAAGGAAGGGAAAGCAAGGCAAGGCAAGAGTAACGGAAGGAACGGCACGGCAAGGGGAAACAAGGCTAAGGCACGGCAACGCACGGCTAGGCAATGCACGGCAAGGCAAGGAAAGTGTAACCCAAGGCAAGACACGGTCAGGCGAGGCAAGGCTAAGGCACGACAACGCAAGGCTAGGCAATGCACGGAAGGCAAGCAAAGAGTAACGGAAGGCAAGGAAGGCAAGGGAAAGCAGGGGAAGGCAAGGGTAACGGAAGGAACGGCACGGTAAGGGGAAACAAGGCTAAGGCACGACAACGCAGGGCTAGGCAATGCACGGCAAGGCAAGGAAAGGGTAACGCAAGGCAAGGCACGGTCAGGCGAGGCAAGGGTAATGCACGACAACGCATGGCTACGCAGTGCACGGCTAGGCAAGGAAAGAGTAACGGAAGGAAAGGAAGGCAAGGGAAACCAAGGCAAGGCAAGTGTAACAAAAGGCACGGCAGGGCAAGGGGAAACAAGGCTAAGGCACGGGAACGCAAGGCTAAGCAATGCAAAGCCAGGCAAGGAAAGGGTAACGCAAGGCAAGGCACGGTAAGGCAAGGCGAGGCTAATGCACGACAATGCACGGCTAGGCAATGCACGGCAAGGCAAGGAAAGGGTAACGCAAGGCAAGGCACGGTTAGGCGAGGCAAGGCTAAGGCACGACAACGCAAGGCTAGGCAATGCACGGAAGGCAAGCAATGAGTAACGGAAGGCAAGGAATGCAAGGCAAAGCAAGGCAACGCAAGCAAGGCTATGACAAGGTGAAAAAAGGCTAAGGCACGACAACGGAAGGCTAGGCAATGCACGGAAGGCAAGCAAAGAGTAACGGAATGGAAGGAAGGCAAGGCAAAGTAAGGCAAAGGAAGCAAGGCTATGGCAAGGTGAAACAAGGCTAAGGCACCACAACGCACGGCTAGGCAATGCACGGCCAGCCAAGGAAAAGGTAACGCAAGGCAAGGCACTGTGGGGCAAGGCATGGCTAATGCACGACAGCGCAAGGCTAGGCAATGCACGGAAGGCAAGCAAAGAGTAACGGAAACCAAGGAAGGCAAGGGAAAGCAAGGCAAGGCAAGGGTAACGGAAGGAACGGCACGGCAAGTGGAAACAAGGCTAAGGCACGACAACGCACGGCTAGGCAGTGCACGGCAAGGCAAGGAAAGGGTAACGCAATGCAAGGCACTGTCAGGCGAGGCAAGGCTAAGGCACGACAACGCAAGGCTAGGCAATGCACGGAAGGAAAGCAAAGACTAACGGAAGGGAAGGAAAGGAAGGGAAAGCAAGGCAAGTCAAGGGTAACGGAAGGAACGGCACGGCAAGGGGAAACAAGGCTAAGGCACAACAACACAGGGCTAGGCAATGCAGTGCAAGGCAAGGAAAGTGTAACGCAAGGCAAGGCAGGGTTTGGGGAGGCAAGGCTAATGCACGACAACGCAAGGCTAGGCAATGCACGGAAGGCAACCAAAGAGTAACGGAAGGCAAGGAATGCAAGGCAAAGCAAGGCAACGCAAGCAAGGCTATGGCAAGGTGAAAAAAGGCTAAGGCACGACAACGCAAGGCTAGGCAATGCACGGAAGGCAAGCAAAGAGTAACGGAAGGCAAGGAAGGCAAGGGAAAGCAAGGCAAGCCAAGGGTAACGGAAGGAACGGCACGGTAAGAGGAAACAAAGCTAAGGCACGCCAATGCAGGGCTAGGCAATGCACGGCAAGGCAAGGAAAGGGTAACGCAAGGCAAGGCACGGTGAGGCAAGACAAGGCAAATGCACGACAACGCAGGGCTATGCAATGCACGGCAAGGCAAGGAAAGGGTACCGCAAGGCAAGGCACGGTCAGGCGAGGCAAGGCTAAGGAACGACAACGCAAGGCTAGGCAATGCACGGAAGGCAAGCAAAGAGTAACGGAAGGCAAGGAAGGCAAGGGAAAGCAAGGCAAGGCAATGGTAACGGAAGGAACGGCACGGCAAGGGGAAACAAGGCTAAGGCACGGCAACGCAGGGCTAGGCAATGCAGGGCAAGGCAAGGAAAGGGTAACGCAAGGCAAGGCACGGTTTGGGGAGGCAAGCCTAATGCACGACAACGCAAGGCTAAGCAATGCACGGGCAGGCAAGGAAAGGGTAACGCAAGGCAAGGCACGGTAAGGCAAGGCGAGGCTAATGCACGACAACGCACGGCTAGGCAATGCACAGCAAGGCAAGGAAAGGGTAACGCAAGGTAAGGCACGGTTAGGCGAGGCAAGGCTAAGGCACGACAACGCTAGGCTAGGCAATGCACGGAAGGCAACCAAAGAGTAACGGAAGGCAAGGAAGGCAAGGGAAAGCAAGGCAAAGCAAGCAAGGCTATGGCAAGGTGAAACAAGCCTAAGGCACCACAACGCAACGCTAGGCAATGCACGGCCAGCCAAGGAAAAGGTAACGCAAGGCAAGGCACTGTCAGGCGAGGCAAGGCTAAGGCACGACAACGCAAGGCTAGGCAATGCACGGAAGGAAAGCAAAGAGTAACGGAAGGCAAGGAATGCAAGGGAAAGCAGGGGAAGGCAAGGGTAACGAAAGGAACGTCACGGTAAGGGGAAACAAGGCTAAGGCACGACAACAGAGGGCTAGGCAATGCAGGGCAAGGCAAGGTACGGGTAACGCAAGGCAAGGCACGGTCAGGCGAGGCAAGGCTAAGGCACGACAACGCAAGGCTACGCAATGCACGGAAGGCAAGCAAAGAGTAACGGAACGCAAGGAAGGCAAGGGAAAGCAAGGGAAGGCAAGGTTAACCGAAGGAACGGCACGGCAAGGGGAAACAAGGCTAAGGCACGGCAACGCACGGCTAGGCAATGCAGGGCAAGGCAAGGAAATGGTAACGCAAGGCAAGGCACGGTTTGGGGAGGCAAGGCTAATGCACGACAACGCAAGGCTACGCAGTGCACGGCTAGGCAAGGAAAGAGTAACGGAAGGAAAGGAAGGCTAGGCACAGCAAGGCCAGGCAAGTGTAACAAAAGGCACGGCACGGCAAGGGGAAAGAAGGCTAAGGCACGGCAACGCAAGGCTAAGCAATGCACGGCAAGGCAAGGAAAGGGTAACGCAAGGCAAGGCACGGTTAGGCGAGGCAAGGCTAAGGCACGACAACGGAAGGCTAGGCAATGCACGGAAGGCAAGGAAAGGGTAACGCAAGGCAAGGCACGGTTAGGCGAGGCAAGGCTAAGGCACGACAACGCAAGGCTAGGCAATGCACGGAACGCAAGCAAAGAGTAACGGAAGGCAAGGAATGCAAGGCAAAGCAAGGCAAAGCAAGCAGGGCTATGGCAAGGTGAAACAAGGCTAAGGCACCACAACGCACGGCTAGGCAATGCACGGCCAGCCAAGGAAAAGGTAACGCAAGGCAAGGCACTCTGAGGAAAGGCAAGGCTAATGCACGATAGCGCAAGGCCAGGCAATGCACGGAAGGCAAGCAAAGAGTAACGGAAGGCAAGGAAGGCAAGGGAAAGCAAGGCAAGGCAAGGGTAACGGAAAGAACGGCACGGCAAGGGGAAACAAGGCTAAGGCACGGCAACGCACGGCTAGGCAATGCACGGCAAGGCAAGGAAAGGGTAACGCAAGGCAAGGCACGGTGAGGCAAGGCAAGGCTGATGCACGACAACGCACGGCTAGGCAATGCACGGCAAGGCAAGGAAAGGGTAACGCAAGACAAGGCACGGTCAGGCGACGCAAGGCTAAGGCACGACAACGCAAGGCTAGGCAATGCACGGAAGGCAAGCAAAGAGTAACGGAAGGTAAGGAAGGCAAGGGAAACCAAGGCAAGGCAAGGGTAACGGAAGGAACGGCTCGGCAAGGGGAAACAAGGCTAAGGAACGGCAAGGGAGGGCTAGGCAATGCACGGCAAGTTAAGGAAAGCGTAACGCAAGGCAAGGCACTGTCAGGCAAGGGAAAGCTAATGCACGACATCGCAAGGCTAGGCAGTGCACGGCTAGGCAAGGAAAGAGTAACGGAAGGAAAGGAAGGCAAGGCAAAGCAAGGCAAGGCAAGTGTAACAAAAGGCAAGGCACGGCAAGGGGAAACAAGGCTAAGGAACGGCAACGCACGGCTAGGCAATGCACGGCCAGGCAAGGAAAGGGTAACGGAAGGCAAGGCACGGTCAGGCGAGGCAAGGCTAATGCACGACAACGCAAGGCTAGGCAATGCACGGAAGGCAAGCAAAGAGTAACGGAAGGCAAGGAAGGGAAAGCAAGGCAAGGCAAGAGTAACGGAAGGAACGGCACGGCAAGGGGAAACAAGGCTAAGGCACGGCAACGCACGGCTAGGCAATGCACGGCAAGGCAAGGAAAGGGTAACCCAAGGCAAGACACGGTCAGGCGAGGCAAGGCTAAGGCACGACAACGCAAGGCTAGGCAATGCACGGAAGGCAAGCAAAGAGTAACGGAAGGCAAGGAAGGCAAGGGAAAGCAGGGGAAGGCAAGGGTAACGGAAGGAACGGCACGGTAAGGGGAAACAAGGCTAAGGCACGACAACGCAGGGCTAGGCAATGCACGGCAAGGCAAGGAAAGGGTAACGCAAGGCAAGGCACGGTCAGGCGAGGCAAGGGTAATGCACGACAACGCATGGCTACGCAGTGCACGGCTAGGCAAGGAAAGAGTAACGGAAGGAAAGGAAGGCAAGGGAAACCAAGGCAAGGCAATAGTAACAAAAGGCACGGCAGGGCAAGGGGAAACAAGGCTAAGGCACGGGAACGCAAGGCTAAGCAATGCAAAGCCAGGCAAGGAAAGGGTAACGCAAGGCAAGGCACGGTAAGGCAAGGCGAGGCTAATGCACGACAATGCACGGCTAGGCAATGCACGGCAAGGCAAGGAAAGGTTAACGCAAGGCAAGGCACGGTTAGGCGAGGCAAGGCTAAGGCACGACAACGCAAGGCTAGGCAATGCACGGAAGGCAAGCAATGAGTAACGGAAGGCAAGGAATGCAAGGCAAAGCAAGGCAACGCAAGCAAGGCTATGGCAAGGTGAAAAAAGGCTAAGGCACGACAACGGAAGGCTAGGCAATGCACGGAAGGCAAGCAAAGAGTAACGGAATGGAAGGAAGGCAAGGCAAAGGAAGGCAAAGGAAGCAAGGCTATGGCAAGGTGAAACAAGGCTAAGGCACCACAACGCACGGCTAGGCAATGCACGGCCAGCCAAGGAAAAGGTAACGCAAGGCAAGGCACTGTGGTGCAAGGCATGGCTAATGCACGACAGCGCAAGGCTAGGCAATGCACGGAAGGCAAGCAAAGAGTAACGGAAACCAAGGAAGGCAAGGGAAAGCAAGGCAAGGCAAGGGTAACGGAAGGAACGGCACGGCAAGTGGAAACAAGGCTAAGGCACGACAACGCACGGCTAGGCAGTGCACGGCAAGGCAAGGAAAGGGTAACGCAATGCAAGGCACTGTCAGGCGAGGCAAGGCTAAGGCACGACAACGCAAGGCTAGGCAATGCACGGAAGGAAAGCAAAGACTAACGGAAGGGAAGGAAAGGAAGGGAAAGCAAGGCAAGGCAAGGGTAACGGAAGGAACGGCACGGCAAGGGGAAACAAGGCTAAGGCACGACAACACAGGGCTAGGCAATGCAGGGCAAGGCAAGGAAAGTGTAACGCAAGGCAAGGCAGGGTTTGGGGAGGCAAGGCTAATGCACGACAACGCAAGGCTAGGCAATGCACGGAAGGCAAGCAAAGAGTAACGGAAGGCAAGGAATGCAAGGCAAAGCAAGGCAACGCAAGCAAGTCTATGGCAAGGTGAAAAAAGGCTAAGGCACGACAACGCAAGGCTAGGCAATGCACGGAAGGCAAGCAAAGAGTAACGGAAGGCAAGGAAGGCAAGGGAAAGCAAGGCAAGCCAAGGGTAACGGAAGGAACGGCACGGTAAGAGGAAACAAAGCTAAGGCACGCCAATGCAGGGCTAGGCAATGCACGGCAAGGCAAGGAAAGGGTAACGCAAGGCAAGGCACGGTGAGGCAAGACAAGGCAAATGCACGACAACGCACGGCTATGCAATGCACGGCAAGGCAAGGAAAGGGTAACGCAAGGCAAGGCACGGTCAGGCGAGGCAAGGCTAAGGCACGACAACGCAAGGCTAGGCAGTGCACGGAAGGCAAGCAAAGAGTAACGGAAGGAAAGGAAGGCAAGGGAAACCAAGGCAAGGCAAATGTATCGGAAGGAACGGCTCGGCAAGGGGAAACAAGGCTAAGGCACGGCAACGCAGGGCTAGGCAATGCAGGGCAAGGCAAGGAAAGGGTAACGCAAGGCAAGGCACGGTTTGGGGAGGCAAGGCTAATGCACGACAACGCAAGGCTAAGCAATGCACGGGCAGGCAAGGAAAGGGTAACGCAAGGCAAGGCACGGTAAGGCAAGGCGAGGCTAATGCACGACAACGCACGGCTAGGCAATGCACGGCAAGGCAAGGAAAGGGTAACGCAAGGTAAGGCACGGTTAGGCGAGGCAAGGCTAAGGCACGACAACGCTAGGCTAGGCAATGCACGGAAGGCAAGCAGAGTAACGGAAGGCAAGGAAGGCAAGGGAAAGCAAGGCAAAGCAAGCAAGGCTATGGCAAGGTGAAACAAGCCTAAGGCACCACAACGCAACGCTAGGCAATGCACGGCCAGCCAAGGAAAAGGTAACGCAAGGCAAGGCACTGTCAGGCGAGGCAAGGCTAAGGCACGAGAACGCAAGGCTAGGCAATGCACAGAAGGAAAGCAAAGAGTAACGGAAGGCAAGGAATGCAAGGGAAAGCAGGGGAAGGCAAGGGTAACGAAAGGAACGTCACGGTAAGGGGAAACAAGGCTAAGGCACGACAACACAGGGCTAGGCAATGCAGGGCAAGGCAAGGTACGGGTAACGCAAGGCAAGGCACGGTCAGGCGAGGCAAGGCTAAGGCACGACAACGCAAGGCTACGCAATGCACGGAAGGCAAGCAAAGAGTAACGGAACGCAAGGAAGGCAAGGGAAAGCAACGGAAGGCAAGGTTAACCGAAGGAACGGCACGGCAAGGGGAAACAAGGCTAAGGCACGGCAACGCACGGCTAGGCAATGCAGGGCAAGGCAAGGAAATGGTAACGCAAGGCAAGGCACGGTTTGGGGAGGCAAGGCTAATGCACGACAACGCAAGGCTACGCAGTGCACGGCTAGGCAAGGAAAGAGTAACGGAAGGAAAGGAAGGCCAGGCACAGCAAGGCCAGGCAAGTGTAACAAAAGGCACGGCACGGCAAGGGGAAAGAAGGCTAAGGCACGGCAACGCAAGGCTAAGCAATGCACGGCAAGGCAAGGAAAGGGTAACGCAAGGCAAGGCACGGTTAGGCGAGGCAAGGCTAAGGCACGACAACGCAAGGCTAGGCAATGCACGGAAGGCAAGCAAAGAGTAACGGAAGGCAAGGAATGCAAGGCAAAGCAAGGCAAAGCAAGCAGGGCTATGGCAAGGTGAAACAAGGCTAAGGCACCACAACGCACGGCTAGGCAATGCACGGCCAGCCAAGGAAAAGGTAACGCAAGGCAAGGCACTCTGAGGAAAGGCAAGGCTAATGCACGATAGCGCAAGGCCAGGCAATGCACGGAAGGCAAGCAAAGAGTAACGGAAGGCAAGGAAGGCAAGGGAAAGCAAGGCAAGGCAAGGGTAACGGAAAGAACGGCACGGCAAGGGGAAACAAGGCTAAGGCACGGCAACGCACGGCTAGGCAATGCACGGCAAGGCAAGGAAAGGGTAACGCAAGGCAAGGCACGGTGAGGCAAGGCAAGGCTGATGCACGACAACGCACGGCTAGGCAATGCACGGCAAGGCAAGGAAAGGGTAACGCAAGGCAAGGCACGGTCAGGCGACGCAAGGCTAAGGCACGACAACGCAAGGCTAGGCAATGCACGGAAGGCAAGCAAAGAGTAACGGAAGGTAAGGAAGGCAAGGGAAACCAAGGCAAGGCAAGGGTAACGGAAGGAACGGCTCGGCAAGGGGAAACAAGGCTAAGGAACGGCAACGCAGGGCTAGGCAATGCACGGCAAGTTAAGGAAAGCGTAACGCAAGGCAAGGCACTGTCAGGCAAGGGAAAGCTAATGCACGACATCGCAAGGCTAGGCAGTGCACGGAAGGCAAGCAAAGAGTAACGGAAGGCAAGGAATGCAAGGGAAAGCAGGGGAAGGCAAGGGTAACGAAAGGAACGGCACGGTAAGGGGAAACAAGGCTAAGGCACGACAACACAGGGCTAGGCAATGCAGGGCAAGGCAAGGTAAGGGTAACGCAAGGGAAGGCACGGTCAGGCGAGGCAAGGCTAAGGCACGACAACGCAAGGCTAGGCAATGCACGGAAGGCAAGCAAAGAGTAACGGAAGGCAAGGAAGGCAAGGGAAACCAAGGCAAGGCAAGGGTAACGGAAGGAAAGGCTCGGCAAGGGGAAACAAGGCTAAGGCACGGCAACGCAGGGCTAAGCAATGCACGGCAAGGCAAGGAAAGGGTAACGCAAGGCAAGGCACGGTTTGGGGAGGCAAGGCTAATGCACGACAACGCAAGGCTAGGCAGTGCACGGCTAGGCAAGAACGAGTAACGGAAGGCAAAGAAGGCAAGGGAAAGCAAGGCAAGGCAAGGGTAACGGAAGGAACGGCAAGGCAAGGGGAAACAAGGCTAAGGCACGGCAACGCACGGCTAGGCAATGCACGGCAAGGCAAGGAAAGGGTAACGCAAGGCAAGGCACGGTGAGGCAAGGCAAGGCTGATGCACGACAACGCACGGCTAGGCAATGCACGGAAGGCAAGCAAAGAGTAACGGAAGGCAAGGAAGGCAAGGGAAAGCAAGGCAAAGCAAGCAAGGCTATGGCAAGGTGAAACAAGCCTAAGGCACCACAACGCAACGCTAGGCAATGCACGGCCAGCCAAGGAAAAGGTAACGCAAGGCAAGGCACTGTCAGGCGAGGCAAGGCTAAGGCACGAGAACGCAAGGCTAGGCAATGCACAGAAGGAAAGCAAAGAGTAACGGAAGGCAAGGAATGCAAGGGAAAGCAGGGGAAGGCAAGGGTAACGAAAGGAACGTCACGGTAAGGGGAAACAAGGCTAAGGCACGACAACACAGGGCTAGGCAATGCAGGGCAAGGCAAGGTACGGGTAACGCAAGGCAAGGCACGGTCAGGCGAGGCAAGGCTAAGGCACGACAACGCAAGGCTACGCAATGCACGGAAGGCAAGCAAAGAGTAACGGAACGCAAGGAAGGCAAGGGAAAGCAAGGGAAGGCAAGGTTAACCGAAGGAACGGCACGGCAAGGGGAAACAAGGCTAAGGCACGGCAACGCACGGCTAGGCAATGCAGGGCAAGGCAAGGAAATGGTAACGCAAGGCAAGGCACGGTTTGGGGAGGCAAGGCTAATGCACGACAACGCAAGGCTACGCAGTGCACGGCTAGGCAAGGAAAGAGTAACGGAAGGAAAGGAAGGCCAGGCACAGCAAGGCCAGGCAAGTGTAACAAAAGGCACGGCACGGCAAGGCTAAGGACGGCAACGAAGGGCAATGCAAGGCAAGGAAAGGGTAACGCAAGGCAAACGGTAAGGCAAGGCTGCACGACAACGCACGGCTAGGCAATGCACGGCAAGGCAAGGAAAGGGTAACGCAAGGCAAGGCACGGTTAGGCGAGGCAAGGCTAAGGCACGACAACGCAAGGCTAGGCAATGCACGGAAGGCAAGCAAAGAGTAACGGAAGGCAAGGAATGCAAGGCAAAGCAAGGCAAAGCAAGCAGGGCTATGGCAAGGTGAAACAAGGCTAAGGCACCACAACGCACGGCTAGGCAATGCACGGCCAGCCAAGGAAAAGGTAACGCAAGGCAAGGCACTCTGAGGAAAGGCAAGGCTAATGCACGATAGCGCAAGGCCAGGCAATGCACGGAAGGCAAGCAAAGAGTAACGGAAGGCAAGGAAGGCAAGGGAAAGCAAGGCAAGGCAAGGGTAACGGAAAGAACGGCACGGCAAGGGGAAACAAGGCTAAGGCACGGCAACGCACGGCTAGGCAATGCACGGCAAGGCAAGGAAAGGGTAACGCAAGGCAAGGCACGGTGAGGCAAGGCAAGGCTGATGCACGACAACGCACGGCTAGGCAATGCACGGCAAGGCAAGGAAAGGGTAACGCAAGGCAAGGCACGGTCAGGCGACGCAAGGCTAAGGCACGACAACGCAAGGCTAGGCAATGCACGGAAGGCAAGCAAAGAGTAACGGAAGGTAAGGAAGGCAAGGGAAACCAAGGCAAGGCAAGGGTAACGGAAGGAACGGCTCGGCAAGGGGAAACAAGGCTAAGGAACGGCAACGCAGGGCTAGGCAATGCACGGCAAGGCAAGGAAAGCGTAACGCAAGGCAAGGCACTGTCAGGCAAGGGAAAGCTAATGCACGACATCGCAAGGCTAGGCAGTGCACGGAAGGCAAGCAAAGAGTAACGGAAGGCAAGGAATGCAAGGGAAAGCAGGGGAAGGCAAGGGTAACGAAAGGAACGGCACGGTAAGGGGAAACAAGGCTAAGGCACGACAACACAGGGCTAGGCAATGCAGGGCAAGGCAAGGTAAGGGTAACGCAAGGCAAGGCACGGTCAGGCGAGGCAAGGCTAAGGCACGACAACGCAAGGCTAGGCAATGCACGGAAGGCAAGCAAAGAGTAACGGAAGGCAAGGAAGGCAAGGGAAACCAAGGCAAGGCAAGGGTAACGGAAGGAAAGGCTCGGCAAGGGGAAACAAGGCTAAGGCACGGCAACGCAGGGCTAGGCAATGCACGGCAAGGCAAGGAAAGGGTAACGCAAGGCAAGGCACGGTTTGGGGAGGCAAGGCTAATGCACGACAACGCAAGGCTAGGCAGTGCACGGCTAGGCAAGAACGAGTAACGGAAGGCAAAGAAGGCAAGGGAAAGCAAGGCAAGGCAAGGGTAACGGAAGGAACGGCAAGGCAAGGGGAAACAAGGCTAAGGCACGGCAACGCACGGCTAGGCAATGCACGGCAAGGCAAGGAAAGGGTAACGCAAGGCAAGGCACGGTGAGGCAAGGCAAGGCTGATGCACGACAACGCACGGCTAGGCAATGCACGGAAGGCAAGCAAAGAGTAACGGAAGGCAAGGAAGGCAAGGGAAACCAAGGCAAGGCAAGGGTAACGGAAGGAACGGCTCGGCAAGGGGAAACAAGGCTAAGGCACGGCAACGCAGGGCTAGGCAATGCACGGCAAGGCAAGGAAAGGGTAACGCAAGGCAAGGCACTGTCAGGCGAGGCAAAGCTAATGCACGACATCGCAAGGCTAGGCAGTGCACGGCTAGGCAAGGAAAGAGTAACGGAAGGAAAGGAAGGCAAGGCAAAGCATGGCAAGGCAAGTGTAACAACAGGCACGGCACGGCAAGGGGAAACAAGGCTAAGGCACGACAACGCAAGGCTAGGCAATGCACGGAAGGCAAGCAAAGAGTGACGGAAGGCAAGGAATGCAAAGGAAAGCAGGTTAAGGCAAGGGTACCGAAAGGAACGGCACGTTAAGGGGAAACAAGGCTAAGGCACGACAACACAGGGCTAGGTAATGCAGGGCAAGGCAAGGAAAGGGAAACGCAAGGCAAGGCACGGTCAGGCGAGGCAAGGCTAAGGCACGACAACGCAAGGCTAGGCAATGCACGGCAAGGCAATGAAAGGGTAACGCAAGGCAAGGCACGGTCAGGCGAGGCAAGCGTAATGCACGACAACGCAAGGCTACGCAGTGCACGGCTAGGTAAGTTAAGAGTAACGGAAGGAAAGGAAGGCAAGGCAAAGCAAGGCAAGGAAATTGTAACAAAAGGCACGGCACGGCAAGGGGAAACAAGGCTAAGGCACGGCAACGCAAGGCTAAGCAATGCACGGCCAGAGAAGGAAAGGGTAACGCAAGGCAAGGCACGGTAAGGCAAGGCGAGGCTAATGCACGACCACGCACGGCTAGGCAATGCACGGCAAGGCAAGGAAAGGGTAACGCAAGGCAAGGCACGGTTAGGCGAGGCAAGGCTAAGGCACGACAACGCAAGGCTAGGCAATGCACGGAAGGCAAGCAAAGAGTAACGGAAGGCAAGGAATGCAATGCAAAGCAAGGCAAAGCAAGCAAGGCTATGGCAAAGTGAAACAAGGCTAAGGCACCACAAGGCACGGCTAGGCAATGCACGGCCAGCCAAGGAAATGTTAACGCAAGGCAAGGCACTGTGAGGCAAGGCAAGGCTAATGCACGACAACGCAAGGCTAGGCAATGCACGGAAGGCAAGCAAAGAGTAACGGAGGGCAAGGAAGGCAAGGGAAACCAAGGGAAGGCAAGGGTATCGGAAGGAACGGCTCGGCAAGGGGAAACAAGGCTAAGGCACGGCAACGCAGGTCTAGGCAATGCAGGGCAAGGCAAGGAAAGGGTAACGCAAGGCAAGGCACGGTTTGGGGAGGCAAGGCTAATGCGCGACAACGCAAGGCTAGGCAATGCACGGAAGGCAAGCAAAGAGTAACGGAAGGCAAGGAATGCAATGCAAAGCAAGGCAACGCATGCAAGGCTATAGCAAGGTGAAAAAAGGCTAAGGCACGACAACGCAAGGCTAGGCAATGCACGGAAGGGAAGCAAAGAGTAACGGAAGGCAAGGAAGGCAAGGCAAAGCAAGGCAACGCAAGCAAGTCTATGGCAAGGTGAAAAAAGACTAAGACACGACAACGCAAGGCTAGGCAATGCACGGAAGGCAAGCAAAGAGTAACGGAAGGCAAGGAAGGCAAGGGAAAGCAAGGCAAGGCAAGGGTAACGGAAGGAACGGCACGGCAAGGGGAAACAAGACTAAGGCACGACAACGAACGGCTAGGCAATGCACTGCAAGGCAAGGAAAGGGTAACGCAAGGCAAGGCACGGTGAGGCAAGGCAAGGCTCATGCACGACAACGCAAGGCTAGGCAATTCACGGCAAGGCAAGGAAAGGGTAACGCAAGGCAAGGCACGGTCAGGCGAGGCAAGGCTAAGGCACGAAAACGCAAGGCTAGGCAATGCACGGAAGGCAAGCAAAGAGTAACGGAAACCAAGGAAGGGAAGCGAAAGCAAGGCAAGTCAAGGGTAACGGAAGGAACGGCACGGCAAGGGGAAACAAGGCTAAGGCACGAAAACGCACGGCTAGGCAATGCACGGCAAGGCAAGTAAAGGGTAACGCCAGGCAAGACACGGTTAGGCAAGGCAAGGATAATGCACGACAAGGCAAGGCTAGGCAGTGCACGGCAAGGCAAGGAAAGGGTAACGCAAGGCATGGCACTGTCAGGCGAGGCAAGGCTAAGGCACGACAACGCAAGGCGAGGCAATGCACGGAAGGAAAGCAAAGAGTAACGGAAGGCAAGGAAAGCAAGGGAAAGCAAGGCAAGGCAAGGGTAACGGAAGGAACGGCACGGCAAGGGGAAAGAAGGCTAAGGCACGACAACACAGGGCTAGGCAATGCAGGGCAAGGCAAGTAAAGGGTAACGCAAGGCAAGGCACGGTTTGGGGAGGCAAGGCTAATGCACGACAACGCAAGGCTAGGCAGTGCACGGCTAGGCAAGGAAAGAGTAACGGAAGGAAAGGAAGGCAAGGCAAAGCAAGGCAAGGCAAGTGTAACAAAAGGCAAGGCACGGCAAGGGGAAACAAGGCTAAGGAACGGCAACGCACGGCTAGGCAATGCACGGCCAGGCAAGGAAAGGGTAACGCAAGGCAAGGCACGGTCAGGCGAGGCAAGGCTAATGCACGACAACGCAAGGCTAGGCAATGCACGGAAGGCAAGCAAAGAGTAACGGAAGGCAAGGAAGGGAAAGCAAGGCAAGGCAAGAGTAACGGAAGGAACGGCACGGCAAGGGGAAACAAGGCTAAGGCACGGCAACGCACGGCTAGGCAATGCACGGCAAGGCAAGGAAAGGGTAACCCAAGGCAAGACACGGTCAGGCGAGGCAAGGCTAAGGCACGACAACGCAAGGCTAGGCAATGCACGGAAGGCAAGCAAAGAGTAACGGAAGGCAAGGAAGGCAAGGGAAAGCAGGGGAAGGCAAGGGTAACGGAAGGAACGGCACGGTAAGGGGAAACAAGGCTAAGGCACGACAACGCAGGGCTAGGCAATGCACGGCAAGGCAAGGAAAGGGTAACGCAAGGCAAGGCACGGTCAGGCGAGGCAAGGGTAATGCACGACAACGCATGGCTACGCAGTGCACGGCTAGGCAAGGAAAGAGTAACGGAAGGAAAGGAAGGCAAGGGAAACCAAGGCAAGGCAAGTGTAACAAAAGGCACGGCAGGGCAAGGGGAAACAAGGCTAAGGCACGGGAACGCAAGGCTAAGCAATGCAAAGCCAGGCAAGGAAAGGGTAACGCAAGGCAAGGCACGGTAAGGCAAGGCGAGGCTAATGCACGACAATGCACGGCTAGGCAATGCACGGCAAGGCAAGGAAAGGGTAACGCAAGGCAAGGCACGGTTAGGCGAGGCAAGGCTAAGGCACGACAACGCAAGGCTAGGCAATGCACGGAAGGCAAGCAATGAGTAACGGAAGGCAAGGAATGCAAGGCAAAGCAAGGCAACGCAAGCAAGGCTATGACAAGGTGAAAAAAGGCTAAGGCACGACAACGGAAGGCTAGGCAATGCACGGAAGGCAAGCAAAGAGTAACGGAATGGAAGGAAGGCAAGGCAAAGTAAGGCAAAGGAAGCAAGGCTATGGCAAGGTGAAACAAGGCTAAGGCACCACAACGCACGGCTAGGCAATGCACGGCCAGCCAAGGAAAAGGTAACGCAAGGCAAGGCACTGTGGGGCAAGGCATGGCTAATGCACGACAGCGCAAGGCTAGGCAATGCACGGAAGGCAAGCAAAGAGTAACGGAAACCAAGGAAGGCAAGGGAAAGCAAGGCAAGGCAAGGGTAACGGAAGGAACGGCACGGCAAGTGGAAACAAGGCTAAGGCACGACAACGCACGGCTAGGCAGTGCACGGCAAGGCAAGGAAAGGGTAACGCAATGCAAGGCACTGTCAGGCGAGGCAAGGCTAAGGCACGACAACGCAAGGCTAGGCAATGCACGGAAGGAAAGCAAAGACTAACGGAAGGGAAGGAAAGCAAGGGAAAGCAAGGCAAGGCAAGGGTAACGGAAGGAACGGCACGGCAAGGGGAAACAAGGCTAAGGCACGACAACACAGGGCTAGGCAATGCAGGGCAAGGCAAGGAAAGTGTAACGCAAGGCAAGGCAGGGTTTGGGGAGGCAAGGCTAATGCACGACAACGCAAGGCTAGGCAATGCACGGAAGGCAACCAAAGAGTAACGGAAGGCAAGGAATGCAAGGCAAAGCAAGGCAACGCAAGCAAGGCTATGGCAAGGTGAAAAAAGGCTAAGGCACGACAACGCAAGGCTAGGCAATGCACGGAAGGCAAGCAAAGAGTAACGGAAGGCAAGGAAGGCAAGGGAAAGCAAGGCAAGCCAAGGGTAACGGAAGGAACGGCACGGTAAGAGGAAACAAAGCTAAGGCACGCCAATGCAGGGCTAGGCAATGCACGGCAAGGCAAGGAAAGGGTAACGCAAGGCAAGGCACGGTGAGGCAAGACAAGGCAAATGCACGACAACGCACGGCTATGCAATGCACGGCAAGGCAAGGAAAGGGTACCGCAAGGCAAGGCACGGTCAGGCGAGGCAAGGCTAAGGAACGTCAACGCAAGGCTAGGCAATGCACGGAAGGCAAGCAAAGAGTAACGGAAGGCAAGGAAGGCAAGGGAAAGCAAGGCAAGGCAATGGTAACGGAAGGAACGGCACGGCAAGGGGAAACAAGGCTAAGGCACGACAACGCACGGCTAGGCAATGAACTGCAAGGGAAGGAAAGGGTAACGCAAGGGAAGGCACGGTTAGGCAAGGCAAGGCTGATGCACGACAACGCACGGCTAGGCAATTCACGGCAAGGCAAGGAAAGGGTAACGCAAGGCAAGGCACGGTCAGGCGAGGCAAGGCTAAGGCACGACAACGCAAGGCTAGGCAATGCACGGAAGGCAAGCAAAGAGCAACGGAACGCAAGGAAGGCAAGGGAAAGCAAGGGAAGGCAAGTTTAACGGAAGGAACGGCACGGCAAGGGGAAACAAGGCTTAGGCACGGCAACGCACGGCTAGGCAATGCAGGGCAAGGCAAGGAAATGGTAACGCAAGGCAAGGCACGGTGAGGCAAGGCAAGGCTAATGCACGACAACGCACAGCTAGGCAATGCACGGCAAGGCAAGGAAAGGGTAACGCAAGGCAAGGCACTGTGAGGCAAGGCAAGGCTAATGCACGACAACGCACAGCTAGGCAATGCACGGCAAGGCAAGGAAAGGGTAACGCAAGGCAAGGCACGGTGAGGCAAGGCAAGGCTAATGCACGACAACGCACAGCTAGGCAATGCACGGCAAGGCAAGGAAAGGGTAACGCAAGGCAAGGCACGGTGAGGCAAGGCAAGGCTAATGCACGACAACGCACAGCTAGGCAATGCACGGCAAGTCAAGGAAAGGGTAACGCTAGGCAAGGCACGGTCAGGCATGCAAGGCTAATGCACGACAAGGCAAGGCTAGGCAGTGCACGGCAAGGCAAGGAAAGGGTAACGCAAGGCAAGGCACTGTCAGGCGAGGCAAGGCTAAGCCACGACAACGCAAGGCTAGGCAATGCACGGAAGGAAAGCAAAGAGTAACGGAAGGTAAGGAAAGCAAGGGAAAGCAAGGCAAGGCAAGGGTAACGCAAGGCAAGGCACGGTGAGGCAAGGCAAGGCTGATGCACGACAACGCACGGCTAGGCAATTCACGGCAAGGGAAGGAAAGGGTAACGCAAGGCAAGGCACGATCAGGCGAGGCAAGGCTAAGGCACGACAACGCAAGGCTAGGCAATGCCCGGAAGGCAAGCAAAGAGTAACGGAAGGCAAGGAAGGCTAGGGAAAGAAGGGGAAGGCAAGGGTAACGGAAGGAACGGCACGGTAAGGGCAAACAAGACTAAGGCACGACAACACAGGGCTAGGCAATGCAGGGCAAGGCAAGGAAATGGTAACGCAAGGCAAGGCACGGTTTGGGGAGGCAAGGCTAATGCACGACAACGCAAGGATAGGCAGTGCACGGCTAGGCAAGGAAAGAATAACGGAAGGAAAGGAAGGCAAGGCAAAGCAAGGCAAGTCAAGTGTAACAAAAGGCAAGGTACGGCAAGGGGAAACAAGGCTTAGGAACGGCAACGCACGGCTAGGCAATGCACGGCCAGGCAAGGAAAGGGTAACGCAAGGCAAGGCACGGTAAGGCAAGACAAGGCTAATGCACGACAACGCACGGCTAGGCAATGCACGGCCAGGCAAGGAAAGGGTAACGCAAGGCAAGGCACGGTCAGGCGAGGCAAGGCTAATGCACGACAACGCAAGGCGAGGCAATGCACTGAAGGCAAGCAAAGAGTAACGGAAGGCAAGAAGGCAAGGGAAAGCAAGGCAAGGCAAGGGTAACGGAAGGAACGGCACGGCAAGGGGAAACAAGGCTAAGGCAAGGCAACGCACGGCTAGGCAATGCACGGCAAGGAAAGGAAAGGGTAACGCAAGGCAAGGCACGGTGAGGGAAGGCAAGGCTGATGCACGACAACGCACGGCTAGGCAATGCACGGCAAGGCAAGGAAAGGGTAACGCAAGGCAAGGCACGGTCAGGCGACGCAAGGCTAAGGCACGACAACGCAAGGCTAGGCAATGCACGGAAGGCAAGCAAAGAGTAACGGAAGGCAAGGAAGGCAAGGGAAAGCAGGGGAAGGCAAGGGTAACGGAAGGAACGGCACGGTAAGGGGAAACAAGGCTAAGGCACGACAACGCAGGGCTAGGCAATGCACGGCAAGGCAAGGAAAGGGTAACGCAAGGCAAGGCACGGTCAGGCGAGGCAAGGGTAATGCACGACAACGCATGGCTACGCAGTGCACGGCTAGGCAAGGAAAGAGTAACGGAAGGAAAGGAAGGCAAGGGAAACCAAGGCAAGGCAAGTGTAACAAAAGGCACGGCACGGCAAGGGGAAACAAGGCTAAGGCACGGCAACGCAAGGCTAAGCAATGGAAAGCCAGGCAAGGAAAGGGTAACGCAAGGCAAGGCACGGTAAGGCAAGGCGAGGCTAATGCACGACAACGCACGGCTAGGCAATGCACGGCAAGGCAAGGAAAGTGTAACGCAAGGCAAGGCACGGTTAGGCGAGGCAAGGCTAAGGCACGACAACGCAAGGCTGGGAATGCACGGAAGGCAAGCAACGAGTAACGGAAGGAAAGGAATGCAAGGCAAAGCAAGGCAACGCAAGCAAGGCTATGGCAAGGTGAAAAAAGGCTAAGGCACGACAACGGAAGGCTAGGCAATGCACGGCCAGCCAAGGAAAAGGTAACGCAAGGCAAGGCACTGTGAGGCAAGGCAAGGCTAATGCACGACAGCGCAAGGCTAGGCAATGCACGGAAGGCAAGCAAAGAGTAACGGAAACCAAGGAAGGCAAGGGAAAGCAAGGCAAGGAAAGGGTAACGGAAGGAACGGCACGGCAAGTGGAAACAAGGCTAAGGCACGACAACGCACGGCTAGGCAATGCACGGCAAGGCAAGGAAAGGGTAACGCCAGGAAAGGCACGGTCAGGCAAGGCAAGGCTAATGCACGACAAGGCAAGGCTAGGCAGTGCACGGCAAGACAAGGAAAGGGTAACGCAATGCAAGGCACTGTCAGGCGAGGCAAGGCTAAGGCACGACAACGCAAGGCTAGGCAATGCACGGCTAGCCAAGGAAAGAGTAACGGAAGGAAAGGAAGGCAAGGCAAAGCAAGGCAAGGCAAGTGTAACACAAGGCACGGCAGGGCAAGGGGAAACAAGGATAAGGCACGGCAACGCAAGTCTAAGCAATGCAAAGCCAGGCAAGGAAAGGGTAACGCAAGGCAAGGCACGGTAAGGCAAGGCGAGGCTAATGCACGACAACGCACGGCTAGGCAATGCACGGCAAGGCAAGGAAAGGGTAACGCAAGGCAAGGCGCGGTAAGGCAAGACAAGGCTAATGCACGACAACGCACGGGTAGGCAATGCACGGCAAGGCAAGGAAAGGGTAACGCAAGGCAAGGCACGGTCAGGCGGGGCAAGGCTAATGCACGACAACGCCAGGCTAGGAAATGCACGGAAGGCAAGCAAAGAGTAACGGAAGGCAAGGAAGGCAAGGGAAACCAAGGCAAGGCAAGGGTATCGGAAGGAACGGCTCGGCAAGGGGAAACAAGGCTAAGGCACGGCAACGCAGGTCTAGGCAATGCAGGGCAAGGCAAGGAAAGGGTAACGCAAGGCAAGGCACGGTTTGGGGAGGTAAGGCTAATGCACGACAACGCAAGGCTAGGCAATGCACGGAAGGCAAGCAAAGAGTAACGGAAGGCAAGGAATGCAATGCAAAGCAAGGCAACGCATGCAAGGCTATAGCAAGGTGAAAAAAGGCTAAGGCACGACCACGCAAGGCTAGGCAATGCACGGAAGGGAAGCAAAGAGTAACGGAAGGCAAGGAAGGCAAGGCAAAGCAAGGCAACGCAAGCAAGGCTATGGCAAGGTGAAAAAAGACTAAGACACGACAACGCAAGGCTAGGCAATGCACCGAAGGCAAGCAAAGAGTAACGGAAGGCAAGGAAGGCAAGGGAAAGCAAGGCAAGGCAAGGGTAACGGAAGGAACGGCACGGCAAGGGGAAACAAGACTAAGGCACGACAACGAACGGCTAGGCAATGCACTGCAAGGCAAGGAAAGGGTAACGCAAGGCAAGGCACGGTGAGGCAAGGCAAGGCTCATGCACGACAACGCAAGGCTAGGCAATTCACGGCAAGGCAAGGAAAGGGTAACGCAAGGCAAGGCACGGTCAGGCGAGGCAAGGCTAAGGCACGAAAACGCAAGGCTAGGCAATGCACGGAAGGCAAGCAAAGTGTAACGGAAGGCAAGGAATGCAAGGGAAAGCAGGGGAAGGCAAGGGTAACGAAAGGAACGGCACGGTAAGGGGAAACAAGGCTAAGGCACGACAACACAGGGCTAGGCAATGCAGGGCAAGGCAAGGTAAGGGTAACGCAAGGCAAGGCACGGTCAGGCGAGGCAAGGCTAAGGCACGACAACGCAAGGCTAGGCAATGCACGGGAGGCAAGCAAAGAGGAACGGAACGCAAGGAAGGCAAGGGAATGCAAGGCAAGGCAAGGTTAACGGAAGGAACGGCACGGCAAGGGGAAACAAGGCTAAGGCACGGTAACGCACGGCTAGGCAATGCAGGGCAAGGCAAGGAAATGGTAACGCAAGGCAAGGCACGGTTTGGGGAGGCAAGGCTAATGCACGACAACGCAAGGATAGGCAGTGCACGGCTAGGCAAGGAAAGAGTAACGGAAGGAAAGGAAGGCAAGGCAAAGCAAGGCAAGGCAAGTGCAACAAAAGGCAAGGCACGGCAAGGGGAAACAAGGCTAAGGAACGGCAACGCACGGCTAGGCAATGCACGGCCAGGCAAGGAAAGGGTAACGCAAGGCAAGGCACGGTAAGGCCAGAAAAGGCTAATGCACGACAACGCACGGGTAGGCAATGCACGGCAAGGCAAGGAAAGGGTAACGCAAGGCAAGGCACGGTCAGGCGAGGCAAGGCTAATGCACGACAACGCAAGGCTAGGCAATGCACGGAAGGCAAGCAAAGAGTAACGGAAGACAAGGAAGGCAAGGGAAACCAAGGCAAGGCAAGGGTAACGGAAGGAACGGCTCGGCAAGGGGAAACAAGGCTAAGGCACGGCAACGCAGGGCTAGGCAATGCACGGCAAGGCAAGGAAAGGGTAACGCAAGGCAAGGCACTGTCAGGCGAGGCAAAGCTAATGCACGACATCGCAAGGCTAGGCAGTGCACGGCTAGGCAAGGAAAGAGTAATGGAAGGAAAGGAAGGCAAGGCAAAGCATGGCAAGGCAAGTGTAACAACAGGCACGGCACGGCAAGGGGAAAAAAGGCTAAGGCACGACAACGCAAGGCTAGGCAATGCAGGGCAAGGCAAGGAAAGGGTAACGCAAGGCAAGGCACGGTGAGGCAAGGCAAGGCTGATGCACGACAACGCACGGCTAGGCAATGCACGGCAAGGCAAGGAAAGGGTAACGCAAGGCAAGGCACGGTTAGGCGAGGCAAGGCTAAGGCACGACAACGCAAGGCTAGGCAATGCACGGAAGGCAAGCAAAGAGTAACGGAAGGCAAGGAAGGCAAGGGAAAGCAAGGCAAGGCAAGGGTAACGGAAGGAACGGCACGGCAAGGGGAAACAAGGCTAAGGCACGGCAACGCACGTCTAGGCAATGCACGGCAAGGCAAGGAAAGGGTAACGCAAGGCAAGGCACGGTGAGGCAAGGCAAGGTTGATGCACGACAAAGCACGGCTAGGCAATGCACGGCAAGGCAAGGAAAGGGTAACGCAAGGCAAGGCACGGTCAGTCGAGGCAAGGCTAAGGCACGACAACGCACGGCTAGGCAATGCACGGCCAGGCAAGGAAAGGGTAACGCAAGGCAAGGCACGGTCAGGCGAGGCAAGGCTAATGCACGACAACGCAAGGCGAGGCAATGCACTGAAGGCAAGCAAAGAGTAACGGAAGGCAAGAAGGCAAGGGAAAGCAAGGCAAGGCAAGGGTAACGGAAGGAACGGCACGGCAAGGGGAAACAAGGCTAAGGCAAGGCAACGCACGGCTAGGCAATGCACGGCAAGGAAAGGAAAGGGTAACGCAAGGCAAGGCACGGTGAGGCAAGGCAAGGCTGATGCACGACAACGCACGGCTAGGCAATGCACGGCAAGGCAAGGAAAGGGTAACGCAAGGCAAGGCACGGTCAGGCGACGCAAGGCTAAGGCACGACAACGCAAGGCTAGGCAATGCACGAAAGGCAAGCAAAGAGTAACGGAAGGCAAGGAAGGCAAGGGAAAGCAGGGGAAGGCAAAGGTAACGGAAGGAACGGCACGGTAAGGGGAAACAAGGCTAAGGCACGACAACGCAGGGCTAGGCAATGCACGGCAAGGCAAGGAAAGGGTAACGCAAGGTAAGGCACGGTCAGGCGAGGCAAGGGTAATGCACGACAACGCAAGGCTACGCAGTGCACGGCTAGGCAAGGAAAGAGTAACGGAAGGAAAGGAAGGAAAGGCAAAGCAAGGCAAGGCAAGTGTAACAAAAGGCACGGCACGGCAAGGGGAAACAAGGTTAAGGTACGGCAACGCAAGGCTAAGCAATGCACGGCAAGGCAAGGAAAGGGTAATGCAAGGCAAGGCACGGTAAGGCAAGGCGAGGCTAATGCACGACAATGCACGGCTAGGCAATGCACGGCAAGGCAAGGAAAGGGTAACGCAAGTCAAGGCACGGTTAGGCGAGGCAAGGCTAAGGCACGACAACGCTAGGCTAGGCAATGCACGGAAGGCAAGCAAAGAGTAACGGAAGGCAAGGAATGCAAGGCAAAGCATGGCAACGCAAGCAAGTCTATGGCAAGGTGAAAAAAGGCTAAGGCACGACAACGCAAGGCTAGGCAATGCACGGAAGGCAAGCAAAGAGTAACGGAATGGAAGGAAGGCAAGGCAAAGCAAGGCAAAGCAAGCAAGGCTATGGCAAGGTGAAACAAGTCTAAGGCACCACAACGCACGGCTAGGCAATGCACGGCCACCCAAGGAAAAGGTAACGCAAGGCAAGGCACGGTAAGGCAAGACAAGGCTAATGCACGACAACGCACGGCTAGGCAATGCACGGCAAGGCAAGGAAAGGGTAACGCAAGGCAAGGCGCGGTCAGGCGAGGCAAGGCTAATGCACGACAACGCAAGGCTAGGCAATGCACGGAAGGCAAGCAAAGAGTAACGGAAGGCAAGGAAGGCAAGGGAAAGCAAGGCAAGGCAAGGGTAACGGAAGGAACGGCACGGCAAGGGGAAACAAGGCTAAGGCACGGCAACGCACGGCTAGGCAATGCACGGCAAGGCAAGGAAAGGGTAACGAAAGGCAAGGCAAGGTGAGGCAAGGCAAGGCTGATGCACGACAACGCACGGCTAGGCAATGCACGGCAAGGCAAGGAAAGGGTAACACAAGGCAAGGCACGGTCAGGCGAGGCAAGGCTAAGGCACGACAACGCAAGGCTAGGCAATGCACGGAAGGCAAGCAAAGAGTAACGGAAGGCAAGGAAGGCAAGGGAAAGCAGGGGAAGGCAAGGGTAACGGAAGGAACGGCACGGTAAGGGGAAACAAGGCTAAGGCACGACAACGCAGGGCCAGGCAATGCACGGCAAGGCAAGGAAAGGGTAACGCAAGGCAAGGCACGGTCAGGCGAGGCAAGGGTAATGCACGACAACGCATGGCTACGCAGTGCACGGCTAGGCAAGGAAAGAGTAACGGAAGGAAAGGAAGGCAAGGGAAACCAAGGCAAGGCAAGTGTAACAAAAGGCACGGCACGGCAAGGGGAAACAAGGCTAAGGCACGGCAACGCAAGGCTAAGCAATGGAAAGCCAGGCAAGGAAAGGGTAACGCAAGGCAAGGCACGGTAAGGCAAGGCGAGGCTAATGCACGACAACGCACGGCTAGGCAATGCACGGCAAGGCAAGGAAAGTGTAACGCAAGGCAAGGCACGGTTAGGCGAGGCAAGGCTAAGGCACGACAACGCAAGGCTGGGAATGCACGGAAGGCAAGCAACGAGTAACGGAAGGAAAGGAATGCAAGGCAAAGCAAGGCAACGCAAGCAAGGCTATGGCAAGGTGAAAAAAGGCTAAGGCACGACAACGGAAGGCTAGGCAATGCACGGAAGGCAAGCAAAGAGTAACGGAATGGAAGGAAGGCAAGGCAAAGCAAGGCAAAGGAAGCAAGGCTATGGCAAGGTGAAACAAGGCTAAGGCACCACAACGCACGGCTAGGCAATGCACGGCCAGCCAAGGAAAAGGTAACGCAAGGCAAGGCACTGTGAGGCAAGGCAAGGCTAATGCACGACAGCGCAAGGCTAGGCAATGCACGGAAGGCAAGCAAAGAGTAACGGAAACCAAGGAAGGCAAGGGAAAGCAAGGCAAGGAAAGGGTAACGGAAGGAACGGCACGGCAAGTGGAAACAAGGCTAAGGCACGACAACGCACGGCTAGGCAATGCACGGCAAGGCAAGGAAAGGGTAACGCCAGGAAAGGCACGGTCAGGCAAGGCAAGGCTAATGCACGACAAGGCAAGGCTAGGCAGTGCACGGCAAGACAAGGAAAGGGTAACGCAATGCAAGGCACTGTCAGGCGAGGCAAGGCTAAGGCACGACAACGCAAGGCTATGCAATGCACGGAAGGAAAGCAAAGAGTAACGGAAGGCAAGGAAAGCAAGGGAAAGCAAGGCAAGGCAAGGGTAACGGAAGGAACGGCACGGCAAGGGGAAACAAGGCTAAGGCACGACAACACAGGGCTAGGCAATGCAGGGCAAGGCAAGGAAAGGGTAACGCAAGGCAAGGCACGGTTTGGGGAGGCAAGGATAATGCACGACAACGCAAGGCTAGGCAATGCACGGAAGGCAAGCAAAGAGTAACGGAAGGCAAGGAATGCAATGCAAAGCAAGGCAACGCAAGCAAGGCTATGGCAAGGTGAAAAAAGGCTAAGGCACGACCACGCAAGGCTAGGCAATGCACGGAAGGGAAGCAAAGAGTAACGGAAGGCAAGGAAGTCAAGGCAAAGCAAGGCAACACAAGCAAGGCTATGGCAAGGTGAAAAAAGGCTAAGACACGACAACGCAAGGCTAGGCAATGCACGGAAGGCAAGCAAAGAGTAACGGAAGGCAAGGAATGCAAGGCAAAGCAAGGCAAGGCAAGGGTAATGGAAGGAACGGCACGGCAAGGGGAAACAAGGCTAAGGCACGACAACGAACGGCTAGGCAATGCACTGCAAGGCAAGGAAAGGGTAACGGAAGGCAAGGCACGGTCAGGCGAGGCAAGGCTAATGCACGACAACGCACGGGTAGGCAATGCACGGCTAGGCAAGGAAAGAGTAACGGAAGGAAAGGAAGGCAAGGCAAAGCAAGGCAAGGCAAGTGTAACAAAAGGCACGGCAGGGCAAGGGGAAACAAGGATAAGGCACGGCAACGCAAGTCTAAGCAATGCAAAGCCAGGCAAGGAAAGGGTAACGCAAGGCAAGGCGCGGTAAGGCAAGACAAGGCTAATGCACGACCACGCACGGGTAGGCAATGCACGGCAAGGCAAGGAAAGGGTAACGCAAGGCAAGGCACGGTCAGGCGGGGCAAGGCTAATGCACGACAACGCCAGGCTAGGAAATGCACGGAAGGCAAGCAAAGAGTAACGGAAGGCAAGGAAGTCAAGGGAAACCAAGGCAAGGCAAGGGTATCGGAAGGAACGGCTCGGCAAGGGGAAACAAGGCTAAGGCACGGCAACGCAGGTCTAGGCAATGCAGGGCAAGGCAAGGAAAGGGTAACGCAAGGCAAGGCACGGTTTGGGGAGGCAAGGCTAATGCACGACAACGCAAGGCTAGGCAATGCACGGAAGGCAAGCAAAGAGTAACGGAAGGCAAGGAATGCAATGCAAAGCAAGGCAACGCATGCAAGGCTATAGCAAGGTGAAAAAAGGCTAAGGCACGACCACGCAAGGCTAGGCAATGCACGGAAGGGAAGCAAAGAGTAACGGAAGGCAAGGAAGGCAAGGCAAAGCAAGGCAACGCAAGCAAGGCTATGGCAAGGTGAAAAAAGACTAAGACACGACAACGCAAGGCTAGGCAATGCACCGAAGGCAAGCAAAGAGTAACGGAAGGGAAGGAAGGCAAGGGAAAGCAAGGCAAGGCAAGGGTAACGGAAGGAACGGCACGGCAAGGGGAAACAAGACTAAGGCACGACAACGAACGGCTAGGCAATGCACTGCAAGGCAAGGAAAGGGTAACGCAAGGCAAGGCACGGTGAGGCAAGGCAAGGCTCATGCACGACAACGCAAGGCTAGGCAATTCACGGCAAGGCAAGGAAAGGGTAACGCAAGGCAAGGCACGGTCAGGCGAGGCAAGGCTAAGGCACGAAAACGCAAGGCTAGGCAATGCACGGAAGGCAAGCAAAGAGTAACGGAAGGCAAGGAATGCAAGGGAAAGCAGGGGAAGGCAAGGGTAACGGAAGGAACGGCACGGTAAGGGGAAACAAGGCTAAGGCACGACAACACAGGGCTAGGCAATGCAGGGCAAGGCAAGGTAAGGGTAACGCAAGGCAAGGCACGGTCAGGCGAGGCAAGGCTAAGGCACGACAACGCAAGGCTAGGCAATGCACGGAAGGCAAGCAAAGAGTAACGGAAGGCAAGGAAGGCAAGGGAAACCAAGGCAAGGCAAGGGTAACGGAAGGAACGGCTCGGCAAGGGGAAACAAGGCTAATGCACGATAACGCAAGGATAGGCTTGTGCACGTCTAGGCAAGGAAAGAGTAACGGAAGGAAAGGAAGGCAAGGCAAAGCAAGGCAAGGCAAGTGCAACAAAAGGCAAGGCACGGCAAGGGGAAACAAGGCTAAGGAACGGCAACGCACGGCTAGGCAATGCACGGCCAGGCAAGGAAAGGGTAACGCAAGGCAAGGCACGGTAAGGCCAGAAAAGGCTAATGCACGACAACGCACGGGTAGGCAATGCACGGCACGGCAAGGAAAGGATAACGCAAGGCAAGGCACGGTCAGGCGAGGCAAGGCTAATGCACGACAACGCAAGGCTAGGCAATGCACGGAAGGCAAGCAAAGAGTAACGGAAGGCAAGGAAGGCAAGGGAAACCAAGGCAAGGCAAGGGTAACGGAAGGAACGGCTCGGCAAGGGGAAACAAGGCTAAGGCACGGCAACGCAGGGCTAGGCAATGCACGGCAAGGCAAGGAAAGGGTAACGCAAGGCAAGGCACTGTCAGGCGAGGCAAAGCTAATGCACGACATCGCAAGGCTAGGCACTGCACGGCTAGGCAAGGAAAGAGTAATGGAAGGAAAGGAAGGCAAGGCAAAGCATGGCAAGGCAAGTGTAACAACAGGCACGGCACGGCAAGGGGAAAAAAGGCTAAGGCACGACAACGCAAGGCTAGGCAATGCAGGGCAAGGCAAGGAAACGGTAACGCAAGGCAAGGCACGGTGAGGCAAGGCAAGGCTGATGCACGACAACGCACGGCTAGGCAATGCACGGCAAGGCAAGGAAAGGGTAACGCAAGGCAAGGCACGATCAGGCGAGGCAAGGCTAAGGCACGACAACGCAAGGCTAGGCAATGCCCGGAAGGCAAGCAAAGAGTAACGGAAGGCAAAGAAGGCTAGGGAAAGAAGGGGAAGGCAAGGGTAACGGAAGGAACGGCACGGTAAGGGCAAACAAGACTAAGGCACGACAACACAGGGCTAGGCAATGCAGGGCAAGGCAAGGAAATGGTAACGCAAGGCAAGGCACGATTTGGGGAGGCAAGGCTAATGCACGACAACGCAAGGATAGGCAGTGCACGGCTAGGCAAGGAAAGAATAACGGAAGGAAAGGAAGGCAAGGCAAAGCAAGGCAAGTCAAGTGTAACAAAAGGCAAGGTACGGCAAGGGGAAACAAGGCTTAGGAACGGCAACGCACAGCTAGGCAATGCACGGCCAGGCAAGGAAAGGGTAACGCAAGGCAAGGCACGGTAAGGCAAGACAAGGCTAATGCACGACAACGCACGGCTAGGCAATGCACGGCCAGGCAAGGAAAGGGTAACGCAAGGCAAGGCACGGTCAGGCGAGGCAAGGCTAATGCACGACAACGCAAGGCGAGGCAATGCACTGAAGGCAAGCAAAGAGTAACGGAAGGCAAGGAAGGCAAGGGAAAGCAAGGCAAGGCAAGGGTAACGGAAGGAACGGCACGGCAAGGGGAAACAAGGCTAAGGCACGGCAACGCACGTCTAGGCAATGCACGGCAAGGCAAGGAAAGGGTAACGCAAGGCAAGGCACGGTGAGGCAAGGCAAGGCTGATGCACGACAAAGCACGGCTAGGCAATGCACGGCAAGGCAAGGAAAGGGTAACGCAAGGCAAGGCACGGTCAGTCGAGGCAAGGCTAAGGCACGACAACGCAAGGCTAGGCAATGCACGGAAGGCAAGCAAAGAGTAACGGAAGGCAAGGAAGGCAAGGGAAAGCAGGGGAAGGGAAGGGTAACGGAAGGAACGGCACGGTAAGGGGAAACAAGGCTAAGGCACGACAACGCAGGGCTAGGCAATGCACGGCAAGGCAAGGAAAGGGTAACGAAAGGGAAGGCACGGTCAGGCGAGGCAAGGGTAATGCACGACAACGCAAGGCTACGCAGTGCACGGCTAGGCAAAGAAAGAGTAACGGAAGGAAAGGAAGGCCAGGCACAGCAAGGCCAGGCAAGTGTAACAAAAGGCACGGCACGGCAAGGGGAAAGAAGGCTAAGGCACGGCAACGCAAGGCTAAGCAATGCACGGCCAGGCAAGGAAAGGGTAACGCAAGGCAAGGCACGGTAAGGCAAGGCGAGGATAATGCACGACAACGCACGGCTAGGCAATGCACGGCAAGGCAAGGAAAGGGTAACGCAAGGCAAGGCACGGTTAGGCGAGGCAAGGCTAAGGCACGACAACGCAAGGCTAGGCAATGCACGGAAGGCAAGCAAAGAGTAACGGAAGGCAAGGAATGCAAGGCAAAGCAAGGCAAAGCAAGCAGGGCTATGGCAAGGTGAAACAAGGCTAAGGCACCACAACGCACGTCTAGGCAATGCACGGCCAGCCAAGGAAAAGGTAACGCAAGGCCAGGCACTCTGAGGAAAGGCAAGGCTAATGCACGATAGCGCAAGGCCAGGCAATGCACGGAAGGCAAGCAAAGAGTAACGGAAGGCAAGGAAGGCAAGGGAAAGCAAGGCAAGGCAAGGGTAACGGAAAGAACGGCACGGCAAGGGGAAACAAGGCTAAGGCACGGCAACGCACGGCTAGGCAATGCACGGCAAGGCAAGGAAAGGGTAACGCAAGGCAAGGCACGGTGAGGCAAGGCAAGGCTGATGCACGACAAAGCACGGCTAGGCAATGCACGGCAAGGCAAGGAAAGGGTAACGCAAGGCAAGGCACGGTCAGGCGACGCAAGGCTAAGGCACGACAACGCAAGGCTAGGCAATGCACGGAAGGCAAGCAAAGAGTAACGGAAGGTAAGGAAGGCAAGGGAAACCAAGGCAAGGCAAGGGTAACGGAAGGAACGGCTCGGCAAGGGGAAACAAGGCTAAGGAACGGCAACGCAGGGCTAGGCAATGCACTGCAAGGCAAGGAAAGCGTAACGCAAGGCAAGGCACTGTCAGGCAAGGGAAAGCTAATGCACGACATCGCAAGGCTAGGCAGTGCACGGAAGGCAAGCAAAGAGTAACGGAAGGCAAGGAATGCAAGGGAAAGCAGGGGAAGGCAAGGGTAACGAAAGGAACGGCACGGTAAGGGGAAACAAGGCTAAGGCACGACAACACAGGGCTAGGCAATGCAGGGTAAGGCAAGGTAAGGGTAACGCAAGGCAAGGCACGGTCAGGCGAGGCAAGGCTAAGGCACGACAACGCAAGGCTAGGCAATGCACGGAAGGCAAGCAAAGAGTAACGGAAGGCAAGGAAGGCAAGGGAAACCAAGGCAAGGCAAGGGTAACGGAAGGAAAGGCTCGGCAAGGGGAAACAAGGCTAAGGCACGGCAACGCAGGGCTAGGCAATGCACGGCAAGGCAAGGAAAGGGTAACGCAAGGCAAGGCACGGTTTGGGGAGGCAAGGCTAATGCACGACAACGCAAGGCTAGGCAGTGCACGGCTAGGCAAGGAACGAGTAACGGAAGGCAAAGAAGGCAAGGGAAAGCAAGGCAAGGCAAGGGTAACGGAAGGAACGGCAAGGCAAGGGGAAACAAGGCTAAGGCACGGCAACGCACGGCTAGGCAATGCACGGCAAGGCAAGGAAAGGGTAACGCAAGGCAAGGCACGGTGAGGCAAGGCAAGGCTGATGCACGACAACGCACGGCTAGGCAATGCACGGAAGGCAAGCAAAGAGTAACGGAAGGTAAGGAAAGCAAGGGAAAGCAAGGCAAGGCAAGGGTAACGGAAGGAACGGCACGGCAAGGGGAAAGAAGGCTAAGGCACGACAACACAGGGCTAGGCAATGCAGGGCAAGGCAAGTAAAGGGTAACGCAAGGCAAGGCACGGTTTGGGGAGGCAAGGCTAATGCACGACAACGCAAGGCTAGGCAGTGCACGGCTAGGCAAGGAAAGAGTAACGGAAGGAAAGGAAGGCAAGGCAAAGCAAGGCAAGGCAAGTGTAACAAAAGGCAAGGCACGGCAAGGGGAAACAAGGCTAAGGAACGGCAACGCACGGCTAGGCAATGCACGGCCAGGCAAGGAAAGGGTAACGCAAGGCAAGGCACGGTCAGGCGAGGCAAGGCTAATGCACGACAACGCAAGGCTAGGCAATGCACGGAAGGCAAGCAAAGAGTAACGGAAGGCAAGGAAGGGAAAGCAAGGCAAGGCAAGAGTAACGGAAGGAACGGCACGGCAAGGGGAAACAAGGGTAAGGCACGACAACGCACGGCTAGGCAGTGCACGGCAAGGCAAGGAAAGGGTAACGCAATGCAAGGCACTGTCAGGCGAGGCAAGGCTAAGGCACGACAACGCACGGCTAGGCAATGCACGGAAGGAAAGCAAAGACTAACGGAAGGGAAGGAAAGCAAGGGAAAGCAAGGCAAGGCAAGGGTAACGGAAGGAACGGCACGGCAAGGGGAAACAAGGCTAAGGCACGACAACACAGGGCTAGGCAATGCAGGGCAAGGCAAGGAAAGTGTAACGCAAGGCAAGGCAGGGTTTGGGGAGGCAAGGCTAATGCACGACAACGCAAGGCTAGGCAATGCACGGAAGGCAAGCAAAGAGTAACGGAAGGCAAGGAATGCAAGGCAAAGCAAGGCAACGCAAGCAAGGCTATGGCAAGGTGAAAAAAGGCTAAGGCACGACAACGCAAGGCTAGGCAATGCACGGAAGGCAAGCAAAGAGTAACGGAAGGCAAGGAAGGCAAGGGAAAGCAAGGCAAGCCAAGGGTAACAGAAGGAACGGCACGGTAAGAGGAAACAAAGCTAAGGCACGCCAATGCAGGGCTAGGCAATGCACGGCAAGGCAAGGAAAGGGTAACGCTAGGCAAGGCACGGTGAGGCAAGACAAGGCAAATGCACGACAACGCACGGCTATGCAATGCACGGCAAGGCAAGGAAAGGGTACCGCAAGGCAAGGCACGGTCAGGCGAGGCAAGGCTAAGGAACGACAACGCAAGGCTAGGCAATGCACGGAAGGCAAGCAAAGAGTAACGGAAGGCAAGGAAGGCAAGGGAAAGCAAGGCAAGGCAATGGTAACGGAAGGAACGGCACGGCAAGGGGAAACAAGGCTAAGGCACGACAACGCACGGCTAGGCAATGAACTGCAAGGGAAGGAAAGGGTAACGCAAGGGAAGGCACGGTTAGGCAAGGCAAGGCTGATGCACGACAACGCACGGCTAGGCAATTCACGGCAAGGCAAGGAAAGGGTAACGCAAGGCAAGGCACGGTCAGGCGAGGCAAGGCTAAGGCACGACAACGCAAGGCTAGGCAATGCACGGAAGGCAAGCAAAGAGCAACGGAACGCAAGGAAGGCAAGGGAAAGCAAGGGAAGGCAAGTTTAACGGAAGGAACGGCACGGCAAGGGGAAACAAGGCTAAGGCACGGCAACGCACGGCTAGGCAATGCAGGGCAAGGCAAGGAAATGGTAACGCAAGGCAAGGCACGGTTTGGGGAGGCAAGGCTAATGCACGACAACGCACAGCTAGGCAATGCACGGCAAGGCAAGGAAAGGGTAACGCAAGGCAAGGCACGGTGAGGCAAGGCAAGGCTAATGCACGACAACGCACAGCTAGGCAATGCACGGCAAGGCAAGGAAAGGGTAACGCAAGGCAAGGCACGGTGAGGCAAGGCAAGGCTAATGCACGACAACGCACAGCTAGGCAATGCACGGCAAGTCAAGGAAAGGGTAACGCTAGGCAAAGCACGGTCAGGCAAGGCAAGGCTAATGCACGACAAGGCAAGGCTAGGCAGTGCACGGCAAGGCAAGGAAAGGGTAACGCAAGGCAAGGCACTGTCAGGCGAGGCAAGGCTAAGCCACGACAACGCAAGGCTAGGCAATGCACGGAAGGAAAGCAAAGAGTAACGGAAGGTAAGGAAAGCAAGGGAAAGCAAGGCAAGGCAAGGGTAACGGAAGGAACGGCACGGCAAGGGGAAACAAGGCTAAGGCAAGGCAACGCACGGCTAGGCAATGCACGGCAAGGAAAGGAAAGGGTAACGCAAGGCAAGGCACGGTGAGGCAAGGCAAGGCTGATGCACGACAACGCACGGCTAGGCAATGCACGGCAAGGCAAGGAAAGGGTAACGCAAGGCAAGGCACGGTCAGGCGACGCAAGGCTAAGGCACGACAACGCAAGGCTAGGCAATGCACGAAAGGCAAGGAAAGAGTAACGGAAGGCAAGGAAGGCAAGGGAAAGCAGGGGAAGGCAATGGTAACGGAAGGAACGGCACGGTAAGGGGAAACAAGGCTAAGGCACGACAACGCAGGGCTAGGCAATGCACGGCAAGGCAAGGAAAGGGTACCGCAAGGCAAGGCACGGTCAGGCGAGGCAAGGGTAATGCACGACAACGCAAGGCTACGCAGTGCACGGCTAGGCAAGGAAAGAGTAACGGAAGGAAAGGAAGGAAAGGCAAAGCAAGGCAAGGCAAGTGTAACAAAAGGCAAGCACGGCAAGGGGAAACAAGGTTAAGGTACGGCAACGCAAGGCTAAGCAATGCACGGCAAGGCAAGGAAAGGGTAACGCAAGGCAAGGCACGGTAAGGCAAGGCGAGGCTAATGCACGACAACGCACGGCTAGGCAATGCACGGCAAGGCAAGGAAAGGGTAACGCAAGTCAAGGCACGGTTAGGCGAGGCAAGGCTAAGGCACGACAACGCTAGGCTAGGCAATGCACGGAAGGCAAGCAAAGAGTAACGGAAGGCAAGGAATGCAAGGCAAAGCATGGCAACGCAAGCAAGTCTATGGCAAGGTGAAAAAAGGCTAAGGCACGACAACGCAAGGCTAGGCAATGCACGGAACGCAAGCAAAGAGTAACGGAATGGAAGGAAGGCAAGGCAAAGCAAGGCAAAGCAAGCAAGGCTATGGCAAGGTGAAACAAGGCTAAGGCACCACAACGCACGGCTAGGCAATGCACGGCCACCCAAGGAAAAGGTAACGCAAGGCAAGGCACGGTAAGGCAAGACAAGGCTAATGCACGACAACGCACGGCTAGGCAATGCACGGCAAGGCAAGGAAAGGGTAACGAAAGGCAAGGCAAGGTGAGGCAAGGCAAGGCTGATGCACGACAACGCACGGCTAGGCAATGCACGGCAAGGCAAGGAAAGGGTAACCCACGGCAAGGCACGGTCAGGCGAGGCAAGGCTAAGGCACGACAACGGAAGGCTAGGCAATGCACGGAAGGCAAGCAAAGAGTAACGGAAGGCAAGGAAGGCAAGGGAAAGCAGGGGAAGGCAAGGGTAACGGAAGGAACGGCACGGTAAGGGGAAACAAGGCTAAGGCACGACAACGCAGGGCCAGGCAATGCACGGCAAGGCAAGGAAAGGGTAACGCAAGGCAAGGCACGGTCAGGCGAGGCAAGGGTAATGCACGACAACGCATGGCTACGCAGTGCACGGCTAGGCAAGGAAAGAGTAACGGAAGGAAAGGAAGGTAAGGGAAACCAAGGCAAGGCAAGTGTAACAAAAGGCACGGCACGGCAAGGGGAAACAAGGCTAAGGCACGGCAACGCAAGGCTAAGCAATGGAAAGCCAGGCAAGGAAAGGGTAACGCAAGGCAAGGCACGGTAAGGCAAGGCGAGGCTAATGCACGACAACGCACGGCTAGGCAATGCACGGCAAGGCAAGGAAAGTGTAACGCAAGGAAAGGCACGGTTAGGCGAGGCAAGGCTAAGGCACGACAACGCAAGGCTGGGAATGCACGGAAGGCAAGCAACGAGTAACGGAAGGAAAGGAATGCAAGGCAAAGCAAGGCAACGCAAGCAAGGCTATGGCAAGGTGAAAAAAGGCTAAGGCACGACAACGGAAGGCTAGGCAATGCACGGAAGGCAAGCAAAGAGTAACGGAATGGAAGGAAGGCAAGGCAAAGCAAGGCAAAGGAAGCAAGGCTATGGCAAGGTGAAACAAGGCTAAGGCACCACAACGCACGGCTAGGCAATGCACGGCCAGCCAAGGAAAAGGTAACGCAAGGCAAGGCACTGTGAGGCAAGGCAAGGCTAATGCACGACAGCGCAAGGCTAGGCAATGCACGGAAGGCAAGCAAAGAGTAACGGAAACCAAGGAAGGCAAGGGAAAGCAAGGCAAGGAAAGGGTAACGGAAGGAACGGAACGGCAAGTGGAAACAAGGCTAAGGCACGACAACGCACGGCTAGGCAATGCACGGCAAGGCAAAGAAAGGGTAACGCCAGGAAAGGCACGGTCAGGCAAGGCAAGGCTAATGCACGACAAGGCAAGGCTAGGCAGTGCACGGCAAGACAAGGAAAGGGTAACGCAATGCAAGGCACTGTCAGGCGAGGCAAGGCTAAGGCACGACAACGCAAGGCTAGGCAATGCACGGAAGGAAAGCAAAGACTAACGGAAGGGAAGGAAAGCAAGGGAAAGCAAGGCAAGGCAAGGGTAACGGAAGGAACGGCACGGCAAGGGGAAACAAGGCTTAGGCACGACAACACAGGGCTAGGCAATGCAGGGCAAGGCAAGGAAAGTGTAACGCAAGGCAAGGCAGGGTTTGGGGAGGCAAGGCTAATGCACGACAACGCAAGGCTAGGCAATGCACGGAAGGCAAGCAAAGAGTAACGGAAGGCAAGGAATGCAAGGCAAAGCAAGGCAACGCAAGCAAGGCTATGGCAAGGTGAAAAAAGGCTAAGGCACGACCACGCAAGGCTAGGCAATGCACGGAAGGGAAGCAAAGAGTAACGGAAGGCAAAGAAGTCAAGGCAAAGCAAGGCAACGCAAGCAAGGCTACGGCAAGGTAAAACAAGGCTAAGGCACGACAACGCAAGGCTAGGCAATGCAGGGAAGGCAAGCAAAGAGTAACGGAAGGCAAGGAAGGCAAGGGAAAGCAAGGCAAGGCAAGGGTAACGGAAGGAACGGCACGGCAAGGGGAAACAAGGCTAAGGCACGACAACGAACGGATAGGCAATGCACTGCAAGGCAAGGAAAGCGTAACGCAAGGCAAGGCACGGTCAGGCGAGGCAAGGCTAAGGCACGACAACGCAAGGCTAGGCAATGCACGGAAGGCAAGCAAAGAGCAACGGAACGCAAGGAAGGCAAGGGAAAGCAAGGGAAGGCAAGTTTAACGGAAGGAACGGCACGGCAAGGGGAAACAATGTTAAGGCACGGCAACGCACGGCTAGGCAATGCAGGGCAAGGAAAGGAAATGGTAACGCAAGGCAAGGCACGGTTTGGGGAGGCAAGGCTAATGCACGACAACGCACAGCTAGGCAATGCACGGCAAGGCAAGGAAAGGGTAACGCAAGGCAAGGCACGGTGAGGCAAGGCAAGGCTAATGCACGACAACGCACAGCTAGGCAATGCACGGCAAGGCAAGGAAAGGGTAACGCTAGGCAAGGCACGGTCAGGCAAGGCAAGGCTAATGCACGACAAGGCAAGGCTAGGCAGTGCACGGCAAGGCAAGGAAAGGGTAACGCAAGGCAAGGCACTGTCAGGCGAGGCAAGGCTAAGCCACGACAACGCAAGGCTAGGCAATGCACGGAAGGAAAGCAAAGAGTAACGGAAGGTAAGGAAAGCAAGGGAAAGCAAGGCAAGGCAAGGGTAACGCAAGGCAAGGCACGGTGAGGCAAGGCAAGCCTGATGCACGACAACGCACGGCTAGGCAATTCACGGCAAGGCAAGGAAAGGGTAACGCAAGGCAAGGCACGATCAGGCGAGGCAAGGCTAAGGCACGACAACGCAAGGCTAGGCAATGCCCGGAAGGCAAGCAAAGAGTAACGGAAGGCAAAGAAGGCTAGGGAAAGAAGGGGAAGGCAAGGGTAACGGAAGGAACGGCACGGTAAGGGCAAACAAGACTAAGGCACGACAACACAGGGCTAGGCAATGCAGGGCAAGGCAAGGAAATGGTAACGCAAGGCAAGGCACGATTTGGGGAGGCAAGGCTAATGCACGACAACGCAAGGATAGGCAGTGCACGGCTAGGCAAGGAAAGAATAACGGAAGGAAAGGAAGGCAAGGCAAAGCAAGGCAAGGCAAGTGTAACAAAAGGCAAGGTACGGCAAGGGGAAACAAGGCTTAGGAACGGCAACGCACGGCTAGGCAATGCACGGCCAGGCAAGGAAAGGGTAACGCAAGGCAAGGCACGGTAAGGCAAGACAAGGCTAATGCACGACAACGCACGGCTAGGCAATGCACGGCCAGGCAAGGAAAGGGTAACGCAAGGCAAGGCACGGTCAGGCGAGGCAAGGCTAATGCACGACAACGCAAGGCGAGGCAATGCACTGAAGGCAAGCAAAGAGTAACGGAAGGCAAGGAAGGCAAGGGAAAGCAAGGCAAGGCAAGGGTAACGGAAGGAACGGCACGGCAAGGGGAAACAAGGCTAAGGCACGGCAACGCACGGCTAGGCAATGCACGGCAAGGAAAGGAAAGGGTAACGCAAGGCAAGGCACGGTGAGGCAAGGCAAGGTTGATGCACGACAACGCACGGCTAGGCAATGCACGGCAAGGCAAGGAAAGGGTAACGCAAGGCAAGGCACAGTCAGGCGACGCAAGGCTAAGGCACGACAACGCAAGGCTAGGCAATGCACGAAAGGCAAGCAAAGAGTAACGGAAGGCAAGGAAGGCAAGGGAAAGCAGGGGAAGGCAAGGGTAACGGAAGGAACGGCACGGTAAGGGGAAACAAGGCTAAGGCACGACAACGCAGGGCTAGGCAATGCACGGCAAGGCAAAGAAAGGGTAACGCAAGGCAAGGCAAGGTCAGGCGAGGCAAGGGTAATGCACGACAACGCAAGGCTACGCAGTGCACGGCTAGGCAAGGAAAGAGTAACGGAAGGAAAGGAAGGCAAGGCAAAGCAAGGCAAGGCAAGTGTAACAAAAGGCACGGCACGGCAAGGGGAAACAAGGTTAAGGTACGGCAACGCAAGGCTAAGCAATGCACGGCAAGGCAAGGAAAGGGTAACGCAAGGCAAGGCACGGTAAGGCAAGGCGAGGCTAATGCACGACAACGCACGGCTAGGCAATGCACGGCAAGGCAAGGAAAGGGTAACGCAAGGCAAGGCACGGTTAGGCGAGGCAAGGCTAAGGCACGACAACGCTAGGCTAGGCAATGCACGGAAGGCAAGCAAAGAGTAACGGAAGGCAAGGAATGCAAGGCAAAGCATGGCAACGCAAGCAAGGCTATGGCAAGGTGAAAAAAGGCTAAGGCACGACAACGCAAGGCTAGGCAATGCACGGAAGGCAAGCAAAGAGTAACGGAATGGAAGGAAGGCAAGGCAAAGCAAGGCAAAGCAAGCAAGGCTATGGCAAGGTGAAACAAGGCTAAGGCACCACAACGCACGGCTAGGCAGTGCACGGCCAGCCAAGGAAAAGGTAACGCAAGGCAAGGCACTGTGAGGCAAGGCAAGGCTAATGCACGACAGCGCAAGGCTAGGCAATGCACGGAAGGCAACAAAGAGTAACGGAAACCAAGGAAGGCAAGGGAAAGCAAGGCAAGGCAAGGGTAACGGAAGGAACGGCACGGCAAGGAGAAACAAGGCTAAGGCACGACAACGCACGGCTAGGCAATGCACGGCAAGGCAAGGAAAGGGTAACGCAAAGGCAAGGCACGGTAAGGCAAGACAAGGCTAATGCACGACAACGCACGGCTAGGCAATGCACGGCAAGGCAAGGAAAGGGTAACGCAAGGCAAGGCACGGTTTGGGGAGGCAAGGCTAATGCACGACAACGCAAGGCTAGGCAATGCACGGAAGGGAAGCAAAGAGTAACGGAAGGCAAGGAAGTCAAGGCAAAGCAAGGCAACGCAAGCAAGGCTATGGCAAGGTGAAAAAAGGCTAAGACACGACAACGCAAGGCTAGGCAATGCACGGAAGGCAAGCAAAGAGTAACGGAAGGCAAGGAAGGCAAGGGAAAGCAAGGCAAGGCAAGGGTAACGGAAGGAACGGCACGGCAAGGGGAAACAAGGCTAAGGCACGACAACGAACGGATAGGCAATGCACTGCAAGGCAAGGAAAGGGTAACGCAAGGGAAGGCACGGTGAGGCAAGGCAAGGCTGATGCACGACAACGCAAGGCTAGGCAATGCACGGAAGGCAAGCAAAGAGTAACGGAAGGCAAGGAACGCAAGGGAAACCAAGGCAAGGCAAGGGTAACGGAAGGAACGGCACGGTAAGGGGAAACAAGGCTAAGGCACGACAACGCAGGGCTAGGCAATGCAGGGCAAGGCAAGGAAATGGTAACGCAAGGCAAGGCACGGTTTGGGGAGGCAAGGCTAATGCACGACAACGCAAGGCTAGGCAGTGCACGGCTAGGCAAGGAAAGAGTAACGGAAGGAAAGGAAGGCAAGGCAAAGCAAGGCAAGGCAAGTGTAACAAAAGGCAAGGCACGGCAAGGGGAAACAAGGCTAAGGCACGGCAACGCACGGCTAGGCAATGCACGGCAAGGCAAGGAAAGGGTAACGCAAGGAAAGGCACGGTCAGGCGAGGCAAGGCTAATGCACGACAACGCAAGGCTAGGCATTGCACGGAAGGCAAGCAAAGAGTAACGGAAGGCAAGGAATTCAAGGGAAACCAAGGCAAGGCAAGGGTATCGGAAGGAACGGCTCGGCAAGGGGAAACAAGGCTAAGGCACGGCAACGCAGGGCTAGGCAATGCACGGAAGGCAAGCAAAGAGTAACGGAAGGCAAGGAATGCAATGCAAAGCAAGGCAACGCAAGCAAGGCTATAGCAAGGTGAAAAAAGGCTAAGGCACGACCACGCAAGGCTAGGCAATGCAGGGCAGGGAAGCAAAGAGTAACGGAAGGCAAGGAAGGCAAGGCCAAGCAAGGCAACGCAAGCAAGGTTATGGCAAGGTGAAAAAAGACTAAGACACGACAACGCAAGGCTAGGCAATGCACGGAAGGCAAGCAAAGAGTAACGGAAGGCAAGGAAGGCAAGGGAAAGCAAGGCAAGGCAAGGGTAACGGAAGGAACGGCACGGCAAGGGGAAACAAGGCTAAGGCACGACAACGAACGGCTAGGCCATGCACTGCAAGGCAAGGAAAGGGTAACGCAAGGCAAGGCACGGTGAGGCAAGGCAAGGCTGATGCACGACAACGAAAGGCTAGGCAATTCACGGAAAGGCAAGGAAAGGGTAACGCAAGGCAAGGCACGGTCAGGCGAGGCAAGGCTAAGGCACGACAACGCTAGGCTAGGCAATGCACGGAAGGCAAGCAAAGAGAAACGGAAGGCAAGGAATGCAAGGCAAAGCAAGGCAACGCAAGCAAGTATATGGCAAGGTGAAAAAAGGCTAAGGCACGACAACGCAAGGCTAGGCAATGCACGGAAGGCAAGCAAAGAGTAACGGAATGGAAGGAAGGCAAGGCAAAGCAAGCAAGGCTATGGCAAGGTGAAACAAGCCTAAGGCACCACAACGCAACGCTAGGCAATGCACGGCCAGCCAAGGAAAAGGTAACGCAAGGCAAGGCACTGTCAGGCGAGGAAGGCTAAGGCACGACAACGCAAGGCTAGGCAATGCACGGAAGGAAAGCAAAGAGTAACGGAAGGCAAGGAATGCAAGGGAAAGCAGGGGAAGGCAAGGGTAACGAAAGGAACGTCACGGTAAGGGGAAACAAGGCTAAGGCACGACAACACAGGGCTAGGCAATGCAGGGCAAGGCAAGGTACGGGTAACGCAAGGCAAGGCACGGTCAGGCGAGGCAAGGCTAAGGCACGAAAACGCAAGGCTAGGCAATGCAGGGCAAGGCAAGGAAATGGTAACGCAAGGCAAGGCACGGTTTGGGGAGGCAAGGCTAATGCACGACAACGCAAGGCTAGGCAGTGCACGGCTAGGCAAGGAAAGAGTAACGGAAGGAAAGGAAGGCAAGGCAAAGCAAGGCAATGCAAGTGTAACAAAAGGCAAGGCACGGCAAGGGGAAACAAGGCTAAGGAACGGCAACGCACGGCTAGGCAATGCACGGCCAGGCAAGGAAATGGTAACGCAAGGCAAGGCGCGGTAAGGCAAGACAAGGCGAATGCACGACAACGCACGGGTAGGCAATGCACGGCAAGGCAAGGAAAGGGTAACGCAAGGCAAGGCACGGTCTGGCGAGGCAAGGCTAATGCACGACAACGCAAGGCTAGGCAATGCACGGAAGGCAAGCAAAGAGTAACGGAAGGCAAGGAAGGCAAGGCAAAGCAAGGCAACGCAAGCAAGGCTATGGCAAGGTGAAAAAAGACTAAGACACGACAACGCAAGGCTAGGCAATGCACGGAAGGCAAGCAAAGAGTAACGGAAGGCAAGGAAGGCAAGGGAAAGCAAGGCAAGGCAAGGGTAACGGAAGGAACGGCACGGCAAGGGGAAACAAGGCTAAGGCACGGCAACGAACGGCTAGGCAATGCACGGCAAGGCAAGGAAAGGGTAACGCAAGGCAAGGCACGGTGAGGCAATGCAAGGCTGATGCACGACAAAGCACGGCTAGGCAATGCACGGCAAGGCAAGGAAAGGGTAACGCAAGGCAAGGCATGGTGAGGCGAGGCAAGGCTAAGGCACGACAACGCAAGGCTAGGCAATGCACGGAAGGCAAGCAAAAAGTAACGGAAGGCAAGGAAGGCAAGGGAAAGCAGGGGAAGGGAAGGGTAACGGAAGTAACGGCACGGTAAGGGGAAACAAGGCTAAGGCACGACAACGCAGGGCTAGGCAATGCACAGCAAGGCAAGGAAAGGGTAACGCAAGGGAAGGCACGGTCAGGCGAGTTAAGGGTAATGCACGACAACGCAAGGCTACTCAGTGCACGGCTAGGCAAGGAAAGAGTAACGGAAGGAAAGGAAGGCCAAGCACAGCAAGGCCAGGCAAGTGTAACAAAAGGCACGGCACGGCAAGGGGAAACAAGGCTAAGGCACGGCAACGCAAGGCTAGGCAATGCACGGCCTGGCAAGGAAAGGGTAACGCAAGACAAGGCACGGTAAGGCAAGACAAGGCTAATGCAGGACAACGCACGGGTAGGCAATGCACGGCAAGGCAAGGAAAGGGTAACGCAAGGAAAGGCACGGTCAGGCGAGGCAAGGCTAATGCACGACAACGCAAGGCTAGGCATTGCACGGAAGGCAAGCAAAGAGTAACGGAAGGCAAGGAAGGCAAGGGAAACCAAGGCAAGGCAAGGGTATCGGAAGGAACGGCTCGGCAAGGGGAAACAAGGCTAAGGCACGGCAATGCAGGGCTAGGCAATGCACGGAAGGCAAGCAAAGAGTAACGGAAGGCAAGGAATGCAATGCAAAGCAAGGCAACGCAAGCAAGGCTATAGCAAGGTGAAAAAAGGCTAAGGCACGACCACGCAAGGCTAGGCAATGCACGGAAGGGAAGCAAAGAGTAACGGAAGGCAAGGAAGGCAAGGCAAAGCAAGGCAACGCAAGCAAGGCTATGGCAAGTTGAAAAAAGGCTAAGACACGACAACGCAAGGCTTGGCAATGCACGGAAGGCTAGCAAAGAGTAACGGAAGGCAAGGAAGGCAAGGGAAACAAAGGCAAGGCAAGGGTAACGGAAGGAACGGCTCGGCAAGGGGAAACAAGGCTAAGGCACGGCAACGCAGGGCTAGGCAATGCACGGCAAGGCAAGGAAAGGGTAACGCAAGGCAAGGCACAGTCAGGCGAGGCAAAGCTAATGCACGACATCGCAAGGCTAGGCAGTGCACGGCTAGGCAAGGAAAGAGTAATGGAAGGAAAGGAAGGCAAGGCAAAGCATGGCAAGGCAAGTGTAACAACAGGCACGGCACGGCAAGGAGAAAAAAGGCTAAGGCACGACAACGCAAGGCTAGGCAATTGCAGGGCAAGGCAAGGAAAGGGTAACGCAAGGCAAGGCACGGTGAGGCAAGGCAAGGCTGATGCACGACAACGCACGGCTAGGCAATGCACGGCAAGGCAAGGAAAGGGTAACGCAAGGCAAGGCACGGTTAGGCGAGGCAAGGCTAAAGCACGACAACGCAAGGCTAGGCAATGCACGGAAGGCAAGCAAAGAGTAACGGAAGGCAAGGAAGGCAAGGGAAAGCAAGGCAAGGCAAGGGTAACGGAAGGAACGGCACGGTAAGGGGAAACAAGGCTAAGGCACGACAACGCAGGGCTAGGCAATGCAGGGCAAGGCAAGGAAAGGGTCACGCAAGGGAAGGCACGGTTTGGGGAGGCAAGGCTAATGCACGAAAACGCAAGGCTAGGCAGAGCACGGCTAGGCAAGGAACGAGTAACGGAAGGAAAGGAAGGCAAGGCAAAGCAAGGCAAGGCAAGTGTAACAAAAGGCAAGGCACGGCAAGGGGAAACAAGGCTAAGGAAAGGGAACGCACGGCTAGGCAATGCACGGCCAGGCAAGGAAAGGGTAACGCAAGGCAAGGCACGGTAAGGCAAGACAAGGCTAATGCACGACAACGCACGGCTAGGCAATGCACGGCAAGGCAAGGAAAGGGTAACGCCAGGCAAGGTACGGTCAGGCGAGGCAAGGCTAATGCACGACAACGCAAGGCTAGGCAATGCACGGAAGGCAAGCAAAGAGTAACGGAAGGCAAGGAAGGCAAGGGAAACCAAGGCAAGGCAAGGGTAACGGAAGGAAAGGCTCGGCAAGGGGAAACAAGGCTAAGGCACGGCAACGCAGGGCTAGGCAATGCACGGCAAGGCAAGGAAAGGGTAACGCAAGGCAAGGCACGGTTTGGGGAGGCAAGGCTAATGCACGACAACGCAAGGCTAGGCAGTGCACGGCTAGGCAAGGAACGAGTAACGGAAGGCAAAGAAGGCAAGGGAAAGCAAGGCAAGGCAAGGTAACGGAAGGAACGGCAAGGCAAGGGGAAACAAGGCTAAGGCACGGCAACGCACGGCTAGGTAATGCACGGCAAGGCAAGGAAAGGGTAACGCAAGGCAAGGCACGGTGAGGCAAGGCAAGGCTGATGCACGACAACGCACGGCTAGGCAATGCACGGAAGGCAAGCAAAGAGTAACGGAAGGCAAGGAAGGCAAGGGAAACCAAGGCAAGGCAAGTGTAACAACAGGCACGGCACGGCAAGGGGAAACAAGGCTAAGGCACGACAACGCAAGGCTAGGCAATGCACGGAAGGCAAGCAAAGAGTGACGGAAGGCAAGGAATGCAAAGGAAAGCAGGTTAAGGCAAGGGTACCGAAAGGAACGGCACGTTAAGGGGAAACAAGGCTAAGGCACGACAACACAGGGCTAGGTAATGCAGGGCAAGGCAAGGAAAGGGAAACGCAAGGCAAGGCACGGTCAGGCGAGGCAAGGCTAATGCACGACCACGCACGGCTAGGCAATGCACGGCAAGGCAAGGAAAGGGTAACGCAAGGCAAGGCACGGTTAGGCGAGGCAAGGCTAAGGCACGACAACGCAAGGCTAGGCAATGCACGGAAGGCAAGCAAAGAGTAACGGAAGGCAAGGAATGCAATGCAAAGAAAGGCAAAGCAAGCAAGGCTATGGCAAAGTGAAACAAGGCTAAGGCACCACAACGCACGGCTAGGCAATGCACGGCCAGCCAAGGAAATGTGAACGCAAGGCAAGGCACTGTGAGGCAAGGCAAGGCTAATGCACGACAGCGCAAGGCTAGGCAATGCACGGAAGGCAAGCAAAGAGTAACGGAAACCAAGGAAGGCAAGGGAAAGCAAGGCAAGGCAAGGGTAACGGAAGGAACGGCACGGCAAGGGGAAACAAGGCTAAGGCACGACAACGCAGGGCTAGGAAATGCACGGCAAGGCAAGGAAAGGGTAACGCTAGGCAAGGCACGGTCAGGCAAGGCAAGGCTAATGCACGACAAGGCAAGGCTATTCAGTGCACGGCAAGGCAAGGAAAGGGGAACGCAAGGCAAGGCACTGTCAGGCGAGGCAAGGCTAAGGCACGACAACGCAAGGCTAGGCAATGCACGGAAGGAAAGCAAAGAATAACGGAAGGCAAGGAAAGCAAGGGAAAGCAAGGCAAGGCAAGGGTAACGGAAGAAACGGCACGGCAAGGGGAAACAAGGCTAAGGCACGACAACACAGGGCTAGGCAATGCAGGGCAAGGCAAGGAAAGGGTAACGCAAGGCAAGGCACGGTTTGGGGAGGCAAGGCTAATGCACGACAACGCAAGGCTAGGCAGTGCACGGCTAGGCAAGGAACGAGTAACGGAAGGCAAAGAAGGCAAGGGAAAGCAAGGCAAGGCAAGGTAACGGAAGGAACGGCAAGGCAAGGGGAAACAAGGCTAAGGCACGGCAACGCACGGCTAGGTAATGCACGGCAAGGCAAGGAAAGGGTAACGCAAGGCAAGGCACGGTGAGGCAAGGCAAGGCTGATGCACGACAACGCACGGCTACGCAATGCACGGAAGGCAAGCAAAGAGTAACGGAAGGCAAGGAAGGCAAGGGAAACCAAGGCAAGGCAAGTGTAACAACAGGAACGGCACGGCAAGGGGAAACAAGGCTAAGGCACGACAACGCAAGGCTAGGCAATGCACGGAAGGCAAGCAAAGAGTGACGGAAGGCAAGGAATGCAAAGGAAAGCAGGTTAAGGCAAGGGTACCGAAAGGAACGGCACGTTAAGGGGAAACAAGGCTAAGGCACGACAACACAGGGCTAGGTAATGCAGGGCAAGGCAAGGAAAGGGAAACGCAAGGCAAGGCACGGTCAGGCGAGGCAAGGCTAATGCAAGACCACGCACGGCTAGGCAATGCACGGGAAGGCAAGGAAAGGGTAACGCAAGGCAAGGCACGGTTAGGCGAGGCAAGGCTAAGGCACGACAACGCAAGGCTAGGCAATGCACGGAAGGCAAGCAAAGAGTAACGGAAGGCAAGGAATGCAATGCAAAGAAAGGCAAAGCAAGCAAGGCTATGGCAAAGTGAAACAAGGCTAAGGCACCACAACGCACGGCTAGGCAATGCACGGCCAGCCAAGGAAATGTTAACGCAAGGCAAGGCACTGTGAGGCAAGGCAAGGCTAATGCACGACAGCGCAAGGCTAGGCAATGCACGGAAGGCAAGCAAAGAGTAATGGAAACCAAGGAAGGCAAGGGAAAGCAAGGCAAGGCAAGGGTAACGGAAGGAACGGCAAGGCAAGGAGAAACAAGGCTAAGGCACGACAACGCAGGGCTAGGAAATGCACGGCAAGGCAAGGAAAGGGTAACGCTAGGCAAGGCACGGTCAGGCAAGGCAAGGCTAATGCACGACAAGGCAAGGCTATTCAGTGCACGGCAAGGCAAGGAAAGGGGAACGCAAGGCAAGGCACTGTCAGGCGAGGCAAGGCTAAGGCACGACAACGCAAGGCTAGGCAATGCACGGAAGGAAAGCAAAGAATAACGGAAGGCAAGGAAAGCAAGGGAAAGCAAGGCAAGGCAAGGGTAACGGAAGGAACGGCACGGCAAGGGGAAACAAGGCTAAGGCTCGACAACACAGGGCTAGGCAATGCAGGGCAAGGCAAGGAAAGGGTAACGCAAGGCAAGGCACGGTTTGGGGAGGCACGGCTAATGCACGACAACGCAAGGCTAGGCAATGCACGGAAGGCAAGCAAAGAGTAACGGAAGGCAAGGAATGCAAGGCAAAGCAAGGCAACGCAAGCAAGGCTATAGCAAGGTGAAAAAAGGCTAAGGCACGACCACGCAAGGCTAGGCAATGCACGGAAGGCTAGCAAAGAGTAACGGAAGGCAAGGAAGGGAAGGCAAAGCAAGGCAACGCAAGCAAGGCTATGGCAAGGTGAAAAAAGGCTAAGACACGACAACGCAAGGCTTGGCAATGCACGGAAGGGAAGCAAAGAGTAACGGAAGGCAAGGAAGGCAAGGGAAAGCAAGGCAAGGCAAGGGTAACGGAAGGAAAGGCACGGCAAGGGGAAACAAGGCTAAGGCACGACAACGAACGGCTAGGCAATGCACTGCAAGGCAAGGAAAGGGTAACGCAAGGCAAGGCACGGTGAGGCAAGGAAAGGCTGATGCACGACAACGCAAGGCTAGGCAATTCACGGCAAGGGAAGGAAAGGGTAACGCAAGGCAAGGCACGGTCAGGCGAGGCAAGGCTAAGGCACGACAACGCAAGGCTAGGCAATGCACGGAAGGCAAGCAAAGAGTAACGGAAGGCAAGGAATGCAATGCAAAGCAAGGCAAGGCAACAAGCAAGGCTATAGCAAGGTGAAAAAAGGCTAAGGCACGACCACGCAAGGCTAGGCAATGCACGGAAGGGAAGCAAAGAGTAACGGAAGGCAAGGAAGGCAAGGCAAAGCAAGGCAACGCAAGCAAGGCTATGGCAAGGTGAAAAAAGACTAAGGACACGGCAACGCAAGGCTAGGCAATGCACGAAAGGAAGCAAAGAGTAACGGAAGGCAAGGAAGGCAAGGGAAAGCAGGGGAAGGCAAGGGTAACGGAAGGAACGGCACGGTAAGGGGAAACAAGGCTAAGGCACGACAACACAGGGCTAGGCAATGCAGGGCAAGGCAAGGTAAGGGTAACGCAAGGCAAGGCACGGTCAAGCGAGGCAAGGCTAAGGCACGACAACGCAAGGCTAGGCAATGCACGGAAGGCAAGCAAAGAGTAACGGAACGCAAGGAAGGCAAGGCAATGCAAGGCAAGGCAAGGTTAACGGAAGGAACCCCACGGCAAGGGGAAACAAGGCTAAGGCACGGTAACGCACGGCTAGGCAATGCAGGGCAAGGCAAGGAAATGGTAACGCAAGGCAAGGCACGGTTTGGGGAGGCAAGGCTAATGCACGACAACGAAAGGATAGGCAGTGCACGGCTAGGCAAGGAAAGAGTAACGGAAGGAAAGGAAGGCAAGGCAAAGCAAGGCAAGGAAAGTGTAACAAAAGGCAAGGCACGGCAAGGGGAAACAAGGCTAAGGAACGGCAACGCACGGCTAGGCAATGCACGGCCAGGCAAGGAAAGGGTAACGCAAGGCAAGACACGGTAAGGCAAGGGGAAACAAGGCTAAGGCACGGCAACGCAGGGCTAGGCAATGCACGGCAAGGCAAGGAAAGGGTAACGCAAGGCAAGGCACAGTCAGGCGAGGCAAAGCTAATGCACGACATCGCAAGGCTAGGCAGTGCACGGCTAGGCAAGGAAAGAGTAATGGAAGGAAAGGAAGGCAAGGCAAAGCATGGCAAGGCAAGTGTAACAACAGGCACGGCACGGCAAGGAGAAAAAAGGCTAAGGCACGACAACGCAAGGCTAGGCAATTGCAGTGCAAGGCAAGGAAAGGGTAACGCAAGGCAAGGCACGGTGAGGCAAGGCAAGGCTGATGCACGACAACGCACGGCTAGGCAATGCACGGCAAGGCAAGGAAAGGGTAACGCAAGGCAAGGCACGGTTAGGCGAGGCAAGGCTAAGGCACGACAACGCAAGGCTAGGCAATGCACGGAATGCAAGCAAAGAGTAACGGAAGGCAAGGAAGGAAAGGGAAAGCAAGGCAAGGCAAGGGTAACGGAAGGAACGGCACGGCAAGGGGAAACAAGGCTAAGGCACGACAACCCAGGGCTAGGCAATGCACGCCAAGGCAAGGAAAGGGTAACGCAAGGCAAGGCACGGTGAGGCAAGGCAAGGCTGATGCACGACAAAGCACGGCTAGGCAATGCACGGCAAGGCAAGGAAAGGGTAACGCAAGGCAAGGCACGGTCAGGCGAGGCAAGGCTAAGGCACGACAACGCAAGGCTAGGCAATGCACGGAAGTCAAGCAAAGAGTAACGGAAGGCAAGGAAGGCAAGGGAAAGCAGGGGAAGGGAAGGGTAACGGAAGGAACGGCACGGTAAGGGGAAAGAAGGCTAAGGCACGACAACGCAGGGCTAGGCAATGCAGGGCAAGGCAAGGAAAGGGTCATGCAAGGGAAGGCACGGTTTGGGGAGGCAAGGCTAATGCACGACAACGCAAGGCTAGGCAGTGCACGGCTAGGCAAGGAACGAGTAACGGAAGGAAAGGAAGGCAAGGCAAAGCAAGGCAAGGCAAGTGTAACAAAAGGCAAGGCACGGCAAGGGGAAACAAGGCTAAGGAAAGGGAACGCACGGCTAGGCAATGCACGGCCAGGCAAGGAAAGGGTAACGCAAGGCAAGGCACGGTAAGGCAAGACAAGGCTAATGCACGACAACGCACGGCTAGGCAATGCACGGCAAGGCAAGGAAAGGGTAACGCCAGGCAAGGCACGGTCAGGCGAGGCAAGGCTAATGCACGACAACGCAAGGCTAGGCAATGCACGGAAGGCAAGCAAAGAGTAACGGAAGGCAAGGAAGGCAAGGGAAACCAAGGCAAGGCAAGGGTAACGGAAGGAAAGGCTCGGCAAGGGGAAACAAGGCTAAGGCACGGCAACGCAGGGCTAGGCAATGCACGGCAAGGCAAGGAAAGGGTAACGCAAGGCAAGGCACGGTTTGGGGAGGCAAGGCTAATGCACGACAACGCAAGGCTAGGCAGTGCACGGCTAGGCAAGGAACGAGTAACGGAAGGCAAAGAAGGAAAGGGAAAGCAAGGCAAGGCAAGGGTAACGGAAGGAACGGCAAGGCAAGGGGAAACAAGGCTAAGGCACGGCAACGCACGGCTAGGCAATGCACGGCAAGGCAAGGAAAGGGTAACGCAAGGCAAGGCACGGTGAGGCAAGGCAAGGCTGATGCACGACAACGCACGGCTAGGCTATGCACGGAAGGCAAGCAAAGAGTAACGGAAGGCAAGGACGGCAAGGGAAACCAAGGCAAGGCAAGGGTAACGGAAGGAACGGCTCGGCAAGGGGAAACAAGGCTAAGGCACGGCAACGCAGGGCTAGGCAATGCACGGCAAGGCAAGGAAAGGGTAACGCAAGGCAAGGCACTGTCAGGCGAGGCAAAGCTAATGCACGACATCTCAAGGCTAGGCAGTGCACGGCTAGGCAAGGAAAGAGTAACGGAAGGAAAGGAAGGCAAGGCAAAGCATGGCAAGGCAAGTGTAACAACAGGCACGGCACGGCAAGGGGAAACAAGGCTAAGGCACGACAACGCAAGGCTAGGCAATGCACGGAAGGCAAGCAAAGAGTGACGGAAGGCAAGGAATGCAAAGGAAAGCAGGTTAAGGCAAGGGTACCGAAAGGAACGGCACGTTAAGGGGAAACAAGGCTAAGGCACGACAACACAGGGCTAGGTAATGCAGGGCAAGGCAAGGAAAGGGAAACGCAAGGCAAGGCACGGTCAGGCGAGGCAAGGCTAAGGCACGACAACGCAAGGCTAGGCAATGCACGGCAAGGCAAGGAAAGGGTAACGCAAGGCATGGCACGGTCAGGCGAGGCAAGCGTAATGCACGACAACGCAAGGCTACGCAGTGCACGGCTAGGCAAGGAAAGAGTAACGGAAGGAAAGGAAGGCAAGGCAAAGCAAGGCAAGGAAAGTGTAACAAAAGGCACGGCACGGCAAGGGGAAACAAGGCTAAGGCACGGCAACGCAAGGCTAAGCAATGCACGGCCAGAGAAGGAAAGGGTAACGCAAGGCAAGGCACGGTAAGGCAAGGCGAGGCTAATGCACGACCACGCACGGCTAGGCAATGCACGGCAAGGCAAGGAAAGAGTAACGCAAGGCAAGGCACGGTTAGGCGAGGCAAGGCTAAGGCACGACAACGCAAGGCTAGGCAATGCACGGAAGGCAAGCAAAGAGTAACGGAAGGCAAGGAATGCAATGCAAAGCAAGGCAAAGCAAGCAAGGCTATGGCAAAGTGAAACAAGGCTAAGGCACCACAACGCACGGCTAGGCAATGCACGGCCAGCCAAGGAAATGTTAACGCAAGGCAAGGCACTGTGAGGCAAGGCAAGGCTAATGCACGAAAGCGCAAGGCTAGGCAATGCACGGAAGGCAAGCAAAGAGTAACGGAAACCAAGGAAGGCAAGGGAAAGCAAGGCAAGGCAAGGGTAACGGAAGGAACGGGACGGCAAGGGGAAACAAGGCTAAGGCACGACAACGCAGGGCTAGGAAATGCACGGCAAGGCAAGGAAAGGGTAACGCTAGGCAAGGCACGGTCAGGCAAGGCAAGGCTAATGCACGACAAGGCAAAGCTAGGCAGTGCACGGCAAGGGAAGGAAAGGGGAACGCAAGGCAAGGCACTGTCAGGCGAGGCAAGGCTAAGGCACGACAACGCAAGGCTAGGCAATGCACGGAAGGAAAGCAAAGAATAACGGAAGGCAAGGAAAGCAAGGGAAAGCAAGGCAAGGCAAGGGTAACGGAAGGAACGGCACGGCAAGGGGAAACAAGGCTAAGGCACGACAACACAGGGCTAGGCAATGCAGGGCAAGGCAAGGAAAGGGTAACGCAAGGCAAGGCACGGTTTGGGGAGGCAAGGCTAATGCACGACAACGCAAGGCTAGGCAATGCACGGAAGGCAAGCAAAGAGTAACGGAAGGCAAGGAATGCAAGGCAAAGCAAGGCAACGCAAGCAAGGCTATGGCAAGGTGAAAAAAGGCTAAGGCACGACCACGCAAGGCTAGGCAATGCACGGAAGGCTAGCAAAGAGTAACGGAAGGCAAGGAAGGCAAGGCAAAGCAAGGCAACGCAAGCAAGGCTATGGCAAGGTGAAAAAAGGCTAAGACACGACAACGCAAGGCTTGGCAATGCACGGAAGGCAAGCAAAGAGTAACGGAAGGTCAAGGAAGGCAAGGGAAAGCAAGGCAAGGCAAGGGTAACGGAAGGAACGGCACGGCAAGGGGAAACAAGGCTAAGGCACGGCAACGCACGGCTAGGCAATGCACGGCAAGGCAAGGAAAGGGTAACGCAAGGCAAGGCACGGTGAGGCAAGGCAAGGCTGATGCACGACAACGCACGGCTAGGCAATGCACGGCAAGGCAAGGACAGGGTAACGCAAGGCAAGGCACGGTGAGGCGAGCCAAGGGTAATGCACGACAACGCAAGGCTACCCAGTGCACGGCTAGGCAAGGAAAGAGTAACGGAAGGAAAGGAAGGCAAGGCAAAGCAAGGCAAGGCAAGTGTAAGAAAAGGCACGGCACGGCAAGGGGAAACAAGGCTATGGCACGGCAACGGAAGGCTAAGCAATGCACGGCCAGGCAAGGAAAGTGTAACGCAAGGCAAGGCACGGTAAGGCAAGGCGAGGCTGATGCACGACAACGCACGGCTAGGCAATGCACGGGAAGGCAAGGAAAGGGTAACGCAAGGCAAGGCACGGTCAGGCGAGGCAAGGCTAACGCACGACAACGCAAGGCTAGGCAATGCACGGAAGGCAAGCAAAGAGTAACGGAATGGAAGGAAGGCAAGGCAAAGCAAGGCAAAGCAAGCAAGGCTATGGCAAGGTGAAACAAGGCTAAGGCACTACAACGCAACGCTAGGCAATGCACGGCCAGCCAAGGAAAAGGTAACGCAAGGCAAGGCACTGTCAGGCGAGGCAAGGCTAAGGCACGACAACGCAAGGCTAGGCAATGCACGGAAGGAAAGCAAAGAGTAACGGAATGCATGGAATGCAAGGGAAAGCAGGGGAAGGCAAGGGTAACGAAAGGAACGTCACGGTAAGGGGAAACAAGGCTAAGGCACGACAACACAGGGCTAGGCAATGCAGGGCAAGGCAAGGTACGGGTAACGCAAGGCAAGGCACAGTCAGGCGAGGCAAGGCTAAGGCACGACAACGCAAGGCTAGGCAATGCACGGAAGGCAAGCAAAGAGTAACGGAACGCAAGGAAGGCAAGGGAAAGCAAGGGAAGGCAAGGTTAACGGAAGGAACGGCACGGCAAGGGGAAACAAGGCTAAGGCACGGCAACGCACGGCTAGGCAATGCAGGGCAAGGCAAGGAAATGGTAACGCAAGGCAAAGCACGGTTTGGGGAGGCAAGGCTAATGCACGACAACGCAAGGCTAGGCAGTGCACGGCTGGGCAAGGAAAGAGTAACGGAAGGAAAGGAAGGCAAGGCAAAGCAAGGCAAGGCAAGTGTAACAAAAGGCAAGGCACGGCAAGGGGAAACAAGGCTAAGGAACGGCAACGCACGGCTAGGCAATGCACGGAAGGCAAGCAAAGAGTAACGGAAGGCAAGGAAGGCAAGGGAAAGCAAGGCAAGGCAAGGGTAACGGAAGGAACGGCACGGCAAGGGGAAACAAGGCTAAGGCACGGCAACGCACGGCTAGGCAATGCACGGCAAGGCAAGGAAAGGGTAACGCAAGGCAAGGCACGGTGAGGCAAGGCAAGGCTGATGCACGACAAAGCACGGCTAGGTAATGCACGGCAAGGCAAGGAAAGGGTAACGCAAGGCAAGGCACGGTCAGGCGAGGCAAGGCTAAGGCACGACAACGCAAGGCTAGGCAATGCACGGAAGGCAAGCAAAGAGTAACGGAAGGCAAGGAAGGCAAGGGAAAGCAGGGGAAGGGAAGGGTAACGGAAGGAACGGCACGGTAAGGGGAAACAAGGATAAGGCACAACAACGCAGGGCTAGGCAATGCACGGCAAGGCAAGGAAAGGGTAACGCAAGGGAAGGCACGGTCAGGCGAGGCAAGGGTAATGCACGACAACGCAAGGCTACGCAGTGCACGGCTAGGCAAGGAAAGAGTAACGGAAGGAAAGGAAGGCCAGGCAAAGCAAGGCAAGTCAAGTGTAACAAAAGGCACGGCACGGCAAGGGGAAACAAGGCTAAGGCACGGCAACGCAAGGCTAAGCAATGCACGGCCAGGCAAGGAAAGGGTAACGCAAGGCAAGGCACGGTAAGGCAAGGCGAGGCTAATGCACGACAACGCACGGCTAGGCAATGCACGGCAAGGCAAGGAAAGGGTAACGCAAGGCAAGGCACGGTTAGGCGAGGCAAGGCTAAGGCACGACAACGCAAGGCTAGGCAATGCACGAAAGGCAAGCAAAGAGTAACGGAAGGCAAGGAATGCAAGGCAAAGCAAGGCAAAGCAAGCAAGGCTATGGCAAGGTGAAACAAGGCTAAGGCACCACAACGCACGGCTAGGCAATGCACGGCCAGCCAAGGAAAAGGTAACGCAAGGCAAGGCACTCTCAGGCAAGGCAAGGCTAATGCACGACAGCGCAAGGCTAGGCAATGCACGGAAGGCAAGCAAAGAGTAACGGAAGGCAAGGAAGGCAAGGGAAAGCAAGGCAAGGCAAGGGTAACGGAAGGAACGGCACGGCAAGGGGAAACAAGGCTAAGGCACGGCAACGCACGGCTAGGCAATGCACGGCAAAGCAAGGAAAGGGTAACGCAAGGCAAGGCACGGTGAGGCAAGGCAAGGCTGATGCACGACAACGCACGGCTAGGCAATGCACGGCAAGGCAAGGAAAGGGTAACGCAAGGCAAGGCACGGTCAGGCGAGGCAAGGCTAAGGCACGACAACGCAAGGCTAGGCAATGCACGGAAGGCAAGCAAAGAGTAACGGAAGGCAAGGAAGGCAAGGGAAACCAAGGCAAGGCAAGGGTATCGGAAGGAACGGCTCGGCAAGGGGAAACAAGGCTAAGGCACGGCAACGCAGGGCTAGGCAATGCAGGGCAAGGCAAGGAAAGGGTAACGCAAGGCAAGGCACGGTTTGGGGAGGCAAGGCTAATGCACGACAACGCAAGGCTAAGCAATGCACGGGCAGGCAAGGAAAGGGTAACGCAAGGCAAGGCACGGTAAGGCAAGGCGAGGCTAATGCACGACAACGCACGGCTAGGCAATGCACGGCAAGGCAAGGAAAGGGTAACGCAAGGTAAGGCACGGTTAGGCGAGGCAAGGCTAAGGCACGACAACGCTAGGCTAGGCAATGCACGGAAGGCAAGCAAAGAGAAACGGAAGGCAAGGAATGCAAGGCAAAGCAAGGCAACGCAAGCAAGTCTATGGCAAGGTGAAAAAAGGCTAAGGCACGACAACGCAAGGCTAGGCAATGCACGGAAGGCAAGCAAAGAGTAACGGAAGGCAAGGAAGGCAAGGGAAAGCAAGCCAAAGCAAGCAAGGCTATGGCAAGGTGAAACAAGCCTAAGGCACCACAATTCAACGCTAGGCAATGCACGGCCAGCCAAGGAAAAGGTAACGCAAGGCAAGGCACTGTCAGGCGAGGCAAGGCTAAGGCACGACAACGCAAGGCTAGGCAATGCACGGAAGGAAAGCAAAGAGTAACGGAAGGCAAGGAATGCAAGGGAAAGCAGGGGAAGGCAAGGGTAACGAAAGGAACGTCACGGTAAGGGGAAACAAGGCTAAGGCACGACAACACAGAGCTAGGCAATGCAGGGCAAGGCAAGGTACGGGTAACGCAAGGCAAGGCACGGTCAGGCGAGGCAAGGCTAAGGCACGACAACGCAAGGCTAGGCAATGCACGGAAGGCAAGCAAAGAGTAACGGAACGCAAGGAAGGCAAGGGAAAGCAAGGGAAGGCAAGGTTAACGGAAGGAACGGCACGGCAAGTGGAAACAAGGCTAAGGCACGGCAACGCACGGCTAGGCAATGCAGGGCAAGGCAAGGAAATGGTAACGCAAGGCAAGGCACGGTTTGGGGAGGCAAGGCTAATGCACGACAACGCAAGGCTAGGCAGTGCACGGCTAGGCCAGGAAAGAGTAACGGAAGGAAAGGAAGGCAAGGCAAAGCAAGGCAATGCAAGTGTAACAAAAGGCAAGGCACGGCAAGGGGAAACAAGGCTAAGGAACGGCAACGCTCGGCTAGGCAATGCACGGCCAGGCAAGGAAAGGGTAACGCAAGACAAGGCGCGGTAAGGCAAGACAAGGCTAATGCACGACAACGCACGGGTAGGCAATGCACGGCAAGGCAAGGAAAGGGTAACGCAAGGCAAGGCACGGTCAGGCGAGGCAAGGCTAAGGCACGACAACGCAAGGCTAGGCAATGCACGGCTAGGCAAGGAAAGAGTAATGGAAGGAAAGGAAGGCAAGGCAAAGCATGGCAAGGCAAGTGTAACAACAGGCACGGCACGGCAAGGGGAAACAAGGCTAAGGCACGACAACGCAAGGCTAGGCAATTGCAGTGCAAGGCAAGGAAAGGGTAACGCAAGGCAAGGCACGGTGAGGCAAGGCAAGGCTGATGCACGACAACGCACGGCTAGGCAATGCACGGCAAGGCAAGGAAAGGGTAACGCAAGGCAAGGCACGGTTAGGCGAGGCAAGGCTAAGGCACGACAACGCAAGGCTAGGCAATGCACGGAATGCAAGCAAAGAGTAACGGAAGGCAAGGAAGGCAAGGGAAAGCAAGGCAAGGCAAGGGTAACGGAAGGAACGGCACGGCAAGGGGAAACAAGGCTAAGGCACGACAACCCAGGGCTAGGCAATGCACGCCAAGGCAAGGAAAGGGTAACGCAAGGCAAGGCACGGTGAGGCAAGGCAAGGCTGATGCACGACAAGGCACGGCTAGGCAATGCACGGCAAGGCAAGGAAAGGGGAACCAAGGCTAAGGCACACGCACGGCTAGGCAATGCAGGGCAAGGCAAGGTTTGCAAGGGAAGGCACGGTTTGGGGAGGCAAGGCTAATGCACGACAACGCAAGGCTAGGCAGTGCACGGCTAGGCAAGGAACGAGTAACGGAAGGAAAGGAAGGCAAGGCAAAGCAAGGCAAGGCAAGTGTAACAAAAGGCAAGGCACGGCAAGGGGAAACAAGGCTAAGGAAAGGGAACGCACGGCTAGGCAATGCACGGCCAGGCAAGGAAAGGGTAACGCAAGGCAAGGCACGGTAAGGCAAGACAAGGCTAATGCACGACAACGCACGGCTAGGCAATGCACGGCAAGGCAAGGAAAGGGTAACGCCAGGCAAGGCACGGTCAGGCGAGGCAAGGCTAATGCACGACAACGCAAGGCTAGGCAATGCACGGAAGGCAAGCAAAGAGTAACGGAAGGCAAGGAAGGCAAGGGAAACCAAGGCAAGGCAAGGGTAACGGAAGGAAAGGCTCGGCAAGGGGAAACAAGGCTAAGGCACGGCAACGCAGGGCTAGGCAATGCACGGCAAGGCAAGGAAAGGGTAACGCAAGGCAAGGCACGGTTTGGGGAGGCAAGGCTAATGCACGACAACGCAAGGCTAGGCAGTGCACGGCTAGGCAAGGAACGAGTAACGGAAGGCAAAGAAGGAAAGGGAAAGCAAGGCAAGGCAAGGGTAACGGAAGGAACGGCAAGGCAAGGGGAAACAAGGCTAAGGCACGGCAACGCACGGCTAGGCAATGCACGGCAAGGCAAGGAAAGGGTAACGCAAGGCAAGGCACGGTGAGGCAAGGCAAGGCTGATGCACGACAACGCACGGCTAGGCTATGCACGGAAGGCAAGCAAAGAGTAACGGAAGGCAAGGACGGCAAGGGAAACCAAGGCAAGGCAAGGGTAACGGAAGGAACGGCTCGGCAAGGGGAAACAAGGCTAAGGCACGGCAACGCAGGGCTAGGCAATGCACGGCAAGGCAAGGAAAGGGTAACGCAAGGCAAGGCACTGTCAGGCGAGGCAAAGCTAATGCACGACATCGCAAGGCTAGGCAGTGCACGGCTAGGCAAGGAAAGAGTAACGGAAGGAAAGGAAGGCAAGGCAAAGCATGGCAAGGCAAGTGTAACAAAAGGCACGGCACGGCAAGGGGAAACAAGGCTAAGGCACGACAACGCAAGGCTAGGCAATGCACGGAAGGCAAGCAAAGAGTGACGGAAGGCAAGGAATGCAAAGGAAAGCAGGTTAAGGCAAGGGTACCGAAAGGAACGGCACGTTAAGGGGAAACAAGGCTAAGTCACGACAACACAGGGCTAGGTAATGCAGGGCAAGGCAAGGAAAGGGAAACGCAAGGCAAGGCACGGTCAGGCGAGGCAAGGCTAAGGCACGACAACGCAAGTCTAGGCAATGCACGGCAAGGCAAGGAAAGGGTAACGCAAGGCAAGGCACGGTCAGGCGAGGCAAGCGTAATGCACGACAACGCAAGGCTACGCAGTGCACGGCTAGGCAAGGAAAGAGTAACGGAAGGAAAGGAAGGCAAGGCAAAGCAAGGCAAGGAAAGTGTAACAAAAGGCACGGCACGGCAAGGGGAAACAAGGCTAAGGCACGGCAACGCAAGGCTAAGCAATGCACGGCCAGAGAAGGAAAGGGTAACGCAAGGCAAGGCACGGTAAGGCAAGGCGAGGCTAATGCACGACCACGCACGGCTAGGCAATGCACGGCAAGGCAAGGAAAGAGTAACGCAAGGCAAGGCACGGTTAGGCGAGGCAAGGCTAAGGCACGACAACGCAAGGCTAGGCAATGCACGGAAGGCAAGCAAAGAGTAACGGAAGGCAAGGAATGCAATGCAAAGCAAGGCAAAGCAAGCAAGGCTATGGCAAAGTGAAACAAGGCTAAGGCACCACAACGCACGGCTAGGCAATGCACGGCCAGCCAAGGAAATGTTAACGCAAGGCAAGGCACTGTGAGGCAAGGCAAGGCTAATGCACGACAGCGCAAGGCTAGGCAATGCACGGAAGGCAAGCAAAGAGTAACGGAAACCAAGGAAGGCAAGGGAAAGCAAGGCAAGGCAAGGGTAACGGAAGGAACGGGACGGCAAGGGGAAACAAGGCTACGGCACGACAACGCAGGGCTAGGAAATGCACGGCAAGGCAAGGAAAGGGTAACGCTAGGCAAGGCACTGTCAGGCAAGGCAAGGCTAATGCACGACAAGGCAAGGCTAGGCAGTGCACGGCAAGGCAAGGAAAGAGTAACGGAAGGCAAGGAATGCAATGCAAAGCAAGGCAAAGCAAGCAAGGCTATGGCAAAGTGAAACAAGGCTAAGGCACCACAACGCACGGCTAGGCAATGCACGGAAGGCAAGCAAAGAGTAACGGAAGGCAAGGAATGCAATGCAAAGCAAGGCAACGCATGCAAGGCTATAGCAAGGTGAAAAAAAGGCTAAGGCACGACCACGCAAGGCTAGGCAATGCACGGAAGGGAAGCAAAGAGTAACGGAAGGCAAGGAAGGCAAGGCAAATCAAGGCAACGCAAGCAAGGCTATGGCAAGGTGAAAAAAGACTAAGACACGACAACGCAAGGCTAGGCAATGCACGGAAGGCAAGCAAAGAGTAACGGAACGCAAGGAAGGCCAGGCAATGCAAGGCAAGGCAAGGTTAACGGAAGGAACCCCACGGCAAGGGGAAACAAGGCTAAGGCACGGTAACGCACGGCTAGGCAATGCAGGGCAAGGCAAGGAAATGGTAACGCAAGGCAAGGCACGGTTTGGGGAGGCAAGGCTAATGCACGACAACGAAAGGATAGGCAGTGCACGGCTAGGCAAGGAAAGAGTAACGGAAGGAAAGGAAGGCAAGGCAAAGCAAGGCAAGGAAAGTGTAACAAAAGGCAAGGCACGGCAAGGGGAAACAAGGCTAAGGAACGGCAACGCACGGCTAGGCAATGCACGGCCAGGCAAGGAAAGGGTAACGCAAGGCAAGACACGGTAAGGCAAGGGGAAACAAGGCTAAGGCACGGCAACGCAGGGCTAGGCAATGCACGGCAAGGCAAGGAAAGGGTAACGCAAGGCAAGGCACAGTCAGGCGAGGCAAAGCTAATGCACGACATCGCAAGGCTAGGCAGTGCACGGCTAGGCAAGGAAAGAGTAATGGAAGGAAAGGAAGGCAAGGCAAAGCATGGCAAGGAAAGTGTAACAACAGGCACGGCACGGCAAGGAGAAAAAAGGCTAAGGCACGACAACGCAAGGCTAGGCAATTGCAGTGCAAGGCAAGGAAAGGGTAACGCAAGGCAAGGCACGGTGAGGCAAGGCAAGGCTGATGCACGACAACGCACGGCTAGGCAATGCACGGCAAGGCAAGGAAAGGGTAACGCAAGGCAAGGCACGGTTAGGCGAGGCAAGGCTAAGGCACGACAACGCAAGGCTAGGCAATGCACGGAATGCAAGCAAAGAGTAACGGAAGGCAAGGAAGGAAAGGGAAAGCAAGGCAAGGCAAGGGTAACGGAAGGAACGGCACGGCAAGGGGAAACAAGGCTAAGGCACGACAACCCAGGGCTAGGCAATGCACGCCAAGGCAAGGAAAGAGTAACGCAAGGCAAGGCACGGTTAGGCGAGGCAAGGCTAAGGCACGACAACGCAAGGCTAGGCAATGCACGGAAGGCAAGCAAAGAGTAACGGAAGGCAAGGAATGCAATGCAAAGCAAGGCAAAGCAAGCAAGGCTATGGCAAAGTGAAACAAGGCTAAGGCACCACAACGCACGGCTAGGCAATGCACGGCCAGCCAAGGAAATGTTAACGCAAGGCAAGGCACTGTGAGGCAAGGCAAGGCTAATGCACGAAAGCGCAAGGCTAGGCAATGCACGGAAGGCAAGCAAAGAGTAACGGAAACCAAGGAAGGCAAGGGAAAGCAAGGCAAGGCAAGGGTAACGGAAGGAACGGGACGGCAAGGGGAAACAAGGCTAAGGCACGACAACGCAGGGCTAGGAAATGCACGGCAAGGCAAGGAAAGGGTAACGCTAGGCAAGGCACGGTCAGGCAAGGCAAGGCTAATGCACGACAAGGCAAAGCTAGGTAGTGCACGGCAAGGGAAGGAAAGGGGAACGCAAGGCAAGGCACTGTCAGGCGAGGCAAGGCTAAGGCACGACAACGCAAGGCTAGGCAATGCACGGAAGGAAAGCAAAGAATAACGGAAGGCAAGGAAAGCAAGGGAAAGCAAGGCAAGGCAAGGGTAACGGAAGGAACGGCACGGCAAGGGGAAACAAGGCTAAGGCACGACAACACAGGGCTAGGCAATGCAGGGCAAGGCAAGGAAAGGGTAACGCAAGGCAAGGCACGGTTTGGGGAGGCAAGGCTAATGCACGACAACGCAAGGCTAGGCAATGCACGGAAGGCAAGCAAAGAGTAACGGAAGGCAAGGAATGCAAGGCAAAGCAAGGCAACGCAAGCAAGGCTATGGCAAGGTGAAAAAAGGCTAAGGCACGACCACGCAAGGCTAGGCAATGCACGGAAGGCTAGCAAAGAGTAACGGAAGGCAAGGAAGGCAAGGCAAAGCAAGGCAACGCAAGCAAGGCTATGGCAAGGTGAAAAAAGGCTAAGACACGACAACGCAAGGCTTGGCAATGCACGGAAGGCAAGCAAAGAGTAACGGAAGGTCAAGGAAGGCAAGGGAAAGCAAGGCAAGGCAAGGGTAACGGAAGGAACGGCACGGCAAGGGGAAACAAGGCTAAGGCACGGCAACGCACGGCTAGGCAATGCACGGCAAGGCAAGGAAAGGGTAACGCAAGGCAAGGCACGGTGAGGCAAGGCAAGGCTGATGCACGACAACGCACGGCTAGGCAATGCACGGCAAGGCAAGGACAGGGTAACGCAAGGCAAGGCACGGTGAGGCGAGCCAAGGGTAATGCACGACAACGCAAGGCTACCCAGTGCACGGCTAGGCAAGGAAAGAGTAACGGAAGGAAAGGAAGGCAAGGCAAAGCAAGGCAAGGCAAGTGTAAGAAAAGGCACGGCACGGCAAGGGGAAACAAGGCTATGGCACGGCAACGGAAGGCTAAGCAATGCACGGCCAGGCAAGGAAAGTGTAACGCAAGGCAAGGCACGGTAAGGCAAGGCGAGGCTGATGCACGACAACGCACGGCTAGGCAATGCACGGGAAGGCAAGGAAAGGGTAACGCAAGGCAAGGCACGGTCAGGCGAGGCAAGGCTAACGCACGACAACGCAAGGCTAGGCAATGCACGGAAGGCAAGCAAAGAGTAACGGAATGGAAGGAAGGCAAGGCAAAGCAAGGCAAAGCAAGCAAGGCTATGGCAAGGTGAAACAAGGCTAAGGCACTACAACGCAACGCTAGGCAATGCACGGCCAGCCAAGGAAAAGGTAACGCAAGGCAAGGCACTGTCAGGCGAGGCAAGGCTAAGGCACGACAACGCAAGGCTAGGCAATGCACGGAAGGAAAGCAAAGAGTAACGGAATGCATGGAATGCAAGGGAAAGCAGGGGAAGGCAAGGGTAACGAAAGGAACGTCACGGTAAGGGGAAACAAGGCTAAGGCACGACAACACAGGGCTAGGCAATGCAGGGCAAGGCAAGGTACGGGTAACGCGAGGCAAGGCACAGTCAGGCGAGGCAAGGCTAAGGCACGACAACGCAAGGCTAGGCAATGCACGGAAGGCAAGCAAAGAGTAACGGAACGCAAGGAAGGCAAGGGAAAGCAAGGGAAGGCAAGGTTAACGGAAGGAACGGCACGGCAAGGGGAAACAAGGCTAAGGCACGGCAACGCACGGCTAGGCAATGCAGGGCAAGGCAAGGAAATGGTAACGCAAGGCAAAGCACGGTTTGGGGAGGCAAGGCTAATGCACGACAACGCAAGGCTAGGCAGTGCACGGCTGGGCAAGGAAAGAGTAACGGAAGGAAAGGAAGGCAAGGCAAAGCAAGGCAAGGCAAGTGTAACAAAAGGCAAGGCACGGCAAGGGGAAACAAGGCTAAGGAACGGCAACGCACGGCTAGGCAATGCACGGAAGGCAAGCAAAGAGTAACGGAAGGCAAGGAAGGCAAGGGAAAGCAAGGCAAGGCAAGGGTAACGGAAGGAACGGCACGGCAAGGGGAAACAAGGCTAAGGCACGGCAACGCACGGCTAGGCAATGCACGGCAAGGCAAGGAAAGGGTAACGCAAGGCAAGGCACGGTGAGGCAAGGCAAGGCTGATGCACGACAAAGCACGGCTAGGTAATGCACGGCAAGGCAAGGAAAGGGTAACGCAAGGCAAGGCACGGTCAGGCGAGGCAAGGCTAAGGCACGACAACGCAAGGCTAGGCAATGCACGGAAGGCAAGCAAAGAGTAACGGAAGGCAAGGAAGGCAAGGGAAAGCAGGGGAAGGGAAGGGTAACGGAAGGAACGGCACGGTAAGGGGAAACAAGGATAAGGCACAACAACGCAGGGCTAGGCAATGCACGGCAAGGCAAGGAAAGGGTAACGCAAGGGAAGGCACGGTCAGGCGAGGCAAGGGTAATGCACGACAACGCAAGGCTACGCAGTGCACGGCTAGGCAAGGAAAGAGTAACGGAAGGAAAGGAAGGCCAGGCAAAGCATGGCAAGTCAAGTGTAACAAAAGGCACGGCACGGCAAGGGGAAACAAGGCTAAGGCACGGCAACGCAAGGCTAAGCAATGCACGGCCAGGCAAGGAAAGGGTAACGCAAGGCAAGGCACGGTAAGGCAAGGCGAGGCTAATGCACGACAACGCACGGCTAGGCAATGCACGGCAAGGCAAGGAAAGGGTAACGCAAGGCAAGGCACGGTTAGGCGAGGCAAGGCTAAGGCACGACAACGCAAGGCTAGGCAATGCACGAAAGGCAAGCAAAGAGTAACGGAAGGCAAGGAATGCAAGGCAAAGCAAGGCAAAGCAAGCAAGGCTATGGCAAGGTGAAACAAGGTTAAGGCACCACAACGCACGGCTAGGCAATGCACGGCCAGCCAAGGAAAAGGTAACGCAAGGCAAGGCACTCTCAGGCAAGGCAAGGCTAATGCACGACAGCGCAAGGCTAGGCAATGCACGGAAGGCAAGCAAAGAGTAACGGAAGGCAAGGAAGGCAAGGGAAAGCAAGGCAAGGCAAGGGTAACGGAAGGAACGGCACGGCAAGGGGAAACAAGGCTAAGGCACGGCAACGCACGGCTAGGCAATGCACGGCAAAGCAAGGAAAGGGTAACGCAAGGCAAGGCACGGTTAGGCGAGGCAAGGCTAAGGCACGACAACGCAAGGCTAGGCAATGCACGGAATGCAAGCAAAGAGTAACGGAAGGCAAGGAAGGAAAGGGAAAGCAAGGCAAGGCAAGGGTAACGGAAGGAACGGCACGGCAAGGGGAAACAAGGCTAAGGCACGACAACCCAGGGCTAGGCAATGCACGCCAAGGCAAGGAAAGGGTAACGCAAGGCAAGGCACGGTGAGGCAAGGCAAGGCTGATGCACGACAAAGCACGGCTAGGCAATGCACGGCAAGGCAAGGAAAGGGTAACGCAAGGCAAGGCACGGTCAGGCGAGGCAAGGCTAAGGCACGACAACGCAAGGCTAGGCAATGCACGGAAGTCAAGCAAAGAGTAACGGAAGGCAAGGAAGGCAAGGGAAAGCAGGGGAAGGGAAGGGTAACGGAAGGAACGGCACGGTAAGGGGAAAGAAGGCTAAGGCACGACAACGCAGGGCTAGGCAATGCAGGGCAAGGCAAGGAAAGGGTCATGCAAGGGAAGGCACGGTTTGGGGAGGCAAGGCTAATGCACGACAACGCAAGGCTAGGCAGTGCACGGCTAGGCAAGGAACGAGTAACGGAAGGAAAGGAAGGCAAGGCAAAGCAAGGCAAGGCAAGTGTAACAAAAGGCAAGGCACGGCAAGGGGAAACAAGGCTAAGGAAAGGGAACGCACGGCTAGGCAATGCACGGCCAGGCAAGGAAAGGGTAACGCAAGGCAAGGCACGGTAAGGCAAGACAAGGCTAATGCACGACAACGCACGGCTAGGCAATGCACGGCAAGGCAAGGAAAGGGTAACGCCAGGCAAGGCACGGTCAGGCGAGGCAAGGCTAATGCACGACAACGCAAGGCTAGGCAATGCAAGGAAGGCAAGCAAAGAGTAACGGAAGGCAAGGAAGGCAAGGGAAACCAAGGCAAGGCAAGGGTAACGGAAGGAAAGGCTCGGCAAGGGGAAACAAGGCTAAGGCACGGCAACGCAGGGCTAGGCAATGCACGGCAAGGCAAGGAAAGGGTAACGCAAGGCAAGGCACGGTTTGGGGAGGCAAGGCTAATGCACGACAACGCAAGGCTAGGCAGTGCACGGCTAGGCAAGGAACGAGTAACGGAAGGCAAAGAAGGAAAGGGAAAGCAAGGCAAGGCAAGGGTAACGGAAGGAACGGCAAGGCAAGGGGAAACAAGGCTAAGGCACGGCAACGCACGGCTAGGCAATGCACGGCAAGGCAAGGAAAGGGTAACGCAAGGCAAGGCACGGTGAGGCAAGGCAAGGCTGATGCACGACAACGCACGGCTAGGCTATGCACGGAAGGCAAGCAAAGAGTAACGGAAGGCAAGGACGGCAAGGGAAACCAAGGCAAGGCAAGGGTAACGGAAGGAACGGCTCGGCAAGGGGAAACAAGGCTAAGGCACGGCAACGCAGGGCTAGGCAATGCACGGCAAGGCAAGGAAAGGGTAACGCAAGGCAAGGCACTGTCAGGCGAGGCAAAGCTAATGCACGACATCTCAAGGCTAGGCAGTGCACGGCTAGGCAAGGAAAGAGTAACGGAAGGAAAGGAAGGCAAGGCAAAGCATGGCAAGGCAAGTGTAACAACAGGCACGGCACGGCAAGGGGAAACAAGGCTAAGGCACGACAACGCAAGGCTAGGCAATGCACGGAAGGCAAGCAAAGAGTGACGGAAGGCAAGGAATGCAAAGGAAAGCAGGTTAAGGCAAGGGTACCGAAAGGAACGGCACGTTAAGGGGAAACAAGGCTAAGGCACGACAACACAGGGCTAGGTAATGCAGGGCAAGGCAAGGAAAGGGAAACGCAAGGCAAGGCACGGTCAGGCGAGGCAAGGCTAAGGCACGACAACGCAAGGCTAGGCAATGCACGGCAAGGCAAGGAAAGGGTAACGCAAGGCATGGCACGGTCAGGCGAGGCAAGCGTAATGCACGACAACGCAAGGCTACGCAGTGCACGGCTAGGCAAGGAAAGAGTAACGGAAGGAAAGGAAGGCAAGGCAAAGCAAGGCAAGGAAAGTGTAACAAAAGGCACGGCACGGCAAGGGGAAACAAGGCTAAGGCACGGCAACGCAAGGCTAAGCAATGCACGGCCAGAGAAGGAAAGGGTAACGCAAGGCAAGGCACGGTAAGGCAAGGCGAGGCTAATGCACGACCACGCACGGCTAGGCAATGCACGGCAAGGCAAGGAAAGAGTAACGCAAGGCAAGGCACGGTTAGGCGAGGCAAGGCTAAGGCACGACAACGCAAGGCTAGGCAATGCACGGAAGGCAAGCAAAGAGTAACGGAAGGCAAGGAATGCAATGCAAAGCAAGGCAAAGCAAGCAAGGCTATGGCAAAGTGAAACAAGGCTAAGGCACCACAACGCACGGCTAGGCAATGCACGGCCAGCCAAGGAAATGTTAACGCAAGGCAAGGCACTGTGAGGCAAGGCAAGGCTAATGCACGAAAGCGCAAGGCTAGGCAATGCACGGAAGGCAAGCAAAGAGTAACGGAAACCAAGGAAGGCAAGGGAAAGCAAGGCAAGGCAAGGGTAACGGAAGGAACGGGACGGCAAGGGGAAACAAGGCTAAGGCACGACAACGCAGGGCTAGGAAATGCACGGCAAGGCAAGGAAAGGGTAACGCTAGGCAAGGCACGGTCAGGCAAGGCAAGGCTAATGCACGACAAGGCAAAGCTAGGCAGTGCACGGCAAGGGAAGGAAAGGGGAACGCAAGGCAAGGCACTGTCAGGCGAGGCAAGGCTAAGGCACGACAACGCAAGGCTAGGCAATGCACGGAAGGAAAGCAAAGAATAACGGAAGGCAAGGAAAGCAAGGGAAAGCAAGGCAAGGCAAGGGTAACGGAAGGAACGGCACGGCAAGGGGAAACAAGGCTAAGGCACGACAACACAGGGCTAGGCAATGCAGGGCAAGGCAAGGAAAGGGTAACGCAAGGCAAGGCACGGTTTGGGGAGGCAAGGCTAATGCACGACAACGCAAGGCTAGGCAATGCACGGAAGGCAAGCAAAGATTAACGGAAGGCAAGGAATGCAAGGCAAAGCAAGGCAACGCAAGCAAGGCTATGGCAAGGTGAAAAAAGGCTAAGGCACGACCACGCAAGGCTAGGCAATGCACGGAAGGCTAGCAAAGAGTAACGGAAGGCAAGGAAGGCAAGGCAAAGCAAGGCAACGCAAGCAAGGCTATGGCAAGGTGAAAAAAGGCTAAGACACGACAACGCAAGGCTTGGCAATGCACGGAAGGCAAGCAAAGAGTAACGGAAGGTCAAGGAAGGCAAGGGAAAGCAAGGCAAGGCAAGGGTAACGGAAGGAACGGCACGGCAAGGGGAAACAAGGCTAAGGCACGGCAACGCACGGCTAGGCAATGCACGGCAAGGCAAGGAAAGGGTAACGCAAGGCAAGGCACGGTGAGGCAAGGCAAGGCTGATGCACGACAACGCACGGCTAGGCAATGCACGGCAAGGCAAGGACAGGGTAACGCAAGGCAAGGCACGGTGAGGCGAGCCAAGGGTAATGCACGACAACGCAAGGCTACCCAGTGCACGGCTAGGCAAGGAAAGAGTAACGGAAGGAAAGGAAGGCAAGGCAAATCAAGGCAAGGCAAGTGTAAGAAAAGGCACGGCACGGCAAGGGGAAACAAGGCTATGGCACGGCAACGGAAGGCTAAGCAATGCACGGCCAGGCAAGGAAAGTGTAACGCAAGGCAAGGCACGGTAAGGCAAGGCGAGGCTGATGCACGACAACGCACGGCTAGGCAATGCACGGGAAGGCAAGGAAAGGGTAACGCAAGGCAAGGCACGGTCAGGCGAGGCAAGGCTAACGCACGACAACGCAAGGCTAGGCAATGCACGGAAGGCAAGCAAAGAGTAACGGAATGGAAGGAAGGCAAGGCAAAGCAAGGCAAAGCAAGCAAGGCTATGGCAAGGTGAAACAAGGCTAAGGCACTACAACGCAACGCTAGGCAATGCACGGCCAGCCAAGGAAAAGGTAACGCAAGGCAAGGCACTGTCAGGCGAGGCAAGGCTAAGGCACGACAACGCAAGGCTAGGCAATGCACGGAAGGAAAGCAAAGAGTAACGGAATGCATGGAATGCAAGGGAAAGCAGGGGAAGGCAAGGGTAACGAAAGGAACGTCACGGTAAGGGGAAACAAGGCTAAGGCACGACAACACAGGGCTAGGCAATGCAGGGCAAGGCAAGGTACGGGTAACGCAAGGCAAGGCACAGTCAGGCGAGGCAAGGCTAAGGCACGACAACGCAAGGCTAGGCAATGCACGGAAGGCAAGCAAAGAGTAACGGAACGCAAGGAAGGCAAGGGAAAGCAAGGGAAGGCAAGGTTAACGGAAGGAACGGCACGGCAAGGGGAAACAAGGCTAAGGCACGGCAACGCACGGCTAGGCAATGCAGGGCAAGGCAAGGAAATGGTAACGCAAGGCAAAGCACGGTTTGGGGAGGCAAGGCTAATGCACGACAACGCAAGGCTAGGCAGTGCACGGCTGGGCAAGGAAAGAGTAACGGAAGGAAAGGAAGGCAAGGCAAAGCAAGGCAAGGCAAGTGTAACAAAAGGCAAGGCACGGCAAGGGGAAACAAGGCTAAGGAACGGCAACGCACGGCTAGGCAATGCACGGAAGGCAAGCAAAGAGTAACGGAAGGCAAGGAAGGCAAGGGAAAGCAAGGCAAGGCAAGGGTAACGGAAGGAACGGCACGGCAAGGGGAAACAAGGCTAAGGCACGGCAACGCACGGCTAGGCAATGCACGGCAAGGCAAGGAAAGGGTAACGCAAGGCAAGGCACGGTGAGGCAAGGCAAGGCTGATGCACGACAAAGCACGGCTAGGTAATGCACGGCAAGGCAAGGAAAGGGTAACGCAAGGCAAGGCACGGTCAGGCGAGGCAAGGCTAAGGCACGACAACGCAAGGCTAGGCAATGCACGGAAGGCAAGCAAAGAGTAACGGAAGGCAAGGAAGGCAAGGGAAAGCAGGGGAAGGGAAGGGTAACGGAAGGAACGGCACGGTAAGGGGAAACAAGGATAAGGCACAACAACGCCGGGCTAGGCAATGCACGGCAAGGCAAGGAAAGGGTAACGCAAGGGAAGGCACGGTCAGGCGAGGCAAGGGTAATGCACGACAACGCAAGGCTACGCAGTGCACGGCTAGGCAAGGAAAGAGTAACGGAAGGAAAGGAAGGCCAGGCAAAGCAAGGCAAGTCAAGTGTAACAAAAGGCACGGCACGGCAAGGGGAAACAAGGCTAAGGCACGGCAACGCAAGGCTAAGCAATGCACGGCCAGGCAAGGAAAGGGTAACGCAAGGCAAGGCACGGTAAGGCAAGGCGAGGCTAATGCACGACAACGCACGGCTAGGCAATGCACGGCAAGGCAAGGAAAGGGTAACGCAAGGCAAGGCACGGTTAGGCGAGGCAAGGCTAAGGCACGACAACGCAAGGCTAGGCAATGCACGAAAGGCAAGCAAAGAGTAACGGAAGGCAAGGAATGCAAGGCAAAGCAAGGCAAAGCAAGCAAGGCTATGGCAAGGTGAAACAAGGCTAAGGCACCACAACGCACGGCTAGGCAATGCACGGCCAGCCAAGGAAAAGGTAACGCAAGGCAAGGCACTCTCAGGCAAGGCAAGGCTAATGCACGACAGCGCAAGGCTAGGCAATGCACGGAAGGCAAGCAAAGAGTAACGGAAGGCAAGGAAGGCAAGGGAAAGCAAGGCAAGGCAAGGGTAACGGAAGGAACGGCACGGCAAGGGGAAACAAGGCTAAGGCACGGCAACGCACGGCTAGGCAATGCACGGCAAAGCAAGGAAAGGGTAACGCAAGGCAAGGCACGGTGAGGCAAGGCAAGGCTGATGCACGACAACGCACGGCTAGGCAATGCACGGCAAGGCAAGGAAAGGGTAACGCAAGGCAAGGCACGGTCAGGCGAGGCAAGGCTAAGGCACGACAACGCAAGGCTAGGCAATGCACGGAAGGCAAGCAAAGAGTAACGGAAGGCAAGGAAGGCAAGGGAAACCAAGGCAAGGCAAGGGTATCGGAAGGAACGGCTCGGCAAGGGGAAACAAGGCTAAGGCACGGCAACGCAGGGCTAGGCAATGCAGGGCAAGGCAAGGAAAGGGTAACGCAAGGCAAGGCACGGTTTGGGGAGGCAAGGCTAATGCACGACAACGCAAGGCTAAGCAATGCACGGGCAGGCAAGGAAAGGGTAACGCAAGGCAAGGCACGGTAAGGCAAGGCGAGGGTAATGCACGACAACGCACGGCTAGGCAATGCACGGCAAGGCAAGGAAAGGGTAACGCAAGGTAAGGCACGGTTAGGCGAGGCAAGGCTAAGGCACGACAACGCTAGGCTAGGCAATGCACGGAAGGCAAGCAAAGAGAAACGGAAGGCAAGGAATGCAAGGCAAAGCAAGGCAACGCAAGCAAGTCTATGGCAAGGTGAAAAAAGGCTAAGGCACGACAACGCAAGGCTAGGCAATGCACGGAAGGCAAGCAAAGAGTAACGGAACGCAAGGAAGGCAAGGGAAAGCAAGGGAAGGCAAGGTTAACGGAAGGAACGGCACGGCAAGTGGAAACAAGGCTAAGGCACGGCAACGCACGGCTAGGCAATGCAGGGCAAGGCAAGGAAATGGTAACGCAAGGCAAGGCACGGTTTGGGGAGGCAAGGCTAATGCACGACAACGCAAGGCTAGGCAGTGCACGGCTAGGCCAGGAAAGAGTAACGGAAGGAAAGGAAGGCAAGGCAAAGCAAGGCAATGCAAGTGTAACAAAAGGCAAGGCACGGCAAGGGGAAACAAGGCTAAGGAACGGCAACGCACGGCTAGGCAATGCACGGCCAGGCAAGGAAAGGGTAACGCAAGACAAGGCGCGGTAAGGCAAGACAAGGCTAATGCACGACAACGCACGGGTAGGCAATGCACGGCAAGGCAAGGAAAGGGTAACGCAAGGCAAGGCACGGTCAGGCGAGGCAAGGCTAATGCACGACAACGCCAGGCTAGGCAATGCACGGAAGGCAAGCAAAGAGTAACGGAAGGCAAGGAAGGCAAGGGAAACCAAGGCAAGGCAAGGGTATAGGAAGGAACGGCTCGGCAAGGGGAAACAAGGCTAAGGCACGGCAACGCAGGTCTAGGCAATGCAGGGCAAGGCAAGGAAAGGGTAACGCAAGGCAAGGCACGGTTTGGGGAGGCAAGGCTAATGCACGACAACGCAAGGCTAGGCAATGCACGGAAGGCAAGCAAAGAGTAACGGAAGGCAAGGAATGCAATGCAAAGCAAGGCAACGCATGCAAGGCTATAGCAAGGTGAAAAAAGGCTAAGGCACGACCACGCAAGGCTAGGCAATGCACGGAAGGGAAGCAAAGAGTAACGGAAGGCAAGGAAGGCAAGGCAAATCAAGGCAACGCAAGCAAGGCTATGGCAAGGTGAAAAAAGACTAAGACACGACAACGCAAGGCTAGGCAATGCACGGAAGGCAAGCAAAGAGTAACGGAACGCAAGGAAGGCAAGGCAATGCAAGGCAAGGCAAGGTTAACGGAAGGAACCCCACGGCAAGGGGAAACAAGGCTAAGGCACGGTAACGCACGGCTAGGCAATGCAGGGCAAGGCAAGGAAATGGTAACGCAAGGCAAGGCACGGTTTGGGGAGGCAAGGCTAATGCACGACAACGAAAGGATAGGCAGTGCACGGCTAGGCAAGGAAAGAGTAACGGAAGGAAAGGAAGGCAAGGCAAAGCAAGGCAAGGAAAGTGTAACAAAAGGCAAGGCACGGCAAGGGGAAACAAGGCTAAGGAACGGCAACGCACGGCTAGGCAATGCACGGCCAGGCAAGGAAAGGGTAACGCAAGGCAAGACACGGTAAGGCAAGGGGAAACAAGGCTAAGGCACGGCAACGCAGGGCTAGGCAATGCACGGCAAGGCAAGGAAAGGGTAACGCAAGGCAAGGCACAGTCAGGCGAGGCAAAGCTAATGCACGACATCGCAAGGCTAGGCAGTGCACGGCTAGGCAAGGAAAGAGTAATGGAAGGAAAGGAAGGCAAGGCAAAGCATGGCAAGGCAAGTGAAACAACAGGCACGGCACGGCAAGGAGAAAAAAGGCTAAGGCACGACAACGCAAGGCTAGGCAATTGCAGTGCAAGGCAAGGAAAGGGTAACGCAAGGCAAGGCACGGTGAGGCAAGGCAAGGCTGATGCACGACAACGCACGGCTAGGCAATGCACGGCAAGGCAAGGAAAGGGTAACGCAAGGCAAGGCACGGTTAGGCGAGGCAAGGCTAAGGCACGACAACGCAAGGCTAGGCAATGCACGGAATGCAAGCAAAGAGTAACGGAAGGCAAGGAAGGAAAGGGAAAGCAAGGCAAGGCAAGGGTAACGGAAGGAACGGCACGGCAAGGGGAAACAAGGCTAAGGCACGACAACCCAGGGCTAGGCAATGAACGCCAAGGCAAGGAAAGGGTAACGCAAGGCAAGGCACGGTGAGGCAAGGCAAGGCTGATGCACGACAAAGCACGGCTAGGCAATGCACGGCAAGGCAAGGAAAGGGTCATGCAAGGGAAGGCACGGTTTGGGGAGGCAAGGCTAATGCACGACAACGCAAGGCTAGGCAGTGCACGGCTAGGCAAGGAACGAGTAACGGAAGGAAAGGAAGGCAAGGCAAAGCAAGGCAAGGCAAGTGTAACAAAAGGCAAGGCACGGCAAGGGGAAACAAGGCTACGGAAAGGGAACGCACGGCTAGGCAATGCACGGCCAGGCAAGGAAAGTGTAACGCAAGGCAAGGCACGGTAAGGCAAGACAAGGCTAATGCACGACAACGCACGGCTAGGCAATGCACGGCAAGGCAAGGAAAGGGTAACGCCAGGCAAGGCACGGTCAGGCGAGGCAAGGCTAATGCACGACAACGCAAGGCTAGGCAATGCACGGAAGGCAAGCAAAGAGTAACGGAAGGCAAGGAAGGCAAGGGAAACCAAGGCAAGGCAAGGGTAACGGAAGGAAAGGCTCGGCAAGGGGAAACAAGGCTAAGGCACGGCAACGCAGGGCTAGGCAATGCACGGCAAGGCAAGGAAAGGGTAACGCAAGGCAAGGCACGGTTTGGGGAGGCAAGGCTAATGCACGACAACGCAAGGCTAGGCAGTGCACGGCTAGGCAAGGAACGAGTAACGGAAGGCAAAGAAGGAAAGGGAAAGCAAGGCAAGGCAAGGGTAACGAAAGGCACGGCAAGGCAAGGGGAAACAAGGCTAAGGCACGGCAACGCACGGCTAGGCAATGCAAGGCAAGTCAAGGAAAGCGTAACGCAAGGCAAGGCACGGTGAGGCAGGCAAGGCTGATGCACGACAACGCACGGCTAGGCTATGCACGGAAGGCAAGCAAAGAGTAACGGAAGGCAAGGACGGGAAGGGAAACCAAGGCAAGGCAAGGGTAACGGAAGGAACGGCTCGGCAAGGGGAAACAAGGCTAAGGCACGGCAACGCAGGGCTAGGCAATGCACGGCAAGGCAAGGAAAGGGTAACGCAAGGCAAGGCACTGTCAGGCGAGGCAAAGCTAATGCACGACATCGCAAGGCTAGGCAGTGCACGGCTAGGCAAGGAAAGAGTAACGGAAGGAAAGGAAGGCAAGGCAAAGCATGGCAAGGCAAGTGTAACAAAAGGCACGGCACGGCAAGGGGAAACAAGGCTAAGGCACGGCAACGCAAGGCTAAGCAATGCACGGCCAGAGAAGGAAAGGGTAACGCAAGGCAAGGCACGGTAAGGCAAGGCGAGGCTAATGCACGACCACGCACGGCTAGGCAATGCACGGCAAGGCAAGGAAAGAGTAACGCAAGGCAAGGCACGGTTAGGCGAGGCAAGGCTAAGGCACGACAACGCAAGGCTAGGCAATGCACGGAAGGCAAGCAAAGAGTAACGGAAGGCAAGGAATGCAATGCAAAGCAAGGCAAAGCAAGCAAGGCTATGGCAAAGTGAAACAAGGCTAAGGCACCACAACGCACGGCTAGGCAATGCACGGCCAGCCAAGGAAATGTTAACGCAAGGCAAGGCACTGTGAGGCAAGGCAAGGCTAATGCACGACAGCGCAAGGCTAGGCAATGCACGGAAGGCAAGCAAAGAGTAACGGAAACCAAGGAAGGCAAGGGAAAGCAAGGCAAGGCAAGGGTAACGGAAGGAACGGGACGGCAAGGGGAAACAAGGCTACGGCACGACAACGCAGGGCTAGGAAATGCACGGCAAGGCAAGGAAAGGGTAACGCTAGGCAAGGCACTGTCAGGCAAGGCAAGGCTAATGCACGACAAGGCAAGGCTAGGCAGTGCACGGCAAGGCAAGGAAAGAGTAACGGAAGGCAAGGAATGCAATGCAAAGCAAGGCAAAGCAAGCAAGGCTATGGCAAAGTGAAACAAGGCTAAGGCACCACAACGCACGGCTAGGCAATGCACGGAAGGCAAGCAAAGAGTAACGGAAGGCAAGGAATGCAATGCAAAGCAAGGCAACGCATGCAAGGCTATAGCAAGGTGAAAAAAGGCTAAGGCACGACCACGCAAGGCTAGGCAATGCACGGAAGGGAAGCAAAGAGTAACGGAAGGCAAGGAAGGCAAGGCAAATCAAGGCAACGCAAGCAAGGCTATGGCAAGGTGAAAAAAGACTAAGACACGACAACGCAAGGCTAGGCAATGCACGGAAGGCAAGCAAAGAGTAACGGAACGCAAGGAAGGCCAGGCAATGCAAGGCAAGGCAAGGTTAACGGAAGGAACCCCACGGCAAGGGGAAACAAGGCTAAGGCACGGTAACGCACGGCTAGGCAATGCAGGGCAAGGCAAGGAAATGGTAACGCAAGGCAAGGCACGGTTTGGGGAGGCAAGGCTAATGCACGACAACGAAAGGATAGGCAGTGCACGGCTAGGCAAGGAAAGAGTAACGGAAGGAAAGGAAGGCAAGGCAAAGCAAGGCAAGGAAAGTGTAACAAAAGGCAAGGCACGGCAAGGGGAAACAAGGCTAAGGAACGGCAACGCACGGCTAGGCAATGCACGGCCAGGCAAGGAAAGGGTAACGCAAGGCAAGACACGGTAAGGCAAGGGGAAACAAGGCTAAGGCACGGCAACGCAGGGCTAGGCAATGCACGGCAAGGCAAGGAAAGGGTAACGCAAGGCAAGGCACAGTCAGGCGAGGCAAAGCTAATGCACGACATCGCAAGGCTAGGCAGTGCACGGCTAGGCAAGGAAAGAGTAATGGAAGGAAAGGAAGGCAAGGCAAAGCATGGCAAGGAAAGTGTAACAACAGGCACGGCACGGCAAGGAGAAAAAAGGCTAAGGCACGACAACGCAAGGCTAGGCAATTGCAGTGCAAGGCAAGGAAAGGGTAACGCAAGGCAAGGCACGGTGAGGCAAGGCAAGGCTGATGCACGACAACGCACGGCTAGGCAATGCACGGCAAGGCAAGGAAAGGGTAACGCAAGGCAAGGCACGGTTAGGCGAGGCAAGGCTAAGGCACGACAACGCAAGGCTAGGCAATGCACGGAATGCAAGCAAAGAGTAACGGAAGGCAAGGAAGGAAAGGGAAAGCAAGGCAAGGCAAGGGTAACGGAAGGAACGGCACGGCAAGGGGAAACAAGGCTAAGGCACGACAACCCAGGGCTAGGCAATGCACGCCAAGGCAAGGAAAGGGTAACGCAAGGCAAGGCACGGTGAGGCAAGGCAAGGCTGATGCACGACAAAGCACGGCTAGGCAATGCACGGCAAGGCAAGGAAAGGGTAACGCAAGGCAAGGCACGGTCAGGCGAGGCAAGGCTAAGGCACGACAACGCAAGGCTAGGCAATGCACGGAAGTCAAGCAAAGAGTAACGGAAGGCAAGGAAGGCAAGGGAAAGCAGGGGAAGGGAAGGGTAACGGAAGGAACGGCACGGTAAGGGGAAAGAAGGCTAAGGCACGACAACGCAGGGCTAGGCAATGCAGGGCAAGGCAAGGAAAGGGTCATGCAAGGGAAGGCACGGTTTGGGGAGGCAAGGCTAATGCACGACAACGCAAGGCTAGGCAGTGCACGGCTAGGCAAGGAACGAGTAACGGAAGGAAAGGAAGGCAAGGCAAAGCAAGGCAAGGCAAGTGTAACAAAAGGCAAGGCACGGCAAGGGGAAACAAGGCTACGGAAAGGGAACGCACGGCTAGGCAATGCACGGCCAGGCAAGGAAAGGGTAACGCAAGGCAAGGCACGGTAAGGCAAGACAAGGCTAATGCACGACAACGCACGGCTAGGCAATGCACGGCAAGGCAAGGAAAGGGTAACGCCAGGCAAGGCACGGTCAGGCGAGGCAAGGCTAATGCACGACAACGCAAGGCTAGGCAATGCACGGAAGGCAAGCAAAGAGTAACGGAAGGCAAGGAAGGCAAGGGAAACCAAGGCAAGGCAAGGGTAACGGAAGGAAAGGCTCGGCAAGGGGAAACAAGGCTAAGGCACGGCAACGCAGGGCTAGGCAATGCACGGCAAGGCAAGGAAAGGGTAACGCAAGGCAAGGCACGGTTTGGGGAGGCAAGGCTAATGCACGACAACGCAAGGCTAGGCAGTGCACGGCTAGGCAAGGAACGAGTAACGGAAGGCAAAGAAGGAAAGGGAAAGCAAGGCAAGGCAAGGGTAACGGAAGGAACGGCAAGGCAAGGGGAAACAAGGCTAAGGCACGGCAACGCACGGCTAGGCAATGCACGGCAAGGCAAGGAAAGGGTAACGCAAGGCAAGGCACGGTGAGGCAAGGCAAGGCTGATGCACGACAACGCACGGCTAGGCTATGCACGGAAGGCAAGCAAAGAGTAACGGAAGGCAAGGACGGCAAGGGAAACCAAGGCAAGGCAAGGGTAACGGAAGGAACGGCTCGGCAAGGGGAAACAAGGCTAAGGCACGGCAACGCAGGGCTAGGCAATGCACGGCAAGGCAAGGAAAGGGTAACGCAAGGCAAGGCACTGTCAGGCGAGGCAAAGCTAATGCACGACATCGCAAGGCTAGGCAGTGCACGGCTAGGCAAGGAAAGAGTAACGGAAGGAAAGGAAGGCAAGGCAAAGCATGGCAAGGCAAGTGTAACAACAGGCACGGCACGGCAAGGGGAAACAAGGCTAAGGCACGACAACGCAAGGCTAGGCAATGCACGGAAGGCAAGCAAAGAGTGACGGAAGGCAAGGAATGCAAAGGAAAGCAGGTTAAGGCAAGGGTACCGAAAGGAACGGCACGTTAAGGGGAAACAAGGCTAAGGCACGACAACACAGGGCTAGGTAATGCAGGGCAAGGCAAGGAAAGGGAAACGCAAGGCAAGGCACGGTCAGGCGAGGCAAGGCTAAGGCACGACAACGCAAGGCTAGGCAATGCACGGCAAGGCAAGGAAAGGGTAACGCAAGGCAAGGCACGGTCAGGCGAGGCAAGCGTAATGCACGACAACGCAAGGCTACGCAGTGCACGGCTAGGCAAGGAAAGAGTAACGGAAGGAAAGGAAGGCAAGGCAAAGCAAGGCAAGGAAAGTGTAACAAAAGGCACGGCACGGCAAGGGGAAACAAGGCTAAGGCACGGCAACGCAAGGCTAAGCAATGCACGGCCAGAGAAGGAAAGGGTAACGCAAGGCAAGGCACGGTAAGGCAAGGCGAGGCTAATGCACGACCACGCACGGCTAGGCAATGCACGGCAAGGCAAGGAAAGAGTAACGCAAGGCAAGGCACGGTTAGGCGAGGCAAGGCTAAGGCACGACAACGCAAGGCTAGGCAATGCACGGAAGGCAAGCAAAGAGTAACGAAAGGCAAGGAATGCAATGCAAAGCAAGGCAAAGCAAGCAAGGCTATGGCAAAGTGAAACAAGGCTAAGGCACCACAACGCACGGCTAGGCAATGCACGGCCAGCCAAGGAAATGTTAACGCAAGGCAAGGCACTGTGAGGCAAGGCAAGGCTAATGCACGACAGCGCAAGGCTAGGCAATGCACGGAAGGCAAGCAAAGAGTAACGGAAACCAAGGAAGGCAAGGGAAAGCAAGGCAAGGCAAGGGTAACGGAAGGAACGGGACGGCAAGGGGAAACAAGGCTAAGGCACGACAACGCAGGGCTAGGAAATGCACGGCAAGGCAAGGAAAGGGTAACGCTAGGCAAGGCACGGTCAGGCAAGGCAAGGCTAATGCACGACAAGGCAAGGCTAGGCAGTGCACGGCAAGGCAAGGAAAGGGGAACGCAAGGCAAGGCACTGTCAGGCGAGGCAAGGCTAAGGCACGACAACGCAAGGCTAGGCAATGCACGGAAGGAAAGCAAAGAATAACGGAAGGCAAGGAATGCAAGGCAAAGCAAGGCAACGCAAGCAAGGCTATGGCAAGGTGAAAAAAGGCTAAGGCACGACCACGCAAGGCTAGGCAATGCACGGAAGGCTAGCAAAGAGTAACGGAAGGCAAGGAAGGCAAGGCAAAGCAAGGCAACGCAAGCAAGGCTATGGCAAGGTGAAAAAAGGCTAAGACACGACAACGCAAGGCTTGGCAATGCACGGAAGGCAAGCAAAGAGTAACGGAAGGTCAAGGAAGGCAAGGGAAAGCAAGGCAAGGCAAGGGTAACGGAAGGAACGGCACGGCAAGGGGAAACAAGGCTAAGGCACGGCAACGCACGGCTAGGCAATGCACGGCAAGGCAAGGAAAGGGTAACGCAAGGCAAGGCACGGTGAGGCAAGGCAAGGCTGATGCACGACAACGCACGGCTAGGCAATGCACGGCAAGGCAAGGACAGGGTAACGCAAGGCAAGGCACGGTGAGGCGAGCCAAGGGTAATGCACGACAACGCAAGGCTACCCAGTGCACGGCTAGGCAAGGAAAGAGTAACGGAAGGAAAGGAAGGCAAGGCAAAGCAAGGCAAGGCAAGTGTAAGAAAAGGCACAGCACGGCAAGGGGAAACAAGGCTATGGCACGGCAACGGAAGGCTAAGCAATGCACGGCCAGGCAAGGAAAGTGTAACGCAAGGCAAGGCACGGTAAGGCAAGGGGAGGCTGATGCACGACAACGCACGGCTAGGCAATGCACGGCAAGGCAAGGAAAGGGTAACGCAAGGCAAGGCACGGTCAGGCGAGGCAAGGCTAAGGCACGACAACGCAAGGCTAGGCAATGCACGGAAGGCAAGCAAAGAATAACGGAATGGAAGGAAGGCAAGGCAAAGCAAGGCAAAGCAAGCAAAACAAGGCTAAGGCACTACAACGCAACGCTAGGCAATGCACGGCCAGCCAAGGAAAAGGTAACGCAAGGCAAGGCACTGTCAGGCGAGGCAAGGCTAAGGCACGACAACGCAAGGCTAGGCAATGCACGGAAGGAAAGCAAAGAGTAACGGAATGCATGGAATGCAAGGGAAAGCAGGGGAAGGCAAGGGTAACGAAAGGAACGTCACGGTAAGGGGAAACAAGGCTAAGGCACGACAACACAGGGCTAGGCAATGCAGGGCAAGGCAAGGTACGGGTAACGCAAGGCAAGGCACGGTCAGGCGAGGCAAGGCTAAGGCACGACAACACAAGGCTAGGCAATGCACGGAAGGCAAGCAAAGAGTAACGGAACGCAAGGAAGGCAAGGGAAAGCAAGGGAAGGCAAGGTTAACGGAAGGAACGGCACGGCAAGGGGAAACAAGGCTAAGGCACGGCAACGCACGGCTAGGCAATGCACGGCAAGGCAAGGAAAGGGTAACGCAAGGCAAGGCACGGTGAGGCAAGGCAAGGCTGATGCACGACAACGCACGGCTAGGCAATGCACGGCAAGGCAAGGAAAGGGTAACGCAAGGCAAGGCACGGTCAGGCGAGGCAAGGCTAAGGCACGACAACGCAAGGCTACGCAATGCACGGAAGGCAAGCAAAGAGTAACGGAAGGCAAGGAAGGCAAGGGAAACCAAGGCAAGGCAAGGGTATCGGAAGGAACGGCTCGGCAAGGGGAAACAAGGCTAAGGCACGGCAACGCAGGGCTAGGCAATGCAGGGCAAGGCAAGGAAAGGGTAACGCAAGGCAAGGCACGGTTTGGGGAGGCAAGGCTAATGCACGACAACGCAAGGCTAAGCAATGCACGGGCAGGCAAGGAAAGGGTAACGCAAGGCAAGGCACGGTAAGGCAAGGCGAGGCTAATGCACGACAACGCACGGCTAGGCAATGCACGGCAAGGCAAGGAAAGGGTAACGCAAGGTAAGGCACGGTTAGGCGAGGCAAGGCTAAGGCACGACAACGCTAGGCTAGGCAATGCACGGAAGGCAAGCAAAGAGAAACGGAAGGCAAGGAATGCAAGGCAAAGCAAGGCAACGCAAGCAAGTCTATGGCAAGGTGAAAAAAGGCTAAGGCACGACAACGCAAGGCTAGGCAATGCACGGAAGGCAAGCAAAGAGTAACGGAAGGCAAGGAAGGCAAGGAAAAGCAAGGCAAAGCAAGCAAGGCTATGGCAAGGTGAAAGAAGCCTAAGGCACCACAACGCAACGCTAGGCAATGCACGGCCAGACAAGGAAAAGGTAACGCAAGGCAAGGCACTGTCAGGCGAGGCAAGGCTAAGGCACGACAACGCAAGGCTAGGCAATGCACGGAAGGAAAGCAAAGAGTAACGGAAGGCAAGGAATGCAAGGGAAAGCAGGGGAAGGCAAGGGTAACGAAAGGAACGTCACGGTAAGGGGAAACAAGGCTAAGGCACGACAACACAGGGCTAGGCAATGCAGGGCAAGGCAAGGTACGGGTAACGCAAGGCAAGGCACGGTCAGGCGAGGCAAGGCTAAGGCACGACAACGCACGGCTAGGCAATGCACGGCAAGGCAAGGAAAGGGTAACGCAAGGCAAGGCACGGTTTGGGGAGGCAAGGCTAATGCACGACAACGCAAGGCTAGGCAATGCACGGAAGGGAAGCAAAGAGTAACGGAAGGCAAGGAAGTCAAGGCAAAGCAAGGCAACGCAAGCAAGGCTATGGCAAGGTGAAAAAAGGCTAAGACACGACAACGCAAGGCTAGGCAATGCACGGAAGGCAAGCAAAGAGTAACGGAAGGCAAGGAAGGCAAGGGAAAGCAAGGCAAGGCACGGGTAACGGAAGGAACGACACGGCAAGGGGAAACAAGGCTAAGGCACGACAACGAACGGATAGGCAATGCACTGCAAGGCAAGGAAAGGGTAACGCAAGGGAAGGCACGGTGAGGCAAGGCAAGGCTGATGCACGACAACGCAAGGCTAGGCAATGCACGGAAGGCAATCAAAGAGTAACGGAAGGCAAAGAATGCAAGGCAAAGCAAGGCAAGGCAAGGGTAATGGAAGGAACGGCACGGCAAGGGGAAACAAGGCTAAGGCACGACAACGAACGGCTAGGAAATGCACTGCAAGGCAAGGAAAGGGTAACGGAAGGCAAGGCACGGTCAGGCGAGGCAAGGCTAATGCACGACAACGCACGGGTAGGCAATGCACGGCTAGGCAAGGAAAGAGTAACGGAAGGAAAGGAAGGCAAGGCAAAGCAAGGCAAGGCAAGTGTAACAAAAGGCAAGGCACGGCAAGGGGAAACAAGGCTAAGGAACGGCAACGCACGACTAGGCAATGCACGGCCAGGCAAGGAAAGGGTAACGCAAGGCAAGGCACGGTAAGGCAAGACAAGGCTAATGCACGACAACGCACGGGTAGGCAATGCACGGCAAGGCAAGGAAAGGGCAACGCAAGGCAAGGCACGGTCAGGCGAGGCAAGGCTAATGCACGACAACGCAAGGCTAGGCAATGCACGGAAGGCAAGCAAAGAGTAACGGAAGGCAAGGAACGCAAGGGAAACCAAGGCAAGGCAAGGGTAACGGAAGGAACGGCACGGTAAGGGGAAACAAGGCTAAGGCACGACAACGCAGGGCTAGGCAATGCACGGCAAGGCAAGGAAAGGGTAACGCAAGGCAAGGCACGGTCAGGCGAGGTAAGGGTAATGCACGACAACGCAAGGCTACGCAGTGCACGGCTAGGCAAGGAAAGGGTAACGCAAGGCAAGGCACGGTTAGGCGAGGCAAGGCTAAGGCACGACAACGCTAGGCTAGGCAATGCACGGAAGGCAAGCAAAGAGAAACGGAAGGCAAGGAATGCAAGGCAAAGCAAGGCAACGCAAGCAAGGCTATGGCAAGGTGAAAAAAGGCTAAGGCACGAGAACGCAAGGCTAGGCAATGCACGGCGAGCCAAGGAAAAGGTAACGCAAGGCAAGGCACTGTCAGGCGAGGCAAGGCTAAGGCACGACAACGCAAGGCTAGGCAATGCACGGAAGGCAAGCAAAGAGTAACGGAACGCAAGGAAGGCAATGGAAAGCAAGGGAAGGCCAGGTTAACGGAAGGAACGGCACGGCAAGGGGAAAAAAGGCTAAGGCACGACAACGCACGGCTAGGCAATGCAGGGCAAGGCAAGGAAATGGTAACGCAAGGCAAGGCACGGTTTGGGGAGGCAAGGCTAATGCACGACAACGCAAGGCTAGGCAGTGCACGGCTAGGCAAGGAAAGAGTAACGGAAGGAAAGGAAGGCAAGGCAAAGCAAGGCAAGGCAAGTGTAACAAAAGGCAAGGCACGGCAAGGGGAAACAAGGCTAAGGCACGGCAACGCAGGGCTAGGCAATGCACGGCAAGGCAAGGAAAGGGTAACGCAAGGAAAGGCACGGTCAGGCGAGGCAAGGCTAATGCACGACAACGCAAGGCTAGGCATTGCACGGAAGGCAAGCAAAGAGTAACGGAAGGCAAGGAAGGCAAGGGAAACCAAGGCAAGGCAAGGGTATCGGAAGGAACGGCTCGGCAAGGGGAAACAAGGCTAAGGCACGGCAACGCAGGGCTAGGCAATGCACGGAAGGCAAGCAAAGAGTAACGGAAGGCAAGGAATGCAATGCAAAGCAAGGCAACGCAAGCAAGGCTATAGCAAGGTGAAAAAAGGCTAAGGCACGACCACGCAAGGCTAGGCAATGCAGGGAAGGGAAGCAAAGAGTAACGGAAGGCAAGGAAGGCAAGGCCAAGCAAGGCAACGCAAGCAAGGTTATGGCAAGGTGAAAAAAGACTAAGACACGACAACGCAAGGCTAGGCAATGCACGGAAGGCAAGCAAAGAGTAACGGAAGGCAAGGAAGGCAAGGGAAAGCAAGGCAAGGCAAGCTTAACGGAAGGAACGGCACGGCAAGGGGAAACAAGGCTAAGGCACGACAACGAACGGCTAGGCAATGCACTGCAAGGCAAGGAAAGGGTAACGCAAGGCAAGGCACGGTGAGGCAAGGCAAGGCTGATGCACGACAACGAAAGGCTAGGCAATTCACGGAAAGGCAAGGAAAGGGTAACGCAAGGCAAGGCACGGTCAGGCGAGGCAAGGCTAAGGCACGACAACGCTAGGCTAGGCAATGCACGGAAGGCAAGCAAAGAGAAACGGAAGGCAAGGAATGCAAGGCAAAGCAAGGCAACGCAAGCAAGTCTATGGCAAGGTGAAAAAAGGCTAAGGCACGACAACGCAAGGCTAGGCAATGCACGGAAGGCAAGCAAAGAGTAACGGAATGGAAGGAAGGCAAGGCAAAGCAAGGCAAAGCAAGCAAGGCTATGGCAAGGTGAAACAAGCCTAAGGCACCACAACGCAACGCTAGGCAATGCACGGCCAGCCAAGGAAAAGGTAACGCAAGGCAAGGCACTGTCAGGCGAGGCAAGGCTAAGGCACGACAACGCAAGGCTAGGCAATGCACGGAAGGAAAGCAAAGAGTAACGGAAGGCAAGGAATGCAAGGGAAAGCAGGGGAAGGCAAGGGTAACGAAAGGAACGTCACGGTAAGGGGAAACAAGGCTAAGGCACGACAACACAGGGCTAGGCAATGCAGGGCAAGGCAAGGTACGGGTAACGCAAGGCAAGGCCCGGTCAGGCGAGGCAAGGCTAAGGCACGAAAACGCAAGGCTAGGCAATGCAGGGCAAGGCTAGGAAATGGTAACGCAAGGCAAGGCACGGTTTGGGGAGGCAAGGCTGATGCACGACAACGCAAGGCTAGGCAGTGCACGGCTAGGCAAGGAAAGAGTAACGGAAGGAAAGGAAGGCAAGGCAAAGCAAGGCAATGCAAGTGTAACAAAAGGCAAGGCACGGCAAGGGGTAACAAGGCTAAGGAACGGCAACGCACGGCTAGGCAATGCACGGCCAGGCAAGGAAAGGGTAACGCAAGGCAAGGCGCGGTAAGGCAAGACAAGGCTAATGCACGACAACGCATGGGGAGGCAATGCACGGCAAGGCAAGGAAAGGGTAACGCAAGGCAAGGCACGGTCTGGCGAGGCAAGGCTAATGCACGACAACGCAAGGCTAGGCAATGCACGGAAGGCAAGCAAAGAGTAACGGAAGGCAAGGAAGGCAAGGGAAACCAAGGCAAGGCAAGGGTATCGGAAGGAACGGCTCGGCAAGGGGAAACAAGGCTAAGGCACGGCAACGCAGGGCTAGGCAATGCAGGGCAAGGCAAGGAAAGGGTAACGCAAGGCAAGGCACGGTTTGGGGAGGCAAGGCTAATGCACGACAACGCAAGGCTAGGCAATGCACGGAAGGCAAGCAAAGAGTAACGGAAGGCAAGGAATGCAATGCAAAGCAAGGCAACGCAAGCAAGGCTATAGCAAGGTGAAAAAAGGCTAAGGCACGACCACGCAAGGCTAGGCAATGCACGGAAGGGAAGCAAAGAGTAACGGAAGGCAAGGAAGGCAAGGCAAAGCAAGGCAACGCAAGCAAGGCTATGGCAAGGTGAAAAAAGACTAAGACACGACAACGCAAGGCTAGGCAATGCACGGAAGGCAAGCAAAGAGTAACGGAAGGCAAGGAAGGCAAGGGAAAGCAAGGCAAGGCAAGGGTAACGGAAGGAACGGCACGGCAAGGGGAAACAAGGCTAAGGCACGGCAACGAACGGCTAGGCAATGCACGGCAAGGCAAGGAAAGGGTAACGCAAGGCAAGGCACGGTGAGGCAAGGCAAGGCTGATGCACGACAAAGCACGGCTAGGCAATGCACGGCAAGGCAAGGAAAGGGTAACGCAAGGCAAGGCACGGTCAGGCGAGGCAAGGCTAAGGCACGACAACGCAAGGCTAGGCAATGCACGGAAGGCAAGCAAAGAGTAACGGAAGGCAAGGAAGGCAAGGGAAAGCAGGGGAAGGGAAGGGTAACGGAAGGAACGGCACGGTAAGGGGAAACAAGGCTAAGGCACGACAACGCAGGGCTAGGCAATGCACAGCAAGGCAAGGAAAGGGTAACGCAAGGGAAGGCACGGTCAGGCGAGTTAAGGGTAATGCACGACAACGCAAGGCTACTCAGTGCACGGCTAGGCAAGGAAAGAGTAACGGAAGGAAAGGAAGGCCAAGCACAGCAAGGCCAGGCAAGTGTAACAAAAGGCACGGCACGGCAAGGGGAAACAAGGCTAAGGCACGGCAACGCAAGGCTAAGCAATGCACGGCCAGGCAAGGAAAGGGTAACGCAAGGGAAGGCACGGTAAGGCAAGGCGAGGCTAATGCACGACAACGCACGGCTAGGCAATGCACGGCAAGGCAAGGAAAGGGTAACGCAAGGCAAGGCACGGTTAGGCGAGGCAAGGCTAAGGCACGACAACGCAAGGCTACGCAATGCACGGAAGGCAAGCAAAGAGTAACGGAAGGCAAGGAATGCAAGGCAAAGCAAGGCAAAGCAAGCAAGGCTATGGCAAGGTGAAACAAGGCTAAGGCACCACAACGCACGGCTAGGCAATGCACGGCCAGCCAAGGAAAAGGTAACGCAAGGCAAGGCACTCTGAGGCAAGGCAAGGCTAATGCACGATAGCGCAAGGCTAGGCAATGCACGGAAGGCAAGCAAAGAGTAACGGAAGGCAAGGAAGGCAAGGGAAAGCAAGGCAAGGCAAGGGTAACGGAAGGAACGGCACGGCAAGGTGAAACAAGGCTAAGGCACGGCAACGAACGGCTAGGCAATGCACGGCAAGGCAAGGAAAGGGTAACGGAAGGCAAGGCACGGTGAGGCAAGGCGAGGCTAATGCACGACAACGCACGGCTAGGCAATGCACGGCAAGGCAAGGAAAGGGTAACGCAAGGCAAGGCACGGTCAGGCGAGGCAAGGCTAAGGCACGACAACGCAAGGCTAGGCAATGCACGAAAGGAAGCAAAGAGTAACGGAAGGCAAGGAAGGCAAAGGAAAGCAGGGGAAGGCAAATGTAACAAAAGGCACGGCACGGCAAGGGGAAACAAGGCTAAGGCACGGCAACGCAAGGCTAAGCAATGCACGGCCAGGCAAGGAAAGGGTAACGCAAGGCAAGGCACGGTAAGGCAAGGCGAGGCTAATGCAAGACAACGCACGGCTAGGCAATGCACGGCAAGGCAAGGAAAGGGTAACGCAAGGCAAGGCACGGTTAGGCGAGGCAAGGCTAAGGCACGACAACGCTAGGCTAGGCAATGCACGGAAGGCAAGCAAAGAGAAACGGAAGGCAAGAATGCAAGGCAAAGCAAGGCAACGCAAGCAAGGCTATGGCAAGGTGAAAAAAGGCTAAGGCACGACAACGCAAGGCTAGGCAATGCACGGCCAGCCAAGGAAAAGGTAACGCAAGGCAAGGCACTGTCAGGCGAGGCAAGGCTAAGGCACGACAACGCAAGGCTAGGCAATGCACGGAAGGAAAGCAAAGAGTAACGGAAGGCAAGGAATGCAAGGGAAAGCAGGGGAAGGCAAGGGTAACGAAGTGAACGTCACGGTAAGGGGAAACAAGGCTAAGGCACGACAACACAGGGCTAGGCAATGCAGGGCAAGGCAAGGTACGGGTAACGCAAGGCAAGGCACGGTCAGGCGAGGCAAGGCTAAGGCACGACAACGCAAGGCTAGGCAATGCACGGAAGGCAAGCAAAGAGTAACGGAACGCAAGGAAGGCAATGGAAAGCAAGGGAAGGCAAGGTTAACGGAAGGAACGGCACGGCAAGGGTAACAAGGCTAAGGCACGGCAACGCACGGCTAGGCAATGCAGGGCAAGGCAAGGAAATGGTAACGCAAGGCAAGGCACGGTTTGGGGAGGCAAGGCTAATGCACGACAACGCAAGACTAGGCAGTGCACGGCTAGGCAAGGAAAGAGTAACAGAAGGAAAGGAAGGCAAGGCAAAGCAAGGCAAGGCAAGTATAACAAAAGGCAAGGCACGGCAAGGGGAAACAAGGCTAAGGAACGGCAACGCACGGCTAGGCAATGCACGGCCAGGCAAGGAAAGGGTAACGCAAGACAAGGCACGGTAAGGCAAGACAAGGCTAATGCAGGACAACGCACGGGTAGGCAATGCACGGCAAGGCAAGGAAAGGGTAACGCAAGGAAAGGCACGGTCAGGCGAGGCAAGGCTAATGCACGACAACGCAAGGCTAGGCATTGCACGGAAGGCAAGCAAAGAGTAACGGAAGGCAAGGAAGGCAAGGGAAACCAAGGCAAGGCAAGGGTATCGGAAGGAACGGCTCGGCAAGGGGAAACAAGGCTAAGGCACGGCAATGCAGGGCTAGGCAATGCACGGAAGGCAAGCAAAGAGTAACGGAAGGCAAGGAATGCAATGCAAAGCAAGGCAACGCAAGCAAGGCTATAGCAAGGTGAAAAAAGGCTAAGGCACGACCACGCAAGGCTAGGCAATGCACGGAAGGGAAGCAAAGAGTAACGGAAGGCAAGGCAAAGCAAGGCAACGCAAGCAAGGCTATGGCAAGTTGAAAAAAGGCTAAGACACGACAACGCAAGGCTTGGCAATGCACGGAAGGCTAGCAAAGAGTAACGGAAGGCAAGGAAGGCAAGGGAAACCAAGGCAAGGCAAGGGTAACGGAAGGAACGGCTCGGCAAGGGGAAACAAGGCTAAGGCACGGCAACGCAGGGCTAGGCAATGCACGGCAAGGCAAGGAAAGGGTAACGCAAGGCAAGGCACAGTCAGGCGAGGCAAAGCTAATGCACGACATCGCAAGGCTAGGCAGTGCACGGCTAGGCAAGGAAAGAGTAATGGAAGGAAAGGAAGGCAAGGCAAAGCATGGCAAGGCAAGTGTAACAACAGGCACGGCACGGCAAGGAGAAAAAAGGCTAAGGCACGACAACGCAAGGCTAGGCAATTGCAGGGCAAGGCAAGGAAAGGGTAACGCAAGGCAAGGCACGGTGAGGCAAGGCAAGGCTGATGCACGACAACGCACGGCTAGGCAATGCACGGCAAGGCAAGGAAAGGGTAACGCAAGGCAAGGCACGGTTAGGCGAGGCAAGGCTAAGGCACGACAACGCAAGGCTAGGCAATGCACGGAAGGCAAGCAAAGAGTAACGGAAGGCAAGGAAGGCAAGGGAAAGCAAGGCAAGGCAAGGGTAACGGAAGGAACGGCACGGTAAGGGGAAACAAGGCTAAGGCACGACAACGCAGGGCTAGGCAATGCAGGGCAAGGCAAGGAAAGGGTCACGCAAGGGAAGGCACGGTTTGGGGAGGCAAGGCTAATGCACGAAAACGCAAGGCTAGGCAGAGCACGGCTAGGCAAGGAACGAGTAACGGAAGGAAAGGAAGGCAAGGCAAAGCAAGGCAAGGCAAGTGTAACAAAAGGCAAGGCACGGCAAGGGGAAACAAGGCTAAGGAAAGGGAACGCACGGCTAGGCAATGCACGGCCAGGCAAGGAAAGGGTAACGCAAGGCAAGGCACGGTAAGGCAAGACAAGGCTAATGCACGACAACGCACGGCTAGGCAATGCACGGCAAGGCAAGGAAAGGGTAACGCCAGGCAAGGCACGGTCAGGCGAGGCAAGGCTAATGCACGACAACGCAAGGCTAGGCAATGCACGGAAGGCAAGCAAAGAGTAACGGAAGGCAAGGAAGGCAAGGGAAACCAAGGCAAGGCAAGGGTAACGGAAGGAAAGGCTCGGCAAGGGGAAACAAGGCTAAGGCACGGCAACGCAGGGCTAGGCAATGCACGGCAAGGCAAGGAAAGGGTAACGCAAGGCAAGGCACGGTTTGGGGAGGCAAGGCTAATGCACGACAACGCAAGGCTAGGCAGTGCACGGCTAGGCAAGGAACGAGTAACGGAACCAAAGAAGGCAAGGGAAAGCAAGGCAAGGCAAGGTAACGGAAGGAACGGCAAGGCAAGGGGAAACAAAGCTAAGGCACGGCAACGCACGGCTAGGTAATGCACGGCATGGCAAGGAAAGGGTAACGCAAGGCAAGGATCGGTGAGGCAAGGCAAGGCTGATGCACGACAACGCACGGCTAGGCAATGCACGGAAGGCAAGCAAAGAGTAACGGAAGGCAAGGAAGGCAAGGGAAACCAAGGCAAGGCAAGTGTAACAACACTCACGGCACGGCAAGGGGAAACAAGGCTAAGGCACGACAACGCAAGGCTACGCAATGCACGGAAGGCAAGCAAAGAGTGACGGAAGGCAAGGAATGCAAAGGAAAGCAGGTTAAGGCAAGGGTACCGAAAGGAACGGCACGTTAAGGGGAAACAAGGGTAAGGCACGACAACACAGGGCTAGGTAATGCAGGGCAAGGCAAGGAAAGGGAAACGCAAGGCAAGGCACGGTCAGGCGAGGCAAGGCTAATGCACGACCACGCACGGCTAGGCAATGCACGGCAAGGCAAGGAAAGGGTAACGCAAGGCAAGGCACGGTTAGGCGAGGCAAGGCTAAGGCACGACAACGCAAGGCTAGGCAATGCACGGAAGGCAAGCAAAGAGTAACGGAAGGCAAGGAATGCAATGCAAAGAAAGGCAAAGCAAGCAAGGCTATGGCAAAGTGAAACAAGGCTAAGGCAACACCACGCACGGCTAGGCAATGCACGGCCAGCCAAGGAAATGTTAACGCAAGGCAAGGCACTGTGAGGCAAGGCAAGGCTAATGCACGACAGCGCAAGGCTAGGCAATGCACGGAAGGCAAGCAAAGAGTAACGGAAACCAAGGAAGGCAAGGGAAAGCAAGGCAAGGCAAGGGTAACGGAAGGAACGGCACGGCAAGGGGAAACAAGGCTAAGGCACGACAACGCAGGGCTAGGAAATGAACGGCAAGGCAAGGAAAGGGTAACGCTAGGCAAGGCACGGTCAGGCAAGGCAAGGCTAATGCACGACAAGGCAAGGCTATTCAGTGCACGGCAAGGCAAGGAAAGGGGAACGCAAGGCAAGGCACTGTCAGGCGAGGCAAGGCTAAGGCACGACAACGCAAGGCTAGGCAATGCACGGAAGGAAAGCAAAGAATAACGGAAGGCAAGGAAAGCAAGGGAAAGCAAGGCAAGGCAAGGGTAACGGAAGGAACGGCACGGCAAGGGGAAACAAGGCTAAGGCACGACAACACAGGGCTAGGCAATGCAGGGCAAGGCAAGGAAAGGGTAACGCAAGGCAAGGCACGGTTTGGGGAGGCAAGGCTAATGCACGACAACGCAAGGCTAGGCAGTGCACGGCTAGGCAAGGAACGAGTAACGGAAGGCAAAGAAGGCAAGGGAAAGCAAGGCAAGGCAAGGTAACGGAAGGAACGGCAAGGCAAGGGGAAACAAGGCTAAGGCACGGCAACGCACGGCTAGGTAATGCACGGCAAGGCAAGGAAAGGGTAACGCAAGGCAAGGCACGGTGAGGCAAGGCAAGGCTGATGCACGACAACGCACGGCTACGCAATGCACGGAAGGCAAGCAAAGAGTAACGGAAGGCAAGGAAGGCAAGGGAAACCAAGGCAAGTCAAGTGTAACAACAGGCACGGCACGGCAAGGGGAAACAAGGCTAAGGCACGACAACGCAAGGCTAGGCAATGCACGGAAGGCAAGCAAAGAGTGACGGAAGGCAAGGAATGCAAAGGAAAGCAGGTTAAGGCAAGGGTACCGAAAGGAACGGCACGTTAAGGGGAAACAAGGCTAAGGCACGACAACACAGGGCTAGGTAATGCAGGGCAAGGCAAGGAAAGGGAAACGCAAGGCAAGGCACGGTCAGGCGAGGCAAGGCTAATGCACGACCACGCACGGCTAGGCAATGCACGGCAAGGCAAGGAAAGGGTAACGCAAGGCAAGGCACGGTTAGGCGAGGCAAGGCTAAGGCACGACAACGCAAGGCTAGGCAATGCACGGAAGGCAAGCAAAGAGTAACGGAAGGCAAGGAATGCAATGCAAAGAAAGGCAAAGCAAGCAAGGCTATGGCAAAGTGAAACAAGGCTAAGGCACCACAACGCACGGCTAGGCAATTCACGGCCAGCCAAGGAAATGTTAACGCAAGGCAAGGCACTGTGAGGCAAGGCAAGGCTAATGCACGACAGCGCAAGGCTAGGCAATGCACGGAAGGCAAGCAAAGAGTAACGGAAACCAAGGAAGGCAAGGGAAAGCAAGGCAAGGCAAGGGTAACGGAAGGAACGGCACGGCAAGGGGAAACAAGGCTAAGGCACGACAACGCAGGGCTAGGAAATGCACGGCAAGGCAAGGAAAGGGTAACGCTAGGCAAGGCACGGTCAGGCAAGGCAAGGCTAATGCACGACAAGGCAAGGCTATTCAGTGCACGGCAAGGCAAGGAAAGGGGAACGCAAGGCAAGGCACTGTCAGGCGAGGCAAGGCTAAGGCACGACAACGCAAGGCTAGGCAATGCACGGAAGGAAAGCAAAGAATAACGGAAGGCAAGGAAAGCAAGGGAAAGCAAGGCAAGGCAAGGGTAACGGAAGGAACGGCACGGCAAGGGGAAACAAGGCTAAGGCACGACAACACAGGGCTAGGCAATGCAGGGCAAGGCAAGGAAAGGGTAACGCAAGGCAAGGCACGGTTTGGGGAGGCAAGGCTAATGCACGACAACGCAAGGCTAGGCAATGCACGGAAGGCAAGCAAAGAGTAACGGAAGGCAAGGAATGCAAGGCAAAGCAAGGCAACGCAAGCAAGGCTATAGCAAGGTGAAAAAAAGGCTAAGGCACGACCACGCAAGGCTAGGCAATGCACGGAAGGCTAGCAAAGAGTAACGGAAGGCAAGGAAGGGAAGGCAAAGCAAGGCAACGCAAGCAAGGCTATGGCAAGGTGAAAAAAGGCTAAGACACGACAACGCAAGGCTTGGCAATGCACGGAAGGGAAGCAAAGAGTAACGGAAGGCAAGGCAAGGGAAAGCAAGGCAAGGCAAGGGTAACGGAAGGAAAGGCACGGCAAGGGGAAACAAGGCTAAGGCACGACAACGAACGGCTAGGCAATGCACTGCAAGGCAAGGAAAGGGTAACGCAAGGCAAGGCACGGTGAGGCAAGGAAAGGCTGATGCACGACAACGCAAGGCTAGGCAATTCACGGCAAGGGAAGGAAAGGGTAACGCAAGGCAAGGCACGGTCAGGCGAGGCAAGGCTAAGGCACGACAACGCAAGGCTAGGCAATGCACGGAAGGCAAGCAAAGAGTAACGGAAGGCAAGGAATGCAATGCAAAGCAAGGCAAGGCAAGCAAGGCTATAGCAAGGTGAAAAAAGGCTAAGGCACGACCACGCAAGGCTAGGCAATGCACGGAAGGGAAGCAAAGAGTAACGGAAGGCAAGGAAGGCAAGGCAAAGCAAGGCAACGCAAGCAAGGCTATGGCAAGGTGAAAAAAGACTAAGACACGGCAACGCAAGGCTAGGCAATGCACGGAAGGCAAGCAAAGAGTAACGGAACGCAAGGAAGGCAAGGCAATGCAAGGCAAGGCAAGGTTAACGGAAGGAACCCCACGGCAAGGGGAAACAAGGCTAAGGCACGGTAACGCACGGCTAGGCAATGCAGGGCAAGGCAAGGAAATGGTAACGCAAGGCAAGGCACGGTTTGGGGAGGCAAGGCTAATGCACGACAACGAAAGGCTAGGCAGTGCACGGCTAGGCAAGGAAAGAGTAACGGAAGGAAAGGAAGGAAAGGCAAAGCAAGGCAAGGCAAGTGTAACAAAAGGCAAGGCACGGCAAGGGGAAACAAGGCTAAGGAACGGCAACGCACGGCTAGGCAATGCACGGCCAGGCAAGGAAAGGGTAACGCAAGGCAAGGCACGGTAAGGCAAGACAAGGCTAATGCACGACAACGCACGGGTAGGCAATGCACGGCAAGGCAAGGAAAGGGTAACGCAAGGCAAGGCACGGTCAGGCGAGGCAAGGCTAATGCACGACAACGCAAGGCTAGGCAATGCACGGAAGGCAAGCAAAGAGTAACGGAAGGCAAGGAAGGCAAGGGAAACCAAGGCAAGGCAAGGGTAACGGAAGGAACGGCTCGGCAAGGGGAAACAAGGCTAAGGCACGGCAACGCAGGGCTAGGCAATGCACGGCAAGGCAAGGAAAGGGTAACGCAAGGCAAGGCACAGTCAGGCGAGGCAAAGCTAATGCACGACATCGCAAGGCTAGGCAGTGCACGGAATGCAAGCAAAGAGTAACGGAAGGCAAGGAAGGCAAGGGAAAGCAAGGCAAGGCAAGGGTAACGGAAGGAACGGCACGGCAAGGGGAAACAAGGCTAAGGCACGACAACCCAGGGCTAGGCAATGCAGGGCAAGGCAAGGCAGGCAAGGCTAAGGGAAAGGTAGGCAAGCAGGCAAGGCAAGGGTAACAAGGCAAGGCACGGTTTGGGGAGGCAAGGCTAATGCACGACAACGCAAGGCTAGGCAGTGCACGGCTAGGCAAGGAAAGAGTAACGGAAGGAAAGGAAGGCAAGGCAAAGCAGGCAAGGCAAGTGTAACAAAGGCACGGCACGGCAAGGGGAAACAAGGCTAAGGCACGACAACGCAAGGCTAGGCAATTGCAGGGCAAGGCAAGGAAAGGGTAACGCAAGGCAAGGCACGGTGAGGCAAGGCAAGGCTGATGCACGACAACGCACGGCTAGGCAATGCACGGCAAGGCAAGGAAAGGGTAACGCAAGGCAAGGCACGGTTAGGCGAGGCAAGGCTAAGGCACGACAACGCAAGGCTAGGCAATGCACGGAAGGCAAGCAAAGAGTAACGGAAGGCAAGGAAGGCAAGGGAAAGCAAGGCAAGGCAAGGGTAACGGAAGGAACGGCACGGCAAGGGGAAACAAGGCTAAGGCACGACAACGCAGGGCTAGGCAATGCACGCCAAGGCAAGGAAAGGGTAACGCAAGGCAAGGCACGGTGAGGCAAGGCAAGGCTGATGCACGACAAAGCACGGCTAGGCAATGCACGGCAAGGCAAGGAAAGGGTAACGCAAGGCAAGGCACGGTCAGGCGAGGCAAGGCTAAGGCACGACAACGCACGGCTAGGCAATGCACGGAAGGCAAGCAAAGAGTAACGGAAGGCAAGGAAGGCAAGGGAAAGCAGGGGAAGGGAAGGGTAACGGAAGGAACGGCACGGTAAGGGGAAAGAAGGCTAAGGCACGACAACGCAGGGCTAGGCAATGCAGGGCAAGGCAAGGAAAGGGTCACGCAAGGGAAGGCACGGTTTGGGGAGGCAAGGCTAATGCACGACAACGCAAGGCTAGGCAGTGCACGGCTAGGCAAGGAACGAGTAACGGAAGGAAAGGAAGGCAAGGCAAAGCAAGGCAAGGCAAGTGTAACAAAAGGCAAGGCACGGAAAGGGGAAACAAGGCTAAGGAAAGGGAACGCACGGCTAGGCAATGCACGGCCAGGCAAGGAAAGGGTAACGCAAGGCAAGGCACGGTAAGGCAAGGCAAGGCTAATGCACGACAACGCACGGCTAGGCAATGCACGGCAAGGCAAGGAAAGGGTAACGCAAGGCAAGGCACGGTTAGGCGAGGCAAGGCTAAGGCACGACAACGCAAGGCTAGGCAATGCACGGAAGGCAAGCAAAGAGTAACGGAAGGCAAGGAATGCAAGGCAAAGCAAGGCAAAGCAAGCAAGGCTATGGCAAGGTGAAACAAGGCTAAGGCACCACAACGCACGGCTAGGCAATGCACGGCCAGCCAAGGAAATGGTAACGCAAGGCAAGGCACTGTGAGGCAAGGCAAGGCTAATGCACGACAGCGCAAGGCTAGGCAATGCACGGAAGGCAAGCAAAGAGTAACGGAAACCAAGGAAGGCAAGGGAAAGCAAGGCAAGGCAAGGGTAACGGAAGGAACGGCACGGCAAGGGGAAACAAGGCTAAGGCACGACAACGCAGGGCTAGGAAATGCACGGCAAGGCAAGGAAAGGGTAACGCTAGGCAAGGCACGGTCAGGCAAGGCAAGGCTAATGCACGACAAGGCAAGGCTAGGCAGTGCACGGCAAGGCAAGGAAAGGGGAACGCAAGGCAAGGCACGGTCAGGCGAGGCAAGGCTAAGGCACGACAACGCAAGGCTAGGCAATGCACGGAAGGCAAGCAAAGAGTAACGGAAGGCAAGGAAGGCAAGGGAAAGCAAGGCAAGGCAAGGGTAACGGAAGGAACGGCACGGCAAGGGGAAACAAGGCTAAGGCACGGCAACGCAGGGCTAGGCAATGCAGGGCAAGGCAAGGAAAGGGTAACGCAAGGCAAGGCACGGTTTGGGGAGGCAAGGCTAATGCACGACAACGCAAGGCTAGGCAATGCACGGCTAGGCAAGGAAAGAGTAACGGAAGGCAAAGAAGGCAAGGGAAAGCAAGGCAAGGCAAGGTAACGGAAGGAACGGCAAGGCAAGGGGAAACAAGGCTAAGGAACGGGAACGCACGGCTACATAATGCACGGCAAGGCAAGGAAAGGGTAACGCAAGGCAAGGCACGGTGAGGCAAGGCAAGGCTGATGCACGACAACGCAGGCTAGGCAATGCACGGAAGGCAAGCAAAGAGTAACGGAAGGCAAGGAAGGCAAGGGAAAGCAAGGCAAAGCAAGTGTAACAACAGGAACGGCACGGCAAGGGGAAACAAGGCTAAGGCACGACAACGCAAGGCTAGGCAATGCACGGAAGGCAAGCAAAGAGTGACGGAAGGCAAGGAATGCAAAGGAAAGCAGGCAAGGCAAGGGTACCGAAAGGAACGGCACGTTAAGGGGAAACAAGGCTAAGGCACGACAACGCAAGGCTAGGCAATGCACGGCAAGGCAAGGAAAGGGTAACGCAAGGCAAGGCACGGTCAGGCAAGGCAAGGCTAATGCACGACAACGCACGGCTAGGCAATGCACGGCAAGGCAAGGAAAGGGTAACGCAAGGCAAGGCACGGTCAGGCGAGGCAAGGCTAAGGCACGACAACGCAAGGCTAGGCAATGCACGGAAGGCAAGCAAAGAGTAACGGAAGGCAAGGAATGCAAGGCAAAGCAAGGCAAGGCAAGCAAGGCACGGCACGGCAAGGGGAAACAAGGCTAAGGCACCACAACGCACGGCTAGGCAATGCACGGCCAGGCAAGGAAATGGTAACGCAAGGCAAGGCACTGTGAGGCAAGGCAAGGCTAATGCACGACAACGCAAGGCTAGGCAATGCACGGAAGGCAAGCAAAGAGTAACGGAAAGGCAAGGAAGGCAAGGGAAAGCAAGGCAAGGCAAGGGTAACGGAAGGAACGGCACGGCAAGGGGAAACAAGGCTAAGGCACGACAACGCAGGGCTAGGAAATGCACGGCAAGGCAAGGAAAGGGTAACGCTAGGCAAGGCACGGTCAGGCAAGGCAAGGCTAATGCACGACAAGGCAAGGCTATTCAGTGCACGGCAAGGCAAGGAAAGGGGAACGCAAGGCAAGGCACTGTCAGGCGAGGCAAGGCTAAGGCACGACAACGCAAGGCTAGGCAATGCACGGAAGGAAAGCAAAGAGTAACGGAAGGCAAGGAAAGCAAGGGAAAGCAGGGGAAGGCAAGGGTAACGGAAGGAACGGCACGGTAAGGGGAAACAAGGCTAAGGCACGACAACACAGGGCTAGGCAATGCAGGGCAAGGCAAGGAAAGGGTAACGCAAGGCAAGGCACGGTCAGGCGAGGCAAGGCTAAGGCACGACAACGCAAGGCTAGGCAATGCACGGAAGGCAAGCAAAGAGTAACGGAAGGCAAGGAATGCAATGCAAAGAAAGGCAAAGCAAGCAAGGCTATGGCAAAGTGAAACAAGGCTAAGGCACCACAACGCACGGCTAGGCAATTCACGGCCAGCCAAGGAAATGTTAACGCAAGGCAAGGCACTGTGAGGCAAGGCAAGGCTAATGCACGACAGCGCAAGGCTAGGCAATGCACGGAAGGCAAGCAAAGAGTAACGGAAACCAAGGAAGGCAAGGGAAAGCAAGGCAAGGCAAGGGTAACGGAAGGAACGGCACGGCAAGGGGAAACAAGGCTAAGGCACGACAACGCAGGGCTAGGAAATGCACGGCAAGGCAAGGAAAGGGTAACGCTAGGCAAGGCACGGTCAGGCAAGGCAAGGCTAATGCACGACAAGGCAAGGCTATTCAGTGCACGGCAAGGCAAGGAAAGGGGAACGCAAGGCAAGGCACTGTCAGGCGAGGCAAGGCTAAGGCACGACAACGCAAGGCTAGGCAATGCACGGAAGGAAAGCAAAGAATAACGGAAGGCAAGGAAAGCAAGGGAAAGCAAGGCAAGGCAAGGGTAACGGAAGGAACGGCACGGCAAGGGGAAACAAGGCTAAGGCACGACAACACAGGGCTAGGCAATGCAGGGCAAGGCAAGGAAAGGGTAACGCAAGGCAAGGCACGGTTTGGGGAGGCAAGGCTAATGCACGACAACGCAAGGCTAGGCAACGCACGGAAGGCAAGCAAAGAGTAACGGAAGGCAAGGAATGCAAGGCAAAGCAAGGCAACGCAAGCAAGGCTATAGCAAGGTGAAAAAAAGGCTAAGGCACGACCACGCAAGGCTAGGCAATGCACGGAAGGCTAGCAAAGAGTAACGGAAGGCAAGGAAGGGAAGGCAAAGTAAGGCAACGCAAGCAAGGCTATGGCAAGGTGAAAAAAGGCTAAGACACGACAACGCAAGGCTTGGCAATGCACGGAAGGGAAGCAAAGAGTAACGGAAGGCAAGGAAGGCAAGGGAAAGCAAGGCAAGGCAAGGGTAACGGAAGGAAAGGCACGGCAAGGGGAAACAAGGCTAAGGCACGACAACGAACGGCTAGGCAATGCACTGCAAGGCAAGGAAAGGGTAACGCAAGGCAAGGCACGGTGAGGCAAGGAAAGGCTGATGCACGACAACGCAAGGCTAGGCAATTCACGACAAGGGAAGGAAAGGGTAACGCAAGGCAAGGCACGGTCAGGCGAGGCAAGGCTAAGGCACGACAACGCAAGGCTAGGCAATGCACGGAAGGCAAGCAAAGAGTAACGGAAGGCAAGGAATGCAATGCAAAGCAAGGCAAGGCAAGCAAGGCTATAGCAAGGTGAAAAAAGGCTAAGGCACGACCACGCAAGGCTAGGCAATGCACGGAAGGGAAGCAAAGAGTAACGGAAGGCAAGGAAGGCAAGGCAAAGCAAGGCAACGCAAGCAAGGCTATGGCAAGGTGAAAAAAGACTAAGACACGGCAACGCAAGGCTAGGCAATGCACGAAAGGAAGCAAAGAGTAACGGAAGGCAAGGAAGGCAAGGGAAAGCAGGGGAAGGCAAGGGTAACGGAAGGAACGGCACGGTAAGGGGAAACAAGGCTAAGGCACGACAACACAGGGCTAGGCAATGCAGGGCAAGGCAAGGTAAGGGTAACGCAAGGCAAGGCACGGTCAAGCGAGGCAAGGCTAAGGCACGACAACGCAAGGCTAGGCAATGCACGGAAGGCAAGCAAAGAGTAACGGAACGCAAGGAAGGCAAGGCAATGCAAGGCAAGGCAAGGTTAACGGAAGGAACCCCACGGCAAGGGGAAACAAGGCTAAGGCACGGTAACGCACGGCTAGGCAATGCAGGGCAAGGCAAGGAAATGGTAACGCAAGGCAAGGCACGGTTTGGGGAGGCAAGGCTAATGCACGACAACGAAAGGATAGGCAGTGCACGGCTAGGCAAGGAAAGAGTAACGGAAGGAAAGGAAGGAAGGCAAAGCAAGGCAAGGAAAGTGTAACAAAAGGCAAGGCACGGCAAGGGGAAACAAGGCTAAGGAACGGCAACGCACGGCTAGGCAATGCACGGCCAGGCAAGGAAAGGGTAACGCAAGGCAAGGCACGGTAAGGCAAGGGGAAACAAGGCTAAGGCACGGCAACGCAGGGCTAGGCAATGCACGGCAAGGCAAGGAAAGGGTAACGCAAGGCAAGGCACAGTCAGGCGAGGCAAAGCTAATGCACGACATCGCAAGGCTAGGCAGTGCACGGCTAGGCAAGGAAAGAGTAATGGAAGGAAAGGAAGGCAAGGCAAAGCATGGCAAGGCAAGTGTAACAACAGGCACGGCACGGCAAGGAGAAAAAAGGCTAAGGCACGACAACGCAAGGCTAGGCAATTGCAGTGCAAGGCAAGGAAAGGGTAACGCAAGGCAAGGCACGGTGAGGCAAGGCAAGGCTGATGCACGACAACGCACGGCTAGGCAATGTACGGCAAGGCAAGGAAAGGGTAACGCAAGGCAAGGCACGGTCAGGCGAGGCAAGGCTAAGGCACGACAACGCAAGGCTAGGCAATGCACGGAAGGCAAGCAAAGAGTAACGGAAGGCAAGGAAGGCAAGGGAAAGCAGGGGAAGGGAAGGGTAACGGAAGGAACGGCACGGTAAGGGGAAAGAAGGCTAAGGCACGACAACGCAGGGCTAGGCAATGCAGGGCAAGGCAAGGAAAGGGTCATGCAAGGGAAGGCACGGTTTGGGGAGGCAAGGCTAATGCACGACAACGCAAGGCTAGGCAGTGCACGGCTAGGCAAGGAACGAGTAACGGAAGGAAAGGAAGGCAAGGCAAAGCAAGGCAAGGCAAGTGTAACAAAAGGCAAGGCACGGCAAGGGGAAACAAGGCTAAGGAAAGGGAACGCACGGCTAGGCAATGCACGGCCAGGCAAGGAAAGGGTAACGCAAGGCAAGGCACGGTAAGGCAAGACAAGGCTAATGCACGACAACGCACGGCTAGGCAATGCACGGCAAAGCAAGGAAAGGGTAACGCCAGGCAAGGCACGGTCAGGCGAGGCAAGGCTAATGCACGACAACGCAAGGCTAGGCAATGCACGGAAGGCAAGCAAAGAGTAACGGAAGGCAAGGAAGGCAAGGGAAACCAAGGCAAGGCAAGGGTAACGGAAGGAAAGGCTCGGCAAGGGGAAACAAGGCTAAGGCACGGCAACGCAGGGCTAGGCAATGCACGGCAAGGCAAGGAAAGGGTAACGCAAGGCAAGGCACGGTTTGGGGAGGCAAGGCTAATGCACGACAACGCAAGGCTAGGCAGTGCACGGCTAGGCAAGGAACGAGTAACGGAAGGCAAAGAAGGCAAGGGAAAGCAAGGCAAGGCAAGGGTAACGGAAGGAACGGCAAGGCAAGGGGAAACAAGGCTAAGGCACGGCAACGCACGGCTAGGCAATGCACGGCAAGGCAAGGAAAGGGTAACGCAAGGCAAGGCACGGTGAGGCAAGGCAAGGCTGATGCACGACAACGCACGGCTAGGCTATGCACGGAAGGCAAGCAAAGAGTAACGGAAGGCAAGGACGGCAATGGAAACCAAGGCAAGGCAAGGGTAACGGAAGGAACGGCTCGGCAAGGGGAAACAAGGCTAAGGCACGGCAACGCAGGGCTAGGCAATGCACGGCAAGGCAAGGAAAGGGTAACGCAAGGCAAGGCACTGTCAGGCGAGGCAAAGCTAATGCACGACATCGCAAGGCTAGGCAGTGCACGGCTAGGCAAGGAAAGAGTAACGGAAGGAAAGGAAGGCAAGGCAAAGCATGGCAAGGCAAGTGTAACAACAGGCACGGCACGGCAAGGGGAAACAAGGCTAAGGCACGACAACGCAAGGCTAGGCAATGCACGGAAGGCAAGAAAGAGTGACGGAAGGCAAGGAATGCAAAGGAAAGCAGGTTAAGGCAAGGGTACCGAAAGGAACGGCACGTTAAGGGGAAACAAGGCTAAGGCACGACAACACAGGGCTAGGTAATGCAGGGCAAGGCAAGGAAAGGGAAACGCAAGGCAAGGCACGGTCAGGCGAGGCAAGGCTAAGGCACGACAACGCAAGCCTAGGCAATGCACGGCAAGGCAAGGAAAGGGTAACGCAAGGCAAGGCACGGTCAGGCGAGGCAAGCGTAATGCACGACAACGCAAGGCTACGCAGTGCACGGCTAGGCAAGGAAAGAGTAACGGAAGGAAAGGAAGGCAAGGCAAAGCAAGGCAAGGAAAGTGTAACAAAAGGCACGGCACGGCAAGGGGAAACAAGGCTAAGGCACGGCAACGCAAGGCTAAGCAATGCACGGCCAGAGAAGGAAAGGGTAACGCAAGGCAAGGCACGGTAAGGCAAGGCGAGGCTAATGCACGACCACGCACGGCTAGGCAATGCACGGCAAGGCAAGGAAAGAGTAACGCAAGGCAAGGCACGGTTAGGCGAGGCAAGGCTAAGGCACGACAACGCAAGGCTAGGCAATGCACGGAAGGCAAGCAAAGAGTAACGGAAGGCAAGGAATGCAATGCAAAGCAAGGCAAAGCAAGCAAGGCTATGGCAAAGTGAAACAAGGCTAAGGCACCACAACGCACGGCTAGGCAATGCACGGCCAGCCAAGGAAATGTTAACGCAAGGCAAGGCACTGTGAGGCAAGGCAAGGCTAATGCACGACAGCGCAAGGCTAGGCAATGCACGGAAGGCAAGCAAAGAGTAACGGAAACCAAGGAAGGCAAGGGAAAGCAAGGCAAGGCAAGGGTAACGGAAGGAACGGGACGGCAAGGGGAAACAAGGCTAAGGCACGACAACGCAGGGCTAGGAAATGCACGGCAAGGCAAGGAAAGGGTAACGCTAGGCAAGGCACGGTCAGGCAAGGCAAGGCTAATGCACGACAAGGCAAGGCTAGGCAGTGCACGGCAAGGCAAGGAAAGGGGAACGCAAGGCAAGGCACTGTCAGGCGAGGCAAGGCTAAGGCACGACAACGCAAGGCTAGGCAATGCACGGAAGGAAAGCAAAGAATAACGGAAGGCAAGGAAAGCAAGGGAAAGCAAGGCAAGGCAAGGGTAACGGAAGGAACGGCACGGCAAGGGGAAACAAGGCTAAGGCACGACAACACAGGGCTAGGCAATGCAGGGCAAGGCAAGGAAAGGGTAACGCAAGGCAAGGCACGGTTTGGGGAGGCAAGGCTAATGCACGACAACGCAAGGCTAGGCAATGCACGGAAGGCAAGCAAAGAGTAACGGAAGGCAAGGAATGCAAGGCAAAGCAAGGCAACGCAAGCAAGGCTATGGCAAGGTGAAAAAAGGCTAAGGCACGACCACGCAAGGCTAGGCAATGCACGGAAGGCTAGCAAAGAGTAACGGAAGGCAAGGAAGGCAAGGCAAAGCAAGGAAACGCAAGCAAGGCTATGGCAAGGTGAAAAAAGGCTAAGACACGACAACGCAAGGCTTGGCAATGCACGGAAGGCAAGGAAAGAGTAACGGAAGGTCAAGGAAGGCAAGGGAAAGCAAGGCAAGGCAAGGGTAACGGAAGGAACGGCACGGCAAGGGGAAACAAGGCTAAGGCACGGCAACGCACGGCTAGGCAATGCACGGCAAGGCAAGGAAAGGGTAACGCAAGGCAAGGCACGGTGAGGCAAGGCAAGGCTGATGCACGACAACGCACGGCTAGGCAATGCACGGCAAGGCAAGGACAGGGTAACGCAAGGCAAGGCACGGTGAGGCGAGCCAAGGGTAATGCACGACAACGCAAGGCTACCCAGTGCACGGCTAGGCAAGGAAAGAGTAACGGAAGGAAAGGAAGGCAAGGCAAAGCAAGGCAAGGCAAGTGTAAGAAAAGGCACGGCACGGCAAGGGGAAACAAGGCTATGGCACGGCAACGGAAGGCTAAGCAATGCACGGCCAGGCAAGGAAAGTGTAACGCAAGGCAAGGCACGGTAAGGCAAGGCGAGGCTGATGCACGACAACGCACGGCTAGGCAATGCACGGCAAGGCAAGGAAAGGGTAACGCAAGGCAAGGCACGGTTAGGCGAGGCAAGGCTAAGGCACGACAACGCAAGGCTACGCAATGCACGGAAGGCAAGGAAAGAGTAACGTAAGGCAAGAAATGCAAGGCAAAGCAAGGCAACGCAAGCAAGGCTATGGCAAGGTGGAAAAAGGTTAAGGCACGACAACGCAAGGCTAGGCAATGCACGGAAGGCAAGCAAAGAGTAACGGAATGGAAGGAAGGCAAGGCAAAGCAAGGCAAAGCAAGCAAGGCTATGGCAAGGTGAAACAAGGCTAAGGCACTACAACGCAACGCTAGGCAATGCACGGCCAGCCAAGGAAAAGGTAACGCAAGGCAAGGCACTGTCAGGCGAGGCAAGGCTAAGGCACGACAACGCAAGGCTAGGCAATGCACGGAAGGAAAGCAAAGAGTAACGGAATGCATGGAATGCAAGGGAAAGCAGGGGAAGGCAAGGGTAACGAAAGGAACGTCACGGTAAGGGGAAACAAGGCTAAGGCACGACAACACAGGGCTAGGCAATGCAGGGCAAGGCAAGGTACGGGTAACGCAAGGCAAGGCACGGTCAGGCGAGGCAAGGCTAAGGCACGACAACGCAAGGCTAGGCAATGCACGGAAGGCAAGCAAAGAGTAACGGAACGCAAGGAAGGCAAGGGAAAGCAAGGGAAGGCAAGGTTACGGAAGGAACGGCACGGCAAGGGGAAACAAGGCTAAGGCACGGCAACGCACGGCTAGGCAATGCAGGGCAAGGCAAGGAAATGGTAACGCAAGGCAAAGCACGGTTTGGGGAGGCAAGGCTAATGCACGACAACGCAAGGCTAGGCAGTGCACGGCTGGGCAAGTAAAGAGTAACGGAAGGAAAGGAAGGCAAGGCAAAGCAAGGCAAGGCAAGTGTAACAAAAGGCAAGGCACGGCAAGGGGAAACAAGGCTAAGGAACGGCAACGCACGGCTAGGCAATGCACGGAAGGCAAGCAAAGAGTAACGGAAGGCAAGGAAGGCAAGGGAAAGCAAGGCAAGGCAAGGGTAACGGAAGGAACGGCACGGCAAGGGGAAACAAGGCTAAGACACGGCAACGCACGGCTAGGCAATGCACGGCAAGGCAAGGAAAGGGTAACGCAAGGCAAGGCACGGTGAGGCAAGGCAAGGCTGATGCACGACAAAGCACGGCTAGGTAATGCACGGCAAGGCAAGGAAAGGGTAACGCAAGGCAAGGCACGGTCAGGCGAGGCAAGGCTAAGGCACGACAACGCAAGGCTAGGCAATGCACGGAAGGCAAGCAAAGAGTAACGGAAGGCAAGGAAGGCAAGGGAAAGCAGGGGAAGGGAAGGGTAACGGAAGGAACGGCACGGTAAGGGGAAACAAGGATAAGGCACAACAACGCAGGGCTAGGCAATGCACGGCAAGGCAAGGAAAGGGTAACGCAAGGGAAGGCACGGTCAGGCGAGGCAAGGGTAATGCACGACAACGCAAGGCTACGCAGTGCACGGCTAGGCAAGGAAAGAGTAACGGAAGGAAAGGAAGGCCAGGCAAAGCAAGGCAAGTCAAGTGTAACAAAAGGCACGGCACGGCAAGGGGAAACAACGCTAAGGCACGGCAACGCAAGGCTAAGCAAGCAAGGCTATGGCAAGGTGAAACAAGGCAAAGGCACCACAACGCACGGCTAGGCAATGCACGGCCAGCCAAGGAAAAGGTAACGCAAGGCAAGGCACTCTCAGGCAAGGCAAGGCTAATGCACGACAGCGCAAGTCTAGGCAATGCACGGAAGGCAAGCAAAGAGTAACGGAAGGCAAGGAAGGCAAGGGAAAGCAAGGCAAGGCAAGGGTAACGGAAGGAACGGCACGGCAAGGGGAAACAAGGCTAAGGCACGGCAACGCACGGCTAGGCAATGCACGGCAAAGCAAGGAAAGGGTAACGCAAGGCAAGGCACGGTGAGGCAAGGCAAGGCTGATGCACGACAACGCACGGCTAGGCAATGCACGGCAAGGCAAGGAAAGGGTAACGCAAGGCAAGGCACGGTCAGGCGAGGCAAGGCTAAGGCACGACAACGCAAGGCTAGGCAATGCACGGAAGGAAAGCAAAGAGTAACGGAAGGCAAGGAAGGAAAGGGAAAGCAAGGCAAGGCAAGGGTAACGGAAGGAACGGCACGGCAAGGTGAAACAAGGCTAAGGCACTACAACGCAACGCTAGGCAATGCACGGCCAGCCAAGGAAAAGGTAACGCAAGGCAAGGCACTGTCAGGCGAGGCAAGGCTAAGGCACGACAACGCAAGGCTAGGCAATGCACGGAAGGAAAGCAAAGAGTAACGGAATGCATGGAATGCAAGGGAAAGCAGGGGAAGGCAAGGGTAACGAAAGGAACGTCACGGTAAGGGGAAACAAGGCTAAGGCACGACAACACAGGGCTAGGCAATGCAGGGCAAGGCAAGGTACGGGTAACGCAAGGCAAGGCACGGTCAGGCGAGGCAAGGCTAAGGCACGACAACGCAAGGCTAGGCAATGCACGGAAGGCAAGCAAAGAGTAACGGAACGCAAGGAAGGCAAGGGAAAGCAAGGGAAGGCAAGGTTACGGAAGGAACGGCACGGCAAGGGGAAACAAGGCTAAGGCACGGCAACGCACGGCTAGGCAATGCAGGGCAAGGCAAGGAAATGGTAACGCAAGGCAAAGCACGGTTTGGGGAGGCAAGGCTAATGCACGACAACGCAAGGCTAGGCAGTGCACGGCTGGGCAAGTAAAGAGTAACGGAAGGAAAGGAAGGCAAGGCAAAGCAAGGCAAGGCAAGTGTAACAAAAGGCAAGGCACGGCAAGGGGAAACAAGGCTAAGGAACGGCAACGCACGGCTAGGCAATGCACGGAAGGCAAGCAAAGAGTAACGGAAGGCAAGGAAGGCAAGGGAAAGCAAGGCAAGGCAAGGGTAACGGAAGGAACGGCACGGCAAGGGGAAACAAGGCTAAGACACGGCAACGCACGGCTAGGCAATGCACGGCAAGGCAAGGAAAGGGTAACGCAAGGCAAGGCACGGTGAGGCAAGGCAAGGCTGATGCACGACAAAGCACGGCTAGGTAATGCACGGCAAGGCAAGGAAAGGGTAACGCAAGGCAAGGCACGGTCAGGCGAGGCAAGGCTAAGGCACGACAACGCAAGGCTAGGCAATGCACGGAAGGCAAGCAAAGAGTAACGGAAGGCAAGGAAGGCAAGGGAAAGCAGGGGAAGGGAAGGGTAACGGAAGGAACGGCACGGTAAGGGGAAACAAGGATAAGGCACAACAACGCAGGGCTAGGCAATGCACGGCAAGGCAAGGAAAGGGTAACGCAAGGGAAGGCACGGTCAGGCGAGGCAAGGGTAATGCACGACAACGCAAGGCTACGCAGTGCACGGCTAGGCAAGGAAAGAGTAACGGAAGGAAAGGAAGGCCAGGCAAAGCAAGGCAAGTCAAGTGTAACAAAAGGCACGGCACGGCAAGGGGAAACAACGCTAAGGCACGGCAACGCAAGGCTAAGCAAGCAAGGCTATGGCAAGGTGAAACAAGGCAAAGGCACCACAACGCACGGCTAGGCAATGCACGGCCAGCCAAGGAAAAGGTAACGCAAGGCAAGGCACTCTCAGGCAAGGCAAGGCTAATGCACGACAGCGCAAGTCTAGGCAATGCACGGAAGGCAAGCAAAGAGTAACGGAAGGCAAGGAAGGCAAGGGAAAGCAAGGCAAGGCAAGGGTAACGGAAGGAACGGCACGGCAAGGGGAAACAAGGCTAAGGCACGGCAACGCACGGTTAGGCAATGCACGGCAAAGCAAGGAAAGGGTAACGCAAGGCAAGGCACGGTGAGGCAAGGCAAGGCTGATGCACGACAACGCACGGCTAGGCAATGCACGGCAAGGCAAGGAAAGGGTAACGCAAGGCAAGGCACGGTCAGGCGAGGCAAGGCTAAGGCACGACAACGCAAGGCTAGGCAATGCACGGAAGGAAAGCAAAGAGTAACGGAAGGCAAGGAAGGCAAGGGAAACCAAGGCAAGGCAAGGGTATCGGAAGGAACGGCTCGGCAAGGGGAAACAAGGCTAAGGCACGGCAACGCAGGGCTAGGCAATGCAGGGCAAGGCAAGGAAAGGGTAACGCAAGGCAAGGCACGGTTTGGGGAGGCAAGGCTAATGCACGACAACGCAAGGCTAAGCAATGCACGGGCAGGCAAGGAAAGGGTAACGCAAGGCAAGGCACGGTAAGGCAAGGCGAGGCTAATGCACGACAACGCACGGCTAGGCAATGCACGGCAAGGCAAGGAAAGGGTAACGCAAGGTAAGGCACGGTTAGGCGAGGCAAGGCTAAGGCACGACAACGCTAGGCTAGGCAATGCACGGAAGGCAAGCAAAGAGAAACGGAAGGCAAGGAATGCAAGGCAAAGCAAGGCAACGCAAGCAAGTCTATGGCAAGGTGAAAAAAGGCTAAGGCACGAGAACGCAAGGCTAGGCAATGCACGGAAGGCAAGCAAAGAGTAACGGAAGGCAAGGAAGGCAAGGGAAAGCAAGGCAAAGCAAGCAAGGCTATGGCAAGGTGAAACAAGCCTAAGGCACCACAATTCAACGCTAGGCAATGCACGGCCAGCCAAGGAAAAGGTAACGCAAGGCAAGGCACTGTCAGGCGAGGCAAGGCTAAGGCACGACAACGCAAGGCTAGGCAATGCACGGAAGGAAAGCAAAGAGTAACGGAAGGCAAGGAATGCAAGGGAAAGCAGGGGAAGGCAAGGGTAACGAAAGGAACGTCACGGGAAGGGGAAACAAGGCTAAGGCACGACAACACAGAGCTAGGCAATGCAGGGCAAGGCAAGGTACGGGTAACGCAAGGCAAGGCACGGTCAGGCGAGGCAAGGCTAAGGCACGACAACGCAAGGCTAGGCAATGCACGGAAGGCAAGCAAAGAGTAACGGAACGCAAGGAAGGCAAGGGAAAGCAAGGGAAGGCAAGGTTAACGGAAGGAACGGCACGGCAAGGGGAAACAAGGCTAAGGCACGGCAACGCACGGCTAGGCAATGCAGGGCAAGGCAAGGAAATGGTAACGCAAGGCAAGGCACGGTCAGGCGAGGCAAGGCTAAGGCACGACAACGCAAGGCTAGGCAATGCACGGAAGGCAAGCAAAGAGTAACGGAAGGCAAGGAAGGCACGGGAAACCAAGGCAAGGCAAGGGTATAGGAAGGAACGGCTCGGCAAGGGGAAACAAGGCTAAGGCACGGCAACGCAGGTCTAGGCAATGCAGGGCAAGGCAAGGAAAGGGTAACGCAAGGCAAGGCACGGTTTGGGGAGGCAAGGCTAATGCACGACAACGCAAGGCTAGGCAATGCACGGAAGGCAAGCAAAGAGTAACGGAAGGCAAGGAATGCAATGCAAAGCAAGGCAACGCATGCAAGGCTATAGCAAGGTGAAAAAAGGCTAAGGCACGACCACGCAAGGCTAGGCAATGCACGGAAGGGAAGCAAAGAGTAACGGAAGGCAAGGAAGGCAAGGCAAATCAAGGCAACGCAAGCAAGGCTATGGCAAGGTGAAAAAAGACTAAGACACGACAACGCAAGGCTAGGCAATGCACGGAAGGCAAGCAAAGAGTAACGGAAGGCAAGGAAGGCAAGGGAAAGCAAGGCAAGGCAAGGGTAACGGAAGGAACGGCACGGCAAGGGGAAACAAGACTAAGGCACGACAACGAACGGCTAGGCAATGCACTGCAAGGCAAGGAAAGGGTAACGCAAGGCAAGGCACGGTGAGGCAAGGCAAGGCTCATGCACGACAACGCAAGGCTAGGCAATTCACGGCAAGGCAAGGAAAGGGTAACGCAAGGCAAGGCACGGTCAGGCGAGGCAAGGCTAAGGCACGAAAACGCAAGGCTAGGCAATGCACGGAAGGCAAGCAAAGAGTAACGGAACGCAAGGAAGGCAAGGGAAAGCAAGGGAAGGCAAGGTTAACGGAAGGAACGGCACGGCAAGGGGAAACAAGGCTAAGGCACGGCAACGCACGGCTAGGCAATGCAGGGCAAGGCAAGGAAATGGTAACGCAATGCAAGGCACGGTTTGGGGAGGCAAGGCTAATGCACGACAACGCAAGGCTAGGCAGTGCACGGCTGGGCAAGGAAAGAGTAACGGAAGGAAAGGAAGGCAAGGCAAAGCAAGGAAAGGCAAGTGTAACAAAAGGCAAGGCACGGCAAGGGGAAACAAGGCTAAGGAACGGCAACGCACGGCTAGGCAATGCACGGAAGGCAAGCAAAGAGTAACGGAAGGCAAGGAAGGCAAGGGAAAGCAAGGCAAGGCAAGGGTAACGGAAGGAACGGCACGGCAAGGGGAAACAAGGCTAAGGCACGGCAACGCACGGCTAGGCAATGCACGGCAAGGCAAGGAAAGGGTAACGCAAGGCAAGGCACGGTAAGGCAAGGCGAGGCTAATGCACGACAACGCACGGCTAGGCAATGCACGGCAAGGCAAGGAAAGGGTAACGCAAGGCAAGGCACGGTTAGGCGAAGCAAGGCTAAGGCACGACAACGCAAGGCTAGGCAATGCACGAAAGGCAAGCAAAGAGTAACGGAAGGCAAGGAATGCAAGGCAAACAAGGCAAAGCAAGCAAGGCTATGGCAAGGTGAAACAAGGCTAAGGCACCACAACGCACGGCTAGGCAATGCACGGCCAGCCAAGGAAAAGGTAACGCAAGGCAAGGCACTCTCAGGCAAGGCAAGACTAATGCACGACAGCGCAAGGCTAGGCAATGCACGGAAGGTAAGCAAAGAGTAACGGAAGGCAAGGAAGGCAAGGGAAAGCAAGGCAAGGCAAGGGTAACGGAAGGAACGGCACGGCAAGGGGAAACAAGGCTAAGGCACGGCAACGCACGGCTAGGCAATGCACGGCAAGGCAAGGAAAGGGTAACGCAAGGCAAGGCACGGTGAGGCAAGGCAAGGCTGATGAACGACAACGCACGGCTAGGCAATTCACGGCAAGGCAAGGAAAGGGTAACGCAAGGCAAGGCACGGTCAGGCGAGGCAAGGCTAAGGCACGACAACGCAAGGCTAGGCAATGCACGGAAGGCAAGCAAAGAGTAACGGAAGGCAAGGAAGGCAAGGGAAACCAAGGCAAGGCAAGGGTATCGGAAGGAACGGCTCGGCAAGGGGAAACAAGGCTAAGGCACGGCAACGCAGGGCTAGGCAATGCAGGGCAAGGCAAGGAAAGGGTAACGCAAGGCAAGGCACGGTTTGGGGAGGCAAGGCTAATGCACGACAACGCAAGGCTAAGCAATGCACGGGCAGGCAAGGAAAGGGTAACGCAAGGCAAGGCACGGTAAGGCAAGGCGAGGCTAATGCACGACAACGCACGGCTAGGCAATGCACGGCAAGGCAAGGAAAGGGTAACGCAAGGTAAGGCACGGTTAGGCGAGGCAAGGCTAAGGCACGACAACGCTAGGCTAGGCAATGCACGGAAGGCAAGCAAAGAGAAACGGAAGGCAAGGAATGCAAGGCAAAGCAAGGCAACGCAAGCAAGTCTATGGCAAGGTGAAAAAAGGCTAAGGCACGACAACGCAAGGCTAGGCAATGCACGGAAGGCAAGCAAAGAGTAACGGAAGGCAAGGAAGGCAAGGGAAAGCAAGGCAAAGCAAGCAAGGCTATGGCAAGGTGAATGAAGCCTAAGGCACCACAACGCAACGCTAGGCAATGCACGGCCAGCCAAGGAAAAGGTAACGCAAGGCAAGGCACTGTCAGGCGAGGCAAGGCTAAGGCACGACAACGCAAGGCTAGGCAATGCACGGAAGGAAAGCAAAGAGTAACGGAAGGCAAGGAATGCAAGGGAAAGAAGGGGAAGGCAAGGGTAACGAAAGGAACGTCACGGTAAGGGGAAACAAGGCTAAGGCACGACAACACAGGGCTAGGCAATGCAGGGCAAGGCAAGGTACGGGTAACGCAAGGCAAGGCACGGTCAGGCGAGGCAAGGCTAAGGCACGACAACGCAAGGCTAGGCAATGCACGGAAGGCAAGCAAAGAGTAACGGAACGCAAGGAAGGCAAGGGAAAGCAAGGCAAGGCAAGGTTAACGGAAGGAACGGCACGGCAAGGGGAAACAAGGCTAAGGCACGGCAACGCAGGGCTAGGGAATGCACGGCAAGGCAAGGAAAGGGTAACGCAAGGCAAGGCACTGTCAGGCGAGGCAAAGCTAATGCACGACAACGCTAGGCTAGGCAATGCACGGAAGGCAAGCAAAGAGTAACGGAAGGCAAGGAATGCAAGGCAAAGCATGGCAACGCAAGCAAGGCTATGGCAAGGTGAAAAAAGGCTAAGGCACGACAACGCAAGGCTAGGCAATGCACGGAAGGCAAGCAAAGAGTAACGGAATGGAAGGAAGGCAAGGCAAAGCAAGGCAAAGCAAGCAAGGCTATGGCAAGGTGAAACAAGGCTAAGGCACCACAACGCACGGCTAGGCAGTGCACGGCCAGCCAAGGAAAAGGTAACGCAAGGCAAGGCACTGTGAGGCAAGGCAAGGCTAATGCACGACAGCGCAAGGCTAGGCAATGCACGGAAGGCAACAAAGAGTAACGGAAACCAAGGAAGGCAAGGGAAAGCAAGGCAAGGCAAGGGTAACGGAAGGAACGGCACGGCAAGGAGAAACAAGGCTAAGGCACGACAACGCACGGCTAGGCAATGCACGGCAAGGCAAGGAAAGGGTAACGCAAGGCAAGGCACGGTAAGGCAAGACAAGGCTAATGCACGACAACGCACGGCTAGGCAATGCACGGCAAGGCAAGGAAAGGGTAACGCAAGGCAAGGCACGGTTTGGGGAGGCAAGGCTAATGCACGACAACGCAAGGCTAGGCAATGCACGGAAGGGAAGCAAAGAGTAACGGAAGGCAAGGAAGTCAAGGCAAAGCAAGGCAACGCAAGGAAGGCTATGGCAAGGTGAAAAAAGGCTAAGACACGACAACACAAGGCTAGGCAATGCACGGAAGGCAAGCAAAGAGTAACGGAAGGCAAGGAAGGCAAGGGAAAGCAAGGCAAGGCAAGGGTAACGGAAGGAACGACACGGCAAGGGGAAACAAGGCTAAGGCACGACAACGAACGGATAGGCAATGCACTGCAAGGCAAGGAAAGGGTAACGCAAGGGAAGGCACGGTGAGGCAAGGCAAGGCTGATGCACGACAACGCAAGGCTAGGCAATGCACGGAAGGCAATCAAAGAGTAACGGAAGGCAAGGAATGCAAGGCAAAGCAAGGCAAGGCAAGGGTAATGGAAGGAACGGCACGGCAAGGGGAAACAAGGCTAAGGCACGACAACGAACGGCTAGGCAATGCACTGCAAGGCAAGGAAAGGGTAACGGAAGGCAAGGCACGGTCAGGCGAGGCAAGGCTAATGCACGACAACGCACGGGTAGGCAATGCACGGCTAGGCAAGGAAAGAGTAACGGAAGGAAAGGAAGGCAAGGCAAAGCAAGGCAAAGCAAGTGTAACAAAAGGCAAGGCACGGCAAGGGGAAACAAGGCTAAGGAACGGCAACGCACGGCTAGGCAATGCACGGCCAGGCAAGGAAAGGGTAACGCAAGGCAAGGCAGGGTAAGGCAAGACAAGGCTAATGCACGACAACGCACGGGTAGGCAATGCACGGCCAGCCAAGGAAAGGGCAACGCAAGGCAAGGCACGGTCAGGCGAGGCAAGGCTAATGCACGACAACGCAAGGCTAGGCAATGCACGGAAGGCAAGCAAAGAGTAACGGAAGGCAAGGAAGGCAAGGGAAACCAAGGCAAGGCAAGGGTAACGGAAGGAACGGCACGGTAAGGGGAAACAAGGCTAAGGCACGACAACGCAGGGCTAGGCAATGCACGGCAAGGCAAGGAAAGGGTAACGCAAGGCAAGGCACGGTCAGGCGAGGCAAGGGTAATGCACGACAACGCAAGGCTACGCAGTGCACGGCTAGGCAAGGAAAGGGTAACGCAAGGCAAGGCACGGTTAGGCGAGGCAAGGCTAAGGCACGACAACGCTAGGCTAGGCAATGCACGGAAGGCAAGCAAAGAGTAACGGAAGGCAAGGAATGCAAGGCAAAGCAAGGCAAAGCAAGCAAGGCTATGGCAAGGTGAAACAAGGCTAAGGCACCAAAACGCACGGCTAGGCAATGCACGGCCAGCCAAGGAAAAGGTAACGCAAGGCAAGGCACTCTGAGGCAAGGCAAGGCTAATGCACGATAGCGCAAGGCTAGGCAATGCACGGAAGGCAAGCAAAGAGTAACGGAAGGCAAGGAAGGCAAGGGAAAGCAAGGCAAGGCAAGGGTAACGGAAGGAACGGCACGGCAAGGTGAAACAAGGCTAGGCACGGCAACGAACGGCTAGGCAATGCACGGCAAGGCAAGGAAAGGGTAACGGAAGGCAAGGAACGGTGAGGCAAGGCAAGGCGGATGCACGACAACGCACCGCTAGGCAATGCACGGCAAGGCAAGGAAAGGGTAACGCAAGGCAAGGCACGGTCAGGCGAGGCAAGGCTAAGGCACGACAACGCAAGGCTAGGCAATGCACGAAAGGAAGCAAAGAGTAACGGAAGGCAAGGAAGGCAAAGGAAAGCAGGGGAAGGCAAATGTAACAAAAGGCACGGCACGGCAAGGGGAAACAAGGCTAAGGCACGGCAACGCAAGGCTAAGCAATGCACGGCCAGGCAAGGAAAGGGTAACGCAAGGCAAGGCACGGTGAGGCAAGGCAAGGCTGATGCACGACAACGCACGGCTAGGCATTGCACGGAAGGCAAGCAAAGAGTAACGGAAGGCAAGGAAGGCAAGGGAAACCAAGGCAAGGGTATCGGAAGGAACGGCTCGGCAAGGGGAAACAAGGCTAAGGCACGGCAATGCAGGGCTAGGCAATGCACGGAAGGCAAGCAAAGAGTAACGGAAGGCAAGGAATGCAATGCAAAGCAAGGCAACGCAAGCAAGGCTATAGCAAGGTGAAAAAAGGCTAAGGCACGACCACGCAAGGCTAGGCAATGCACGGAAGGGAAGCAAAGAGTAACGGAAGGCAAGGAAGGCAAGGCAAAGCAAGGCAACGCAAGCAAGGCTATGGCAAGGTGAAAAAAGGCTAAGACACGACAACGCAAGGCTTGGCAATGCACGGAAGGCTAGCAAAGAGTAACGGAAGGCAAGGAAGGCAAGGGAAACCAAGGCAAGGCAAGGGTAACGGAAGGAACGGCTCGGCAAGGGGAAACAAGGCTAAGGCACGGCAACGCAGGGCTAGGCAATGCACGGCAAGGCAAGGAAAGGGTAACGCAAGGCAAGGCACAGTCAGGCGAGGCAAAGCTAATGCACGACATCGCAAGGCTAGGCAGTGCACGGCTAGGCAAGGAAAGAGTAATGGAAGGAAAGGAAGGCAAGGCAAAGCATGGCAAGGCAAGTGTAACAACAGGCACGGCACGGCAAGGAGAAAAAAGGCTAAGGCACGACAACGCAAGGCTAGGCAATTGCAGGGCAAGGCAAGGAAAGGGTAACGCAAGGCAAGGCACGGTGAGGCAAGGCAAGGCTGATGCACGACAACGCACGGCTAGGCAATGCACGGCAAGGCAAGGAACGGGTAACGCAAGGCAACGCACGGTTAGGCGAGGCAAGGCTAAAGCACGACAACGCAAGGCTAGGCAATGCACGGAAGGCTAGCAAAGAGTAACGGAAGGCAAGGAAGGCAAGGGAAAGCAAGGCAAGGCAACGGTAACGGAAGGAACGGCACGGTAAGGGGAAACAAGGCTAAGGCACGACAACGCAGGGCTAGGCAATGCAGGGCAAGGCAAGGAAAGGGTCACGCAAGGGAAGGCACGGTTTGGGGAGGCAAGGCTAATGCACGAAAACGCAAGGCTAGGCAGAGCACGGCTAGGCAAGGAACGAGTAACGGAAGGAAAGGAAGGCAAGGCAAAGCAAGGCAAGGCAAGTGTAACAAAAGGCAAGGCACGGCAAGGGGAAACAAGGCTAAGGAAAGGGAACGCACGGCTAGGCAATGCACGGCCAGGCAAGGAAAGGGTAACGCAAGGCAAGGCACGGTAAGGCAAGACAAGGCTAATGCACGACAACGCACGGCTAGGCAATGCACGGCAAGGCAAGGAAAGGGTAACGCCAGGCAAGGTACGGTCAGGCGAGGCAAGGCTAATGCACGACAACGCAAGGCTAGGCAATGCACGGAAGGCAAGCAAAGAGTAACGGAAGGCAAGGAAGGCAAGGGAAACCAAGGCAAGGCAAGGGTAACGGAAGGAAAGGCTCGGCAAGGGGAAACAAGGCTAAGGCACGGCAACGCAGGGCTAGGCAATGCACGGCAAGGCAAGGAAAGGGTAACGCAAGGGAAGGCACGGTTTGGGGAGGCAAGGCTAATGCACGACAACGCAAGGCTAGGCAGTGCACGGCTAGGCAAGGAACGAGTAACGGAAGGCAAAGAAGGCAAGGGAAAGCAAGGCAAGGCAAGGTAACGGAAGTAACGGCAAGGCAAGGGGAAACAAGGCTAAGGCACGGCAACGCACGGCTAGGTAATGCACGGCAAGGCAAGGAAAGGGTAACGCAAGGCAAGGCACGGTGAGGCAAGACAAGGCTGATGCACGACAACGCACGGCTAGGCAATGCACGGAAGGCAAGCAAAGAGTAACGGAAGGCAAGGAAGGCAAGGGAAACCAAGGCAAGGCAAGTGTAACAACAGGCACGGCACGGCAAGGGGAAACAAGGCTAAGGCACGACAACGCAAGGCTAGGCAATGCACGGAAGGCAAGCAAAGAGTGACGGAAGGCAAGGAATGCAAAGGAAAGCAGGTTAAGGCAAGGGTACCGAAAGGAACGGCACGTTAAGGGGAAACAAGGCTAAGGCACGACAACACAGGGCTAGGTAATGCAGGGCAAGGCAAGGAAAGGGAAACGCAAGGCAAGGCACGGTCAGGCGAGGCAAGGCTAATGCACGACCACGCACGGCTAGGCAATGCACGGGAAGGCAAGGAAAGGGTAACGCAAGGCAAGGCACGGTTAGGCGAGGCAAGGCTAAGGCACGACAACGCAAGGCTAGGCAATGCACGGAAGGCAAGCAAAGAGTAACGGAAGGCAAGGAATGCAATGCAAAGAAAGGCAAAGCAAGCAAGGCTATGGCAAAGTGAAACAAGGCTAAGGCACCACAACGCACGGCTAGGCAATGCACGGCCAGCCAAGGAAATGTTAACGCAAGGCAAGGCACTGTGAGGCAAGGCAAGGCTAATGCACGACAGCGCAAGGCTAGGCAATGCACGGAAGGCAAGCAAAGAGTAACGGAAACCAAGGAAGGCAAGGGAAAGCAAGGCAAGGCAAGGGTAACGGAAGGAACGGCACGGCAAGGGGAAACAAGGCTAAGGCACGACAACGCAGGGCTAGGAAATGCACGGCAAGGCAAGGAAAGGGTAACGCTAGGCAAGGCACGGTCAGGCAAGGCAAGGCTAATGCACGACAAGGCAAGGCTATTCAGTGCACGGCAAGGCAAGGAAAGGGGAACGCAAGGCAAGGCACTGTCAGGCGAGGCAAGGCTAAGGCACGACAACGCAAGGCTAGGCAATGCACGGAAGGAAAGCAAAGAATAACGGAAGGCAAGGAAAGCAAGGGAAAGCAAGGCAAGGCAAGGGTAACGGAAGGAACGGCACGGCAAGGGGAAACAAGGCTAAGGCACGACAACACAGGGCTAGGCAATGCAGGGCAAGGCAAGGAAAGGGTAACGCAAGGCAAGGCACGGTTTGGGGAGGCAAGGCTAATGCACGACAACGCAAGGCTAGGCAGTGCACGGCTAGGCAAGGAACGAGTAACGGAAGGCAAAGAAGGCAAGGGAAAGCAAGGCAAGGCAAGGTAACGGAAGGAACGGCAAGGCAAGGGGAAACAAGGCTAAGGCACGGCAACGCACGGCTAGGTAATGCACGGCAAGGCAAGGAAAGGGTAACGCAAGGCAAGGCACGGTGAGGCAAGGCAAGGCTGATGCACGACAACGCACGGCTACGCAATGCACGGAAGGCAAGCAAAGAGTAACGGAAGGCAAGGAAGGCAAGGCAAAGCATGGCAAGGCAAGTGTAACAACAGGCACGGCACGGCAAGGGGAAACAAGGCTAAGGCACGACAACGCAAGGCTAGGCAATGCACGGAAGGCAAGCAAAGAGTGACGGAAGGCAAGGAATGCAAAGGAAAGCAGGTTAAGGCAAGGGTACCGAAAGGAACGGCACGTTAAGGGGAAACAAGGCTAAGGCACGACAACACAGGGCTAGGTAATGCAGGGCAAGGCAAGGAAAGGGAAACGCAAGGCAAGGCACGGTCAGGCGAGGCAAGGCTAATGCAAGACCACGCACGGCTAGGCAATGCACGGGAAGGCAAGGAAAGGGTAACGCAAGGCAAGGCACGGTTCGGCGAGGCAAGGCTAAGGCACGACAACGCAAGGCTAGGCAATGCACGGAAGGCAAGCAAAGAGTAACGGAAGGCAAGGAATGCAATGCAAAGAAAGGCAAAGCAAGCAAGGCTATGGCAAAGTGAAACAAGGCTAAGGCACCACAACGCACGGCTAGGCAATTCACGGCCAGCCAAGGAAATGTTAACGCAAGGCAAGGCACTGTGAGGCAAGGCAAGGCTAATGCACGACAGCGCAAGGCTAGGCAATGCACGGAAGGCAAGCAAAGAGTAACGGAAACCAAGGAAGGCAAGGGAAAGCAAGGCAAGGCAAGGGTAACGGAAGGAACGGCACGGCAAGGGGAAACAAGGCTAAGGCACGACAACGCAGGGCAAGGAAATGCACGGCAAGGCAAGGAAAGGGTAACGCTAGGCAAGGCACGGTCAGGCAAGGCAAGGCTAATGCACGACAAGGCAAGGCTATTCAGTGCACGGCAAGGCAAGGAAAGGGGAACGCAAGGCAAGGCACTGTCAGGCGAGGCAAGGCTAAGGCACGACAACGCAAGGCTAGGCAATGCACGGAAGGAAAGCAAAGAATAACGGAAGGCAAGGAAAGCAAGGGAAAGCAAGGCAAGGCATGGGTAACGGAAGGAACGGCACGGCAAGGGGAAACAAGGCTAAGGCACGACAACACAGGGCTAGGCAATGCAGGGCAAGGCAAGGAAAGGGTAACGCAAGGCAAGGCACGGTTTGGGGAGGCAAGGCTAATGCACGACAACGCAAGGCTAGGCAATGCACGGAAGGCAAGCAAAGAGTAACGGAAGGCAAGGAATGCAAGGCAAAGCAAGGCAACGCAAGCAAGGCTATAGCAAGGTGAAAAAAAGGCTAAGGCACGACCACGCAAGGCTAGGCAATGCACGGAAGGCTAGCAAAGAGTAACGGAAGGCAAGGAAGGGAAGGCAAAGTAAGGCAACGCAAGCAAGGCTATGGCAAGGTGAAAAAAGGCTAAGACACGACAACGCAAGGCTTGGCAATGCACGGAAGGGAAGCAAAGAGTAACGGAAGGCAAGGAAGGCAAGGGAAAGCAAGGCAAGGCAAGGGTAACGGAAGGAAAGGCACGGCAAGGGGAAACAAGGCTAAGGCACGACAACGAACGGCTAGGCAATGCACTGCAAGGCAAGGAAAGGGTAACGCAAGGCAAGGCACGGTGAGGCAAGGAAAGGCTGATGCACGACAACGCAAGGCTAGGCAATTCACGACAAGGGAAGGAAAGGGTAACGCAAGGCAAGGCACGGTCAGGCGAGGCAAGGCTAAGGCACGACAACGCAAGGCTAGGCAATGCACGGAAGGCAAGCAAAGAGTAACGGAAGGCAAGGAATGCAATGCAAAGCAAGGCAAGGCAAGCAAGGCTATAGCAAGGTGAAAAAAGGCTAAGGCACGACCACGCAAGGCTAGGCAATGCACGGAAGGGAAGCAAAGAGTAACGGAAGGCAAGGAAGGCAAGGCAAAGCAAGGCAACGCAAGCAAGGCTATGGCAAGGTGAAAAAAGACTAAGACACGGCAACGCAAGGCTAGGCAATGCACGAAAGGAAGCAAAGAGTAACGGAAGGCAAGGAAGGCAAGGGAAAGCAGGGGAAGGCAAGGGTAACGGAAGGAACGGCACGGTAAGGGGAAACAAGGCTAAGGCACGACAACACAGGGCTAGGCAATGCAGGGCAAGGCAAGGTAAGGGTAACGCAAGGCAAGGCACGGTCAAGCGAGGCAAGGCTAAGGCACGACAACGCAAGGCTAGGCAATGCACGGAAGGCAAGCAAAGAGTAACGGAACGCAAGGAAGGCAAGGCAATGCAAGGCAAGGCAAGGTTAACGGAAGGAACCCCACGGCAAGGGGAAACAAGGCTAAGGCACGGTAACGCACGGCTAGGCAATGCAGGGCAAGGCAAGGAAATGGTAACGCAAGGCAAGGCACGGTTTGGGGAGGCAAGGCTAATGCACGACAACGAAAGGATAGGCAGTGCACGGCTAGGCAAGGAAAGAGTAACGGAAGGAAAGGAAGGCAAGGCAAAGCAAGGCAAGGAAAGTGTAACAAAAGGCAAGGCACGGCAAGGGGAAACAAGGCTAAGGAACGGCAACGCACGGCTAGGCAATGCACGGCCAGGCAAGGAAAGGGTAACGCAAGGCAAGGCACGGTAAGGCAAGGGGAAACAAGGCTAAGGCACGGCAACGCAGGGCTAGGCAATGCACGGCAAGGCAAGGAAAGGGTAACGCAAGGCAAGGCACAGTCAGGCGAGGCAAAGCTAATGCACGACATCGCAAGGCTAGGCAGTGCACGGCTAGGCAAGGAAAGAGTAATGGAAGGAAAGGAAGGCAAGGCAAAGCATGGCAAGGCAAGTGTAACAACAGGCACGGCACGGCAAGGAGAAAAAAGGCTAAGGCACGACAACGCAAGGCTAGGCAATTGCAGTGCAAGGCAAGGAAAGGGTAACGCAAGGCAAGGCACGGTGAGGCAAGGCAAGGCTGATGCACGACAACGCACGGCTAGGCAATGTACGGCAAGGCAAGGAAAGGGTAACGCAAGGCAAGGCACGGTCAGGCGAGGCAAGGCTAAGGCACGACAACGCAAGGCTAGGCAATGCACGGAAGGCAAGCAAAGAGTAACGGAAGGCAAGGAAGGCAAGGGAAAGCAGGGGAAGGGAAGGGTAACGGAAGGAACGGCACGGTAAGGGGAAAGAAGGCTAAGGCACGACAACGCAGGGCTAGGCAATGCAGGGCAAGGCAAGGAAAGGGTCATGCAAGGGAAGGCACGGTTTGGGGAGGCAAGGCTAATGCACGACAACGCAAGGCTAGGCAGTGCACGGCTAGGCAAGGAACGAGTAACGGAAGGAAAGGAAGGCAAGGCAAAGCAAGGCAAGGCAAGTGTAACAAAAGGCAAGGCACGGCAAGGGGAAACAAGGCTAAGGAAAGGGAACGCACGGCTAGGCAATGCACGGCCAGGCAAGGAAAGGGTAACGCAAGGCAAGGCACGGTAAGGCAAGACAAGGCTAATGCACGACAACGCACGGCTAGGCAATGCACGGCAAGGCAAGGAAAGGGTAACGCCAGGCAAGGCACGGTCAGGCGAGGCAAGGCTAATGCACGACAACGCAAGGCTAGGCAATGCACGGAAGGCAAGCAAAGAGTAACGGAAGGCAAGGAAGGCAAGGGAAACCCAGGCAAGGCAAGGGTAACGGAAGGAAAGGCTCGGCAAGGGGAAACAAGGCTAAGGCACGGCAACGCAGGGCTAGGCAATGCACGGCAAGGCAAGGAAAGGGTAACGCAAGGCAAGGCACGGTTTGGGGAGGCAAGGCTAATGCACGACAACGCAAGGCTAGGCAGTGCACGGCTAGGCAAGGAACGAGTAACGGAAGGCAAAGAAGGAAAGGGAAAGCAAGGCAAGGCAAGGGTAACGGAAGGAACGGCAAGGCAAGGGGAAACAAGGCTAAGGCACGGCAACGCACGGCTAGGCAATGCACGGCAAGGCAAGGAAAGGGTAACGCAAGGCAAGGCACGGTGAGGCAAGGCAAGGCTGATGCACGACAACGCACGGCTAGGCTATGCACGGAAGGCAAGCAAAGAGTAACGGAAGGCAAGGACGGCAATGGAAACCAAGGCAAGGCAAGGGTAACAGAAGGAACGGCTCGGCAAGGGGAAACAAGGCTAAGGCACGGCAACGCAGGGCTAGGCAATGCACGGCAAGGCAAGGAAAGGGTAACGCAAGGCAAGGCACTGTCAGGCGAGGCAAAGCTAATGCACGACATCGCAAGGCTAGGCAGTGCACGGCTAGGCAAGGAAAGAGTAACGGAAGGAAAGGAAGGCAAGGCAAAGCATGGCAAGGCAAGTGTAACAACAGGCACGGCACGGCAAGGGGAAACAAGGCTAAGGCACGACAACGCAAGGCTAGGCAATGCACGGAAGGCAAGAAAGAGTGACGGAAGGCAAGGAATGCAAAGGAAAGCAGGTTAAGGCAAGGGTACCGAAAGGAACGGCACGTTAAGGGGAAACAAGGCTAAGGCACGACAACACAGGGCTAGGTAATGCAGGGCAAGGCAAGGAAAGGGAAACGCAAGGCAAGGCACGGTCAGGCGAGGCAAGGCTAAGGCACGACAACGCAAGCCTAGGCAATGCACGGCAAGGCAAGGAAAGGGTAACGCAAGGCAAGGCACGGTCAGGCGAGGCAAGCGTAATGCACGACAACGCAAGCCTACGCAGTGCACGGCTAGGCAAGGAAAGAGTAACGGAAGGAAAGGAAGGCAAGGCAAAGCAAGGCAAGGAAAGTGTAACAAAAGGCACGGCACGGCAAGGGGAAACAAGGCTAAGGCACGGCAACGCAAGGCTAAGCAATGCACGGCCAGAGAAGGAAAGGGTAACGCAAGGCAAGGCACGGTAAGGCAAGGCGAGGCTAATGCACGACCACGCACGGCTAGGCAATGCACGGCAAGGCAAGGAAAGAGTAACGCAAGGCAAGGCACGGTTACGCGAGGCAAGGCTAAGGCACGACAACGCAAGGCTAGGCAATGCACGGAAGGCAAGCAAAGAGTAACGGAAGGCAAGGAATGCAATGCAAAGCAAGGCAAAGCAAGCAAGGCTATGGCAAAGTGAAACAAGGCTAAGGCACCACAACGCACGGCTAGGCAATGCACGGCCAGCCAAGGAAATGTTAACGCAAGGCAAGGCACTGTGAGGCAAGGCAAGGCTAATGCACGACAGCGCAAGGCTAGGCAATGCACGGAAGGCAAGCAAAGAGTAACGGAAACCAAGGAAGGCAAGGGAAAGCAAGGCAAGGCAAGGGTAACGGAAGGAACGGGACGGCAAGGTGAAACAAGGCTAAGGCACGACAACGCAGGGCTAGGAAATGCACGGCAAGGCAAGGAAAGGGTAACGCTAGGCAAGGCACGGGCAGGCAAGGCAAGGCTAATGCACGACAAGGCAAGGCTAGGCAGTGCACGGCAAGGCAAGGAAAGGGGAACGCAAGGCAAGGCACTGTCAGGCGAGGCAAGGCTAAGGCACGACAACGCAAGGCTAGGCAATGCACGGAAGGAAAGCAAAGAATAACGGAAGGCAAGGAAAGCAAGGGAAAGCAAGGCAAGGCAAGGGTAACGGAAGGAACGGCACGGCAAGGGGAAACAAGGCTAAGGCACGACAACACAGGGCTAGGCAATGCAGGGCAAGGCAAGGAAAGGGTAACGCAAGGCAAGGCACGGTTTGGGGAGGCAAGGCTAATGCACGACAACGCAAGGCTAGGCAATGCACGGAAGGCAAGCAAAGAGTAACGGAAGGCAAGGAATGCAAGGCAAAGCAAGGCAACGCAAGCAAGGCTATGGCAAGGTGAAAAAAGGCTAAGGCACGACCACGCAAGGCTAGGCAATGCACGGAAGGCTAGCAAAGAGTAACGGAAGGCAAGGAAGGCAAGGCAAAGCAAGGAAACGCAAGCAAGGCTATGGCAAGGTGAAAAAAGGCTAAGACACGACAACGCAAGGCTTGGCAATGCACGGAAGGCAAGGAAAGAGTAACGGAAGGTCAAGGAAGGCAAGCGAAAGCAAGGCAAGGCAAGGGTAACGGAAGGAACGGCACGGCAAGGGGAAACAAGGCTAAGGCACGGCAACGCACGGCTAGGCAATGCACGGCAAGGCAAGGAAAGGGTAACGCAAGGCAAGGCACGGTGAGGCAAAGCAAGGCTGATGCACGACAACGCACGGCTAGGCAATGCACGGCAAGGCAAGGACAGGGTAACGCAAGGCAAGGCACGGTGAGGCGAGCCAAGGGTAATGCACGACAACGCAAGGCTACCCAGTGCACGGCTAGGCAAGGAAAGAGTAACGGAAGGAAAGGAAGGCAAGGCAAAGCAAGGCAAGGCAAGTGTAAGAAAAGGCACGGCACGGCAAGGGGAAACAAGGCTATGGCACGGCAACGGAAGGCTAAGCAATGCACGGCCAGGCAAGGAAAGTGTAACGCAAGGCAAGGCACGGTAAGGCAAGGCGAGGCTGATGCACGACAACGCACGGCTAGGCAATGCACGGCAAGGCAAGGAAATGGTAACGCAAGGCAAGGCACGGTTAGGCGAGGCAAGGCTAAGGCACGACAACGCAAGGCTAGGCAATGCACGGAAGGCAAGGAAAGAGTAACGTAAGGCAAGAAATGCAAGGCAAAGCAAGGCAACGCAAGCAAGGCTATGGCAAGGTGGAAAAAGGCTAAGGCACGACAACGCAAGGCTAGGCAATGCACGGAAGGCAAGCAAAGAGTAACGGAATGGAAGGAAGGCAAGGCAAAGCAAGGCAAAGCAAGCAAGGCTATGGCAAGGTGAAACAAGGCTAAGGCACTACAACGCAACGCTAGGCAATGCACGGCCAGCCAAGGAAAAGGTAACGCAAGGCAAGGCACTGTCAGGCGAGGCAAGGCTAAGGCACGACAACGCAAGGCTAGGCAATGCACGGAAGGAAAGCAAAGAGTAACGGAATGCATGGAATGCAAGGGAAAGCAGGGGAAGGCAAGGGTATCGAAAGGAACGTCACGGTAAGGGGAAACAAGGCTAAGGCACGACAACACAGGGCTAGGCAATGCAGGGCAAGGCAAGGTACGGGTAACGCAAGGCAAGGCACGGTCAGGCGAGGCAAGGCTAAGGCACGACAACGCAAGGCTAGGCAATGCACGGAAGGCAAGCAAAGTTTAACGGAACGCAAGGAAGGCAAGGGAAAGCAAGGGAAGGCAAGGTTAACGGAAGGAACGGCACGGCAAGGGGAAACAAGGCTAAGGCAGGGCAACGCACGGCTAGGCAATGCAGGGCAAGGCAAGGAAATGGTAACGCAAGGCAAAGCACGGTTTGGGGAGGCAAGGCTAATGCACGACAACGCAAGGCTAGGCAGTGCACGGCTGGGCAAGTAAAGAGTAACGGAAGGAAAGGAAGGCAAGGCAAAGCAAGGCAAGGCAAGTGTAACAAAAGGCAAGGCACGGCAAGGGGAAACAAGGCTAAGGAACGGCAACGCACGGCTAGGCAATGCACGGAAGGCAAGCAAAGAGTAACGGAAGGCAAGGAAGGCAAGGGAAAGCAAGGCAAGGCAAGGGTAACGGAAGGAACGGCACGGCAAGGGGAAACAAGGCTAAGGCACGGCAACGCACGGCTAGGCAATGCACGGCAAGGCAAGGAAAGGGTAACGCAAGGCAAGGCACGGTGAGGCAAGGCAAGGCTGATGCACGACAAAGCACGGCTAGGTAATGCACGGCAAGGCAAGGAAAGGGTAACGCAAGGCAAGGCACGGTCAGGCGAGGCAAGGCTAAGGCACGACAACGCAAGGCTAGGCAATGCACGGAAGGCAAGCAAAGAGTAACGGAAGGCAAGGAAGGCAAGGGAAAGCAGGGGAAGGGAAGGGTAACGGAAGGAACGGCACGGTAAGGGGAAACAAGGATAAGGCACAACAACGCAGGGCTAGGCAATGCACGGTAAGGCAAGGAAAGGGTAACGCAAGGGAAGGCACGGTCAGGCGAGGCAAGGGTAATGCACGACAACGCAAGGCTACGCAGTGCACGGCTAGGCAAGGAAAGAGTAACGGAAGGAAAGGAAGGCCAGGCAAAGCAAGGCAAATCAAGTGTAACAAAAGGCACGGCACGGCAAGGGGAAACAAGGCTAAGGCACGACAACGCACGGCTATGGCAAGGTGAAACAAGGCTAAGGCACCACAACGCACGGCTAGGCAATGCACGGCCAGCCAAGGAAAAGGTAACGCAAGGCAAGGCACTCTCAGGCAAGGCAAGGCTAATGCACGACAGCGCAAGGCTAGGCAATGCACGGAAGGCAAGCAAAGAGTAACGGAAGGCAAGGAAGGCAAGGGAAAGCAAGGCAAGGCAAGGGTAACGGAAGGAACGGCACGGCAAGGGGAAACAAGGCTAAGGCACGGCAACGCACGGCTAGGCAATGCACGGCAAAGCAAGGAAAGGGTAACGCAAGGCAAGGCACGGTGAGGCAAGGCAAGGCTGATGCACGACAACGCACGGCTAGGCAATGCACGGCAAGGCAAGGAAAGGGTAACGCAAGGCAAGGCACGGTCAGGCGAGGCAAGGCTAAGGCACGACAACGCAAGGCTAGGCAATGCACGGAAGGCAAGCAAAGAGTAACGGAAGGCAAGGAAGGCAAGGGAAACCAAGGCAAGGCAAGGGTATCGGAAGGAACGGCTCGGCAAGGGGAAACAAGGCTAAGGCACGGCAACGCAGGGCTAGGCAATGCAGGGCAAGGCAAGGAAAGGGTAACGCAAGGCAAGGCACGGTTTGGGGAGGCAAGGCTAATGCACGACAACGCAAGGCTAAGCAATGCACGGGCAGGCAAGGAAAGGGTAACGCAAGGCAAGGCACGGTAAGGCAAGGCGAGGCTAATGCACGACAACGCACGGCTAGGCAATGCACGGCAAGGCAAGGAAAGGGTAACGCAAGGTAAGGCACGGTTAGGCGAGGCAAGGCTAAGGCACGACAACGCTAGGCTAGGCAATGCACGGAAGGCAAGCAAAGAGAAACGGAAGGCAAGGAATGCAAGGCAAAGCAAGGCAACGCAAGCAAGTCTATGGCAAGGTGAAAAAAGGCTAAGGCACGAGAACGCAAGGCTAGGCAATGCACGGAAGGCAAGCAAAGAGTAACGGAAGGCAAGGAATGCAAGGGAAAGCAGGGGAAGGCAAGGGTAACGAAAGGAACGTCACGGTAAGGGGAAACAAGGCTAAGGCACGACAACACAGAGCTAGGCAATGCAGGGCAAGGCAAGGTACGGGTAACGCAAGGCAAGGCACGGTCAGGCGAGGCAAGGCTAAGGCACGACAACGCAAGGCTAGGCAATGCACGGAAGGCAAGCAAAGAGTAACGGAACTCAAGGAAGGCAAGGGAAAGCAAGGGAAGGCAAGGTCAACGGAAGGAACGGCACGGCAAGTGGAAACAAGGCTAAGGCACGGCAACGCACGGCTAGGCAATGCAGGGCAAGGCAAGGAAATGGTAACGCAAGGCAAGGCACGGTTTGGGGAGGCAAGGCTAATGCACGACAACGCAAGGCTAGGCAGTGCACGGCTAGGCCAGGAAAGAGTAACGGAAGGAAAGGAAGGCAAGGCAAAGCAAGGCAATGCAAGTGTAACAAAAGGCAAGGCACGGCAAGGGGAAACAAGGCTAAGGAACGGCAACGCACGGCTAGGCAATGCACGGCCAGGCAAAGAAAGGGTAACGCAAGACAAGCAGCGATAAGGCAAGACAAGGCTAATGCACGACAACGCACGGGTAGGCAATGCACGGCAAGGCAAGGAAAGGGTAACGCAAGGCAAGGCACGGTCAGGCGAGGCAAGGCTAATGCACGACAACGCCAGGCTAGGCAATGCACGGAAGGCAAGCAAAGAGTAACGGAAGGCAAGGAAGGCAAGGGAAACCAAGGCAAGGCAAGGGTATAGGAAGGAACGGCTCGGCAAGGGGAAACAAGGCTAAGGCACGGCAACGCAGGTCTAGGCAATGCAGAGCAAGGCAAGGAAAGGGTAACGCAAGGCAAGGCACGGTTTGGGGAGGCAAGGCTAATGCACGACAACGCAAGGCTAGGCAATGCACGGAAGGCAAGCAAAGAGTAACGGAAGGCAAGGAATGCAATGCAAAGCAAGGCAACGCATGCAAGGCTATAGCAAGGTGAAAAAAGGCTAAGGCACGACCACGCAAGGCTAGGCAATGCACGGAAGGGAAGCAAAGAGTAACGGAAGGCAAGGAAGGCAAGGCAAATCAAGGCAACGCAAGCAAGGCTATGGCAAGGTGAAAAAAGACTAAGACACGACAACGCAAGGCTAGGCAATGCACGGAAGGCAAGCAAAGAGTAACGGAAGGCAAGGAAGGCAAGGGAAAGCAAGGCAAGGCAAGGGTAACGGAAGGAACGGCACGGCAAGGGGAAACAAGACTAAGGCACGACAACGAACGGCTAGGCAATGCACTGCAAGGTAAGGAAAGGGTAACGCAAGGCAAGGCACGGTGAGGCAAGGCAAGGCTCATGCACGACAACGCAAGGGTAGGCAATTCACGGCAAGGCAAGGAAAGGGTAACGCAAGGCAAGGCACGGTCAGGCGAGGCAAGGCTAAGGCACGAAAACGCAAGGCTAGGCAATGCACGGAAGGCAAGCAAAGAGTAACGGAACGCAAGGAAGGCAAGGGAAAGCAAGGGAAGGGAAGGTTAACGGAAGGAACGGCACGGCAAGGGGAAACAAGGCTAAGGCACGGCAACGCACGGCTAGGCAATGCAGGGCAAGGCAAGGAAATGGTAACGCAAGGCAAGGCACGGTTTGGGGAGGCAAGGCTAATGCACGACAACGCAAGGCTAGGCAGTGCACGGCTGGGCAAGGAAAGAGTAACGGAAGGAAAGGAAGGCAAGGCAAAGCAAGGCAAGGCAAGTGTAACAAAAGGCAAGGCACGGCAAGGGGAAACAAGGCTAAGGCACGGCAACGCAGGGCTAGGCAATGCACGGCAAGGCAAGGAAAGGGTAACGCAAGGAAAGGCACGGTCAGGCGAGGCAAGGCTAATGCACGACAACGCAAGGCTTGGCATTGCACGGAAGGCAAGCAAAGAGTAACGGAAGGCAAGGAAGGCAAGGGAAACCAAGGCAAGGCAAGGGTATCGGAAGGAACGGCTCGGCAAGGGGAAACAAGGCTAAGGCACGGCAACGCAGGGCTAGGCAATGCACGGAAGGCAAGCAAAGAGTAACGGAAGGCAAGGAATGCAATGCAAAGCAAGGCAACGCAAGCAAGGCTATAGCAAGGTGAAAAAAGGCTAAGGCACGACCACGCAAGGCTAGGCAATGCAGGGAAGGGAAGCAAAGAGTAACGGAAGGCAAGGAAGGCAAGGCCAAGCAAGGCAACGCAAGCAAGGTTATGGCAAGGTGAAAAAAGACTAAGACACGACAACGCAAGGCTAGGCAATGCACCGAAGGCAAGCAAAGAGTAACGGAAGGCAAGGAAGTCAAGGCAAAGCAAGGCAACGCAAGCAAGGCTATGGCAAGGTGAAAAAAGGCTAAGACACGACAACGCAAGGCTAGGCAATGCACGGAAGGCAAGCAAAGAGAAACGGAAGGCAAGGAATGCAAGGCAAAGCAAGGCAACGCAAGCAAGTCTATGGCAAGGTGAAAAAAGGCTAAGGCACGACAACGCAAGGCTAGGCAATGCACGGAAGGCAAGCAAACAGTAACGGAATGGAAGGAAGGCAAGGCAAAGCAAGGCAAAGCAAGCAAGGCTATGGCAAGGTGAAACAAGCCTAAGGCACCACAACGCAACGCTAGGCAATGCACGGCCAGCCAAGGAAAAGGTAACGCAAGGCAAGGCACTGTCAGGCGAGGCAAGGCTAAGGCACGACAACGCACGGCTAGGCAATGCACGGAAGGAAAGCAAAGAGTAACGGAAGGCAAGGAATGCAAGGGAAAGCAGGGGAAGGCAAGGGTAACGAAAGGAACGTCACGGTAAGGGGAAACAAGGCTAAGGCACGACAACACAGGGCTAGGCAATGCAGGGCAAGGCAAGGTACGGGTAACGCAAGGCAAGGCCCGGTCAGGCGAGGCAAGGCTAAGGCACGAAAACGCAAGGCTAGGCAATGCAGGGCAAGACAAGGAAATGGTAACGCAAGGCAAGGCACGGTTTGGGGAGGCAAGGCTAATGCACGACAACGCAAGGCTAGGCAGTGCACGGCTAGGCAAGGAAAGGGTAACGCAAGGCAAGGCAAAGGAAGGCAAAGCAAGGCAATGCAAGTGTAACAAAAGGCAAGGCACGGCAAGGGGAAACAAGGCTAAGGAACGGCAACGCACGGCTAGGCAATGCACGGCCAGGCAAGGAAAGGGTAACGCAAGGCAAGGCGCGGTAAGGCAAGACAAGGCTAATGCACGACCACGCACGGGTAGGCAATGCACGGCAAGGCAAGGAAAGGGTAACGCAAGGCAAGGCACGGTCTGGCGAGGCAAGGCTAATGCACGACAACGCAAGGCTAGGCAATGCACGGAAGGCAAGCAAAGAGTAACGGAAGGCAAGGAAGGCAAGGGAAACCAAGGCAAGGCAAGGGTATCGGAAGGAACGGCTCGGCAAGGGGAAACAAGGCTAAGGCACGGCAACGCAGGGCTAGGCAATGCAGGGCAAGGCAAGGAAAGGGTAACGCAAGGCAAGGCACGGTTTGGGGAGGCAAGGCTAATGCACGACAACGCAAGGCTAGGCAATGCACGGAAGGCAAGCAAAGAGTAACGGAAGGCAAGGAATGCAATGCAAGCAAGGCAACGCAAGCAAGGCTATAGCAAGGTGAAAAAAGGCTAAGGCACGACCACGCAAGGCTAGGCAATGCACGGAAGGGAAGCAAAGAGTAACGGAAGGCAAGGAAGGCAAGGCAAAGCAAGGCAACGCAAGCAAGGCTATGGCAAGGTGAAAAAAGACTAAGACACGACAACGCAAGGCTAGGCAATGCACGGAAGGCAAGCAAAGAGTAACGGAAGGCAAGGAAGGCAAGGGAAAGCAAGGCAAGGCAAGGGTAACGGAAGGAACGGCACGGCAAGGGGAAACAAGGCTAAGGCACGACAACGAACGGCTAGGCAATGCACGGCAAGGCAAGGAAAGGGTCACGCAAGGGAAGGCACGGTTTGGGGAGGCAAGGCTAATGCACGAAAACGCAAGGCTAGGCAGTGCACGGCTAGGCAAGGAACGAGTAACGGAAGGCAAAGAAGGCAAGGGAAAGCAAGGCAAGGCAAGGGTAACGGAAGGAACGGCAAGGCAAGGGGAAACAAGGCTAAGGCACGGCAACGCACGGCTAGGCAATGCACGGCAAGGCAAGGAAAGGGTAACGCAAGGCAAGGCACGGTGAGGCAAGGCAAGGCTGATGCACGACAACGCACGACTAGGCTATGCACGGAAGGCAAGCAAAGAGTAACGGAAGGCAAGGACGGCAAGGGAAACCAAGGCAAGGCAAGGGTAACGGAAGGAACGGCTCGGCAAGGGGAAACAAGGCTAAGGCACGGCAACGCAGGGCTAGGCAATGCACGGCAAGGCAAGGAAAGGGTAACGCAAGGCAAGGCACTGTCAGGCGAGGCAAAGCTAATGCACGACATCGCAAGGCTAGGCAGTGCACGGCTAGGCAAGGAAAGAGTAACGGAAGGAAAGGAAGGCAAGGCAAAGCATGGCAAGGCAAGTGTAACAACAGGCACGGCACGGCAAGGGGAAACAAGGCTAAGGCACGACAACGCAAGGCTAGGCAATGCACGGAAGGCAAGCAAAGAGTGATGGAAGGCAAGGAATGCAAAGAAAAGCAGGTTAAGGCAAGGGTACCGAAAGGAACGGCACGTTAAGGGGAAACAAGGCTAAGGCACGACAACACAGGGCTAGGTAATGCAGGGCAAGGCAAGGAAAGGGAAACGCAAGGCAAGGCACGGTCAGGCGAGGCAAGGCTAAGGCACGACAACGCAAGGCTAGGCAATGCACGGCAAGGCAAGGAAAGGGTAACGCAAGGCAAGGCACGGTCAGGCGAGGCAAGCGTAATGCACGACAACGCAAGGCTACGCAGTGCATGGCTAGGCAAGGAAAGAGTAACGGAAGGAAAGGAAGGCAAGGCAAAGCAAGGCAAGGAAACTGTAACAAAAGGCACGGCACGGCAAGGGGAAACAAGGCTAAGGCACGGCAACGCAAGGCTAAGCAATGCACGGCCAGAGAAGGAAAGGGTAACGCAAGGCAAGGCACGGTAAGGCAAGGCGAGGCTAATGCACGACCACGCACGGCTAGGCAATGCACGGCAAGGCAAGGAAAGAGTAACGCAAGGCAAGGCACGGTTAGGCGAGGCAAGGCTAAGGCACGACAACGCAAGGCTAGGCAATGCACGGAAGGCAAGCAAAGAGTAACGGAAGGCAAGGAATGCAATGCAAAGCAAGGCAAAGCAAGCAAGTCTATGGCAAAGTGAAACAAGGCTAAGGCACCACAACGCACGGCTAGGCAATGCACGGCCAGCCAAAGAAATGTTAACGCAAGGCAAGGCACTGTGAGGCAAGGCAAGGCTAATGCACGACAGCGCAAGGCTAGGCAATGCACGGAAGGCAAGCAAAGAGTAACGGAAACCAAGGAAGGCAAGGGAAAGCAAGGCAAGGCAAGGGTAACGGAAGGAACGGCACGGCAAGGGGAAACAAGGCTAAGGCACGACAACGCAGGGCTAGGAAATGCACGGCAAGGCAAGGAAAGGGTAACGCTAGGCAAGGCACGGTCAGGCAAGGCAAGGCTAATGCACGACAAGGCAAGGCTAGGCAGTGCACGGCAAGGCAAGGAAAGGGGAACGCAAGGCAAGGCACTGTCAGGCGAGGCAAGGCTAAGGCACGACAACGCAAGGCTAGGCAATGCACGGAAGGAAAGCAAAGAATAACGGAAGGCAAGGAAAGCAAGGGAAAGCAAGGCAAGGCAAGGGTAACGGAAGGAACGGCACGGCAAGGGGAAACAAGGCTAAGGCACGACAACACAGGGCTAGGCAATGCAGGGCAAGGCAAGGAAAGGGTAGCGCAAGGCAAGGCACGGTTTGGGGAGGCAAGGCTAATGCACGACAACGCAAGGCTAGGCAATGCACGGAAGGCAAGCAAAGAGTAACGGAAGGCAAGGAATGCAAGGCAAAGCAAGGCAACACAAGCAAGGCTATGGCAAGGTGAAAAAAGGCTAAGGCACGACCACGCAAGGCTAGGCAATGCACGGAAGGCTAGCAAAGAGTAACGGAAGGCAAGGAAGGCAAGGCAAAGCAAGGCAACGCAAGCAAGGCTATGGCAAGGTGAAAAAAGGCTAAGACACGACAACGCAAGGCTTGGCAATGCACGGAAGGCAAGCAAAGAGTAACGAAAGGCAAGGAAGGCAAGGGAAAGCAAGGCAAGGCAAGGGTAACGGAAGTAACGGCACGGCAAGGGGAAACAAGGCTAAGGCACGGCAACGCACGGCTAGGCAATGCACGGCAAGGCAAGGAAAGGGTAACGCAAGGCAAGGCACGGTGAGGCAAGGCAAGGCTGATGCACGACAACGCACGGCTAGGCAATGCACGGCAAGGCAAGGACAGGGTAACGCAAGGCAAGGCACGGTGAGGCGAGCCAAGGGTAATGCACGACAACGCAAGGCTACCCAGTGCACGGCTAGGCAAGGAAAGAGTAACGGAAGGAAAGGAAGGCAAGGCAAAGCAAGGCAAGGCAAGTGTAAGAAAAGGCACGGCACGGCAAGGGGAAACAAGGCTATGGCACGGCAACGGAAGGCTAAGCAATGCACGGCCAGGCAAGGAAAGTGTAACGCAAGGCAAGGCACGGTAAGGCAAGGCGAGCCTGATGCACGACAACGCACGGCTAGGCAATGCACGGCAAGGCAAGGAAAGGGTAACGCAAGGCAAGGCACGGTTAGGCGAGGCAAGGCTAAGGCACGACAACGCAAGGCTAGGCAATGCACGGAAGGCAAGGAAAGAGTAACGTAAGGCAAGAAATGCAAGGCAAAGCAAGGCAACGCAAGCAAGGCTATGGCAAGGTGGAAAAAGGCTAAGGCACGACAACGCAAGGCTAGGCAATGCACGGAAGGCAAGCAAAGAGTAACGGAATGGAAGGAAGGCAAGGCAAAGCAAGGCAAAGCAAGCAAGGCTATGGCAAGGTGAAACAAGGCTAAGGCACTACAACGCAACGCTAGGCAATGCACGGCCAGCCAAGGAAAAGGTAACGCAAGGCAAGGCACTGTCAGGCGAGGCAAGGCTAAGGCACGACAACGCAAGGCTAGGCAATGCACGGAAGGAAAGCAAAGAGTAACGGAATGCATGGAATGCAAGGGAAAGCAGGGGAAGGCAAGGGTAACGAAAGGAACGTCACGGTAAGGGGAAACAAGGCTAAGGCACGACAACACAGGGCTAGGCAATGCAGGGCAAGGCAAGGTACGGGTAACGCAAGGCAAGGCACGGTCAGGCGAGGCAAGGCTAAGGCACGACAACGCAAGGCTAGGCAATGCACGGAAGGCAAGCAAAGAGTAACAGAACGCAAGGAAGGCAAGGGAAAGCAAGGGAAGGCAAGGTTAACGGAAGGAACGGCACGGCAAGGGGAAACAAGGCTAAGGCACGGCAACGCACGGCTAGGCAATGCAGGGCAAGGCAAGGAAATGGTAACGCAAGGCAAGGCACGGTTTGGGGAGGCAAGGCTAATGCACGACAACGCAAGGCTAGGCAGTGCACGGCTGGGCAAGGAAAGAGTAACGGAAGGAAAGGAAGGCAAGGCAAAGCAAGGCAAGGCAAGTGTAACAAAAGGCAAGGCACGGCAAGGAGAAACAAGGCTAAGGAACGGCAACGCACGGCTAGGCAATGCACGGAAGGCAAGCAAAGAGTAACGGAAGGCAAGGAAGGCAAGTGAAAGCAAGGCAAGGCAAGGGTAACGGAAGGAACGGCACGGCAAGGGGAAACAAGGCTAAGGCACGGCAACGCACGGCTAGGCAATGCACGGCAAGGCAAGGAAAGGGTAACGCAAGGCAAGGCACGGTGAGGCAAGGCAAGGCTGATGCACGACAAAGCACGGCTAGGTAATGCACGGCAAGGCAAGGAAAGGGTAACGGAAGGCAAGGCACGGTCAGGCGAGGCAAGGCTAAGGCACGACAACGCAAGGCTAGGCAATGCACGGAAGGCAAGCAAAGAGTAACGGAAGGCAAGGAAGGCAAGGGAAAGCAGGGGAAGGGAAGGGTAACGGAAGGAACGGCACGGTAAGGGGAAACAAGGCTAAGGCACAACAACGCAGGGCTAGGCAATGCACGGCAAGGCAAGGAAAGGGTAACGCAAGGGAAGGCACGGTCAGGCGAGGCAAGGGTAATGCACGACAACGCAAGGCTACGCAGTGCACGGCTAGGCAAGGAAAGAGTAACGGAAGGAAAGGAAGGCCAGGCAAAGCAAGGCAAGTCAAGTGTAACAAAAGGCACGGCACGGCAAGGGGAAAGAAGGCTAAGGCACGGCAACGGAAGGCTAAGCAATGCACGGCCAGGCAAGGAAAGGGTAACGCAAGGCAAGGCACGGTAAGGCAAGGCGAGGCTAATGCACGACAACGCACGGCTAGGCAATGCACGGCAAGGGAAGGAAAGGGTAACGCAAGGCAAGGCACGGTTAGGCGAGGCAAGGCTAAGGCACGACAACGCAAGGCTAGGCAATGCACGAAAGGCAAGCAAAGAGTAACGGAAGGCAAGGAATGCAAGGCAAAGCAAGGCAAAGCAAGCAAGGCTATGGCAAGGTGAAACAAGGCTAAGGCACCACAACGCACGGCTAGGCAATGCACGGCCAGCCAAGGAAAAGGTAACGCAAGGCAAGGCACTCTCAGGCAAGGCAAGGCTAATGCACGACAGCGCAAGGCTAGGCAATGCACGGAAGGCAAGCAAAGAGTAACGGAAGGCAAGGAAGGCAAGGGAAAGCAAGGCAAGGCAAGGGTAACGGAAGGAACGGCACGGCAAGGGGAAACAAGGCTAAGGCACGGCAACGCACAGCTAGGCAATGCACGGCAAAGCAAGGAAAGGGTAACGCAAGGCAAGGCACGGTGAGGCAAGGCAAGGCTGATGCACGACAATGCACGGCTAGGCAATGCACGGCAAGGCAAGGAAAGGGTAACGGAAGGCAAGGCACGGTCAGGCGAGGCAAGGCTAAGGCACGACAACGCAAGGCTAGGCAATGCACGGAAGGCAAGCAAAGAGTAACGGAAGGCAAGGAAGGCAAGGGAAACCAAGGCAAGGCAAGGGTATCGGAAGGAACGGCTCGGCAAGTGGAAACAAGGCTAAGGCACGGCAACGCAGGGCTAGGCAATGCAGGGCAAGGCAAGGAAAGGGTAACGCAAGGCAAGGCACGGTTTGGGGAGGCAAGGCTAATGCACGACAACGCAAGGCTAAGCAATGCACGGGCAGGCAAGGAAACGGTAACGCAAGGCAAGGCACGGTTAGGCGAGGCAAGGCTAAGGCACGACAACGCAAGGCTAGGCAATGCACGGAAGGCAAGGAAAGAGTAACGTAAGGCAAGAAATGCAAGGCAAAGCAAGGCAACGCAAGCAAGGCTATGGCAAGGTGGAAAAAGGCTAAGGCACGACAACGCAAGGCTAGGCAATGCACGGAAGGCAAGCAAAGAGTAACGGAATGGAAGGAAGGCAAGGCAAAGCAAGGCAAAGCAAGCAAGGCTATGGCAAGGTGAAACAAGGCTAAGGCACTACAACGCAACGCTAGGCAATGCACGGCCAGCCAAGGAAAAGGTAACGCAAGGCAAGGCACTGTCAGGCGAGGCAAGGCTAAGGCACGACAACGCAAGGCTAGGCAATGCACGGAAGGAAAGCAAAGAGTAACGGAATGCATGGAATGCAAGGGAAAGCAGGGGAAGGCAAGGGTAACGAAAGGAACGTCACGGTAAGGGGAAACAAGGCTAAGGCACGACAACACAGGGCTAGGCAATGCAGGGCAAGGCAAGGTACGGGTAACGCAAGGCAAGGCACGGTCAGGCGAGGCAAGGCTAAGGCACGACAACGCAAGGCTAGGCAATGCACGGAAGGCAAGCAAAGAGTAACAGAACGCAAGGAAGGCAAGGGAAAGCAAGGGAAGGCAAGGTTAACGGAAGGAACGGCACGGCAAGGGGAAACAAGGCTAAGGCACGGCAACGCACGGCTAGGCAATGCAGGGCAAGGCAAGGAAATGGTAACGCAAGGCAAGGCACGGTTTGGGGAGGCAAGGCTAATGCACGACAACGCAAGGCTAGGCAGTGCACGGCTGGGCAAGGAAAGAGTAACGGAAGGAAAGGAAGGCAAGGCAAAGCAAGGCAAGGCAAGTGTAACAAAAGGCAAGGCACGGCAAGGAGAAACAAGGCTAAGGAACGGCAACGCACGGCTAGGCAATGCACGGAAGGCAAGCAAAGAGTAACGGAAGGCAAGGAAGGCAAGTGAAAGCAAGGCAAGGCAAGGGTAACGGAAGGAACGGCACGGCAAGGGGAAACAAGGCTAAGGCACGGCAACGCACGGCTAGGCAATGCACGGCAAGGCAAGGAAAGGGTAACGCAAGGCAAGGCACGGTGAGGCAAGGCAAGGCTGATGCACGACAAAGCACGGCTAGGTAATGCACGGCAAGGCAAGGAAAGGGTAACGGAAGGCAAGGCACGGTCAGGCGAGGCAAGGCTAAGGCACGACAACGCAAGGCTAGGCAATGCACGGAAGGCAAGCAAAGAGTAACGGAAGGCAAGGAAGGCAAGGGAAAGCAGGGGAAGGGAAGGGTAACGGAAGGAACGGCACGGTAAGGGGAAACAAGGCTAAGGCACAACAACGCAGGGCTAGGCAATGCACGGCAAGGCAAGGAAAGGGTAACGCAAGGGAAGGCACGGTCAGGCGAGGCAAGGGTAATGCACGACAACGCAAGGCTACGCAGTGCACGGCTAGGCAAGGAAAGAGTAACGGAAGGAAAGGAAGGCCAGGCAAAGCAAGGCAAGTCAAGTGTAACAAAAGGCACGGCACGGCAAGGGGAAAGAAGGCTAAGGCACGGCAACGGAAGGCTAAGCAATGCACGGCCAGGCAAGGAAAGGGTAACGCAAGGCAAGGCACGGTAAGGCAAGGCGAGGCTAATGCACGACAACGCACGGCTAGGCAATGCACGGCAAGGGAAGGAAAGGGTAACGCAAGGCAAGGCACGGTTAGGCGAGGCAAGGCTAAGGCACGACAACGCAAGGCTAGGCAATGCACGAAAGGCAAGCAAAGAGTAACGGAAGGCAAGGAATGCAAGGCAAAGCAAGGCAAAGCAAGCAAGGCTATGGCAAGGTGAAACAAGGCTAAGGCACCACAACGCACGGCTAGGCAATGCACGGCCAGCCAAGGAAAAGGTAACGCAAGGCAAGGCACTCTCAGGCAAGGCAAGGCTAATGCACGACAGCGCAAGGCTAGGCAATGCACGGAAGGCAAGCAAAGAGTAACGGAAGGCAAGGAAGGCAAGGGAAAGCAAGGCAAGGCAAGGGTAACGGAAGGAACGGCACGGCAAGGGGAAACAAGGCTAAGGCACGGCAACGCACAGCTAGGCAATGCACGGCAAAGCAAGGAAAGGGTAACGCAAGGCAAGGCACGGTGAGGCAAGGCAAGGCTGATGCACGACAATGCACGGCTAGGCAATGCACGGCAAGGCAAGGAAAGGGTAACGGAAGGCAAGGCACGGTCAGGCGAGGCAAGGCTAAGGCACGACAACGCAAGGCTAGGCAATGCACGGAAGGCAAGCAAAGAGTAACGGAAGGCAAGGAAGGCAAGGGAAACCAAGGCAAGGCAAGGGTATCGGAAGGAACGGCTCGGCAAGTGGAAACAAGGCTAAGGCACGGCAACGCAGGGCTAGGCAATGCAGGGCAAGGCAAGGAAAGGGTAACGCAAGGCAAGGCACGGTTTGGGGAGGCAAGGCTAATGCACGACAACGCAAGGCTAAGCAATGCACGGGCAGGCAAGGAAACGGTAACGCAAGGCAAGGCACGGTAAGGCAAGGCGAGGCTAATGCACGACAACGCACGGCTAGGCAATGCACGGCAAGGCAAGGAAAGGGTAACGCAAGGTAAGGCACGGTTAGGCGAGGCAAGGCTAAGGCACGACAACGCTAGGCTAGGCAATGCACGGAAGGCAAGCAAAGAGAAACGGAAGGCAAGGAATGCAAGGCAAAGCAAGGCAACGCAAGCAAGTCTATGGCAAGGTGAAAAAAGGCTAAGGCACGACAACGCAAGGCTAGGCAATGCACGGAAGGCAAGCAAAGAGTAACGGAAGGCAAGGAAGGCAAGGGAAAGCAAGGCAAACAAGCAAGGCTATGGCAAGGTGAAACAAGCCTAAGGCACCACAACGCAACGCTAGGCAATGCACGGCCAGCCAAGGAAAAGGTAACGCAAGGCAAGGCACTGTCAGGCGAGGCAAGGCTAAGGCACGACAACGCAAGGCTAGGCAATGCACGGAAGGAAAGCAAAGAGTAACGGAAGGCAAGGAATGCAAGGGAAAGCAGGGGAAGGCAAGGGTAACGAAAGGAACGTCACGGTAAGGGGAAACAAGGCTAAGGCACGACAACACAGGGCTAGGCAATGCAGGGCAAGGCAAGGTACGGGTAACGCAAGGCAAGGCACGGTTTGGGGAGGCAAGGCTAATGCACGACAACGCAAGGCTAGGCAGTGCACGGCTGGGCAAGGAAAGAGTAACGGAAGGAAAGGAAGGCAAGGCAAAGCAAGGCAAGGCAAGTGTAACAAAAGGCAAGGCACGGCAAGGGGAAACAAGGCTAAGGAACGGCAACGCACGGCTAGGCAATGCACGGAAGGCAAGCAAAGAGTAACGGAAGGCAAGGAAGGCAAGGGAAAGCAAGGCAAGGCAAGGGTAACGGAAGGAACGGCACGGCAAGGGGAAACAAGGCTAAGGCACGGCAACGCACGGCTAGGCAATGCACGGCAAGGCAAGGAAAGGGTAACGCAAGGCAAGGCACGGTGAGGCAAGGCAAGGCTGATGCACGACAAAGCACGGCTAGGTAATGCACGGCAAGGCAAGGAAAGGGTAACGCAAGGCAAGGCACGGTCAGGCGAGGCAAGGCTAAGGCACGACAACGCAAGGCTAGGCAATGCACGGAAGGCAAGCAAAGAGTAACGGAAGGCAAGGAAGGCAAGGGAAAGCAGGGGAAGGGAAGGGTAACGGAAGGAACGGCACGGTAAGGGGAAACAAGGCTAAGGCACAACAACGCAGGGCTAGGCAATGCACGGCAAGGCAAGGAAAGGGTAACGCAAGGGAAGGCACGGTCAGGCGAGGCAAGGGTAATGCACGACAACGCAAGGCTACGCAGTGCACGGCTAGGCAAGGAAAGAGTAACGGAAGGAAAGGAAGGCCAGGCGAAGCAAGGCAAGTCAAGTGTAACAAAAGGCACGGCACGGCAAGGGGAAACAAGGCTAAGGCACGGCAACGCAAGGCTAAGCAATGCACGGCCAGGCAAGGAAAGGGTAACGCAAGGCAAGGCACGGTAAGGCAAGGCGAGGCTAATGCACGACAACGCACGGCTAGGCAATGCACGGCAAGGCAAGGAAAGGGTAACGCAAGGCAAGGCACGGTTAGGCGAGGCAAGGCTAAGGCACGACAACGCAAGGCTAGGCAATGCACGAAAGGCAAGCAAAGAGTAACGGAAGGCAAGGAATGCAAGGCAAAGCAAGGCAAACAAGCAAGGCTATGGCAAGGTGAAACAAGGCTAAGGCACCACAACGCACGGCTAGGCAATGCACGGCCAGCCAAGGAAAAGGTAACGCAAGTCAAGGCACTCTCAGGCAAGGCAAGGCTAATGCACGACAGCGCAAGGCTAGGCAATGCACGGAAGGCAAGCAAAGAGTAACGGAAGGCAAGGAAGGCAAGGGAAAGCAAGGCAAGGCAAGGGTAACGGAAGGAACGGCACGGCAAGGGGAAACAAGGCTAAGGCACGGCAACGCACGGCTAGGCAATGCACGGCAAAGCAAGGAAAGGGTAACGCAAGGCAAGGCACGGTGAGGCAAGGCAAGGCTGATGCACTACAACGCACGGCTAGGCAATGCACGGCAAGGCAAGGAAAGGGTAACGCAAGGCAAGGCACGGTCAGGCGAGGCAAGGCTAAGGCACGACAACGCAAGGCTAGGCAATGCACGGAAGGCAAGCAAAGAGTAACGGAATGCAAGGAAGGCAAGGGAAACCAAGGCAAGGCAAGGGTATCGGAAGGAACGGCTCGGCAAGGGGAAACAAGGCTAAGGCACGGCAACGCAGGGCTAGGCAATGCAGGGCAAGGCAAGGAAAGGGTAACGCAAGGCAAGGCACGGTTTGGGGAGGCAAGGCTAATGCACGACAACGCAAGGCTAAGCAATGCACGGGCAGGCAAGGAAAGGGTAACGCAAGGCAAGGCACGGTAAGGCAAGGCGAGGCTAATGCACGACAACGCACGGCTAGGCAATGCACGGCAAGGCAAGGAAAGGGTAACGCAAGGTAAGGCACGGTTAGGCGAGGCAAGGCTAAGGCACGACAACGCTAGGCTAGGCAATGCACGGAAGGCAAGCAAAGAGAAACGGAAGGCAAGGAATGCAAGGCAAAGCAAGGCAACGCAAGCAAGTCTATGGCAAGGTGAAAAAAGGCTAAGGCACGACAACGCAAGGCTAGGCAATGCACGGAAGGCAAGCAAAGAGTAACGGAAGGCAAGGAAGGCAAGGGAAAGCAAGGCAAAGCAAGCAAGGCAATGGCAAGGTGAAACAAGCCTAAGGCACCACAACGCAACGCTAGGCAATGCACGGCCAGCCAAGGAAAAGGTAACGCAAGGCAAGGCACTGTCAGGCGAGGCAAGGCTAAGGCACGACAACGCAAGGCTAGGCAATGCACGGAAGGAAAGCAAAGAGTAACGGAAGGCAAGGAATGCAAGGGAAAGCAGGGGAAGGCAAGGGTAACGAAAGGAACGTCACGGTAAGGGGAAACAAGGCTAAGGCACGACAACACAGGGCTAGGCAATGCAGGGCAAGGCAAGGTACGGGTAACGCAAGGCAAGGCACGGTCAGGCGAGGCAAGGCTAAGGCACGACAACGCAAGGCTAGGCAATGCACGGAAGGCAAGCAAAGAGTAACGGAACGCAAGGAAGGCAAGGGAAAGCAAGGGAAGGCAAGGTTAACGGAAGGAACGGCACGGCAAGGGGAAACAAGGGTAAGGCACGGCAACGCACGGCTAGGCAATGCAGGGCAAGGCAAGGAAATGGTAACGCAAGGCAAGGCACGGTTTGGGGAGGCAAGGCTAATGCACGACAACGCAAGGCTAGGCAGTGCACGGCTAGGCCAGGAAAGAGTAACGGAAAGAAAGGAAGGCAAGGCAAAGCAAGGCAATGCAAGTGTAAGAAAAGGCAAGGCACGGCAAGGGGAAACAAGGCTAAGGAACGGCAACGCACGGCTAGGCAATGCACGGCCAGGCAAGGAAAGGGTAACGCAAGGCAAGGCGCGGTAAGGCAAGACAAGGCTAATGCACGACAACGCATGGGTAGGCAATGCACGGCAAGGCAATGAAAGGGTAACGCAAGGCAAGGCACGGTCAGGCGAGGCAAGGCTAATGCACGACAACGCCAGGCTAGGCAATGCACGGAAGGCAAGCAAAGAGTAACGGAAGGCAAGGAAGGCAAGGGAAACCAAGGCAAGGCAAGGGTATCGGAAGGAACGGCTCGGCAAGGGGAAACAAGGCTAAGGCACGGCAACGCAGGTCTAGGCAATGCAGGGCAAGGCAAGGAAAGGGTAACGCAAGGCAAGGCACGGTTTGGGGAGGCAAGGCTAATGCACGACAACGCAAGGCTAGGCAATGCACGGAAGGCAAGCAAAGAGTAACGGAAGGCAAGGAATGCAATGCAAAGCAAGGCAACGCAAGCAAGGCTATAGCAAGGTGATAAAAGGCTAAGGCACGACCACGCAAGGCTAGGCAATGCACGGAAGGGAAGCAAAGAGTAACGGAAGGCAAGGAAGGCAAGGCAAAGCAAGGCAACGCAAGCAAGGCTATGGCAAGGTGAAAAAAGACTAAGACACGACAACGCAAGGCTAGGCAATGCACGGAAGGCAAGCAAAGAGTAACGGAAGGCAAGGAAGGCAAGGGAAAGCAAGGCAAGGCAAGGGTAACGGAAGGAACGGCACGGCAAGGGGAAACAAGACTAAGGCACGACAACGAACGGCTAGGCAATGCACTGCAAGGCAAGGAAAGGGTAACGCAAGGCAAGGCACGGTGAGGCAAGGCAAGGCTCATGCACGACAACGCAAGGCTAGGCAATTCACGGCAAGGCAAGGAAAGGGTAACGCAAGGCAAGGCACGGTCAGGCGAGGCAAGGCTAAGGCACGAAAACGCAAGGCTAGGCAATGCACGGAAGGCAAGCAAAGAGTAACGGAAGGCAAGGAATGCAAGGGAAAGCAGGGGAAGGCAAGGGTAACGAAAGGAACGGCACGGTAAGGGGAAACAAGGCTAAGGCACGACAACACAGGGCTAGGCAATGCAGGGCAAGGCAAGGTAAGGGTAACGCAAGGCAAGGCACGGTCAGGCGAGGCAAGGCTAAGGCACGACAACGCAAGGCTAGGCAATGCACGGGAGGCAAGCAAAGAGGAACGGAACGCAAGGAAGACAAGGGAATGCAAGGCAAGGCAAGGTTAACGGAAGGAACGGCACGGCAAGGGGAAACAAGGCTAAGGCACGGTAACGCACGGCTAGGCAATGCAGGGCAAGGCAAGGAAATGGTAACGCAAGGCAAGGCACGGTTTGGGGAGGCAAGGCTAATGCACGACAACGCAAGGATAGGCAGTGCACGGCTAGGCAAGGAAAGAGTAACGGAAGGAAAGGAAGGCAAGGCAAAGCAAGGCAAGGCAAATGCAACAAAAGGCAAGGCACGGCAAGGGGAAACAAGGCTAAGGAACGGCAACGCACGGCTAGGCAATGCACGGCCAGGCAAGGAAAGGGTAACGCAAGGCAAGGCACGGTAAGGCCAGAAAAGGCTAATGCACGACAACGCAAGGCTAGGCAATGCACGGAAGGCAAGCAAAGAGTAACGGAAGGCAAGGAATGCAAGGCAAAGCAAGGCAACGCAAGCAAGGCTATGGCAAGGTGAAAAAAGGCTAAGGCACGACCACGCAAGGCTAGGCAATGCACGGAAGGCTAGCAAAGAGTAACGGAAGGCAAGGAAGGCAAGGCAAAGCAAGGCAACGCAAGCAAGGCTATGGCAAGGTGAAAAAAGGCTAAGACACGACAACGCAAGGCTTGGCAATGCACGGAAGGCAAGCAAAGAGTAACGAAAGGCAAGGAAGGCAAGGGAAAGCAAGGCAAGGCAAGGGTAACGGAAGTAACGGCACGGCAAGGGGAAACAAGGCTAAGGCACGGCAACGCACGGCTAGGCAATGCACGGCAAGGCAAGGAAAGGGTAACGCAAGGCAAGGCACGGTGAGGCAAGGCAAGGCTGATGCACGACAACGCACGGCTAGGCAATGCACGGCAAGGCAAGGACAGGGTAACGCAAGGCAAGGCACGGTGAGGCGAGCCAAGGGTAATGCACGACAACGCAAGGCTACCCAGTGCACGGCTAGGCAAGGAAAGAGTAACGGAAGGAAAGGAAGGCAAGGCAAAGCAAGGCAAGGCAAGTGTAAGAAAAGGCACGGCACGGCAAGGGGAAACAAGGCTATGGCACGGCAACGGAAGGCTAAGCAATGCACGGCCAGGCAAGGAAAGTGTAACGCAAGGCAAGGCACGGTAAGGCAAGGCGAGCCTGATGCACGACAACGCACGGCTAGGCAATGCACGGCAAGGCAAGGAAAGGGTAACGCAAGGCAAGGCACGGTTAGGCGAGGCAAGGCTAAGGCACGACAACGCAAGGCTAGGCAATGCACGGAAGGCAAGGAAAGAGTAACGTAAGGCAAGAAATGCAAGGCAAAGCAAGGCAACGCAAGCAAGGCTATGGCAAGGTGGAAAAAGGCTAAGGCACGACAACGCAAGGCTAGGCAATGCACGGAAGGCAAGCAAAGAGTAACGGAATGGAAGGAAGGCAAGGCAAAGCAAGGCAAAGCAAGCAAGGCTATGGCAAGGTGAAACAAGGCTAAGGCACTACAACGCAACGCTAGGCAATGCACGGCCAGCCAAGGAAAAGGTAACGCAAGGCAAGGCACTGTCAGGCGAGGCAAGGCTAAGGCACGACAACGCAAGGCTAGGCAATGCACGGAAGGAAAGCAAAGAGTAACGGAATGCATGGAATGCAAGGGAAAGCAGGGGAAGGCAAGGGTAACGAAAGGAACGTCACGGTAAGGGGAAACAAGGCTAAGGCACGACAACACAGGGCTAGGCAATGCAGGGCAAGGCAAGGAACGGGTAACGCAAGGCAAGGCACGGTCAGGCGAGGCAAGGCTAAGGCACGACAACGCAAGGCTAGGCAATGCACGGAAGGCAAGCAAAGAGTAACGGAACGCAAGGAAGGCAAGGGAAAGCAAGGGAAGGCAAGGTTAACGGAAGGAACGGCACGGCAAGGGGAAACAAGGCTAAGGCACGGCAACGCACGGCTAGGCAATGCAGGGCAAGGCAAGGAAATGGTAACGCAAGGCAAGGCACGGTTTGGGGAGGCAAGGCTAATGCACGACAACGCAAGGCTAGGCAGTGCACGGCTGGGCAAGGAAAGAGTAACGGAAGGAAAGGAAGGCAAGGCAAAGCAAGGCAAGGCAAGTGTAACAAAAGGCAAGGCACGGCAAGGAGAAACAAGGCTAAGGAACGGCAACGCACGGCTAGGCAATGCACGGAAGGCAAGCAAAGAGTAACGGAAGGCAAGGAAGGCAAGGGAAAGCAAGGCAAGGCAAGGGTAACGGAAGGAACGGCACGGCAAGGGGAAACAAGGCTAAGGCACGGCAACGCACGGCTAGGCAATGCACGGCAAGGCAAGGAAAGGGTAACGCAAGGCAAGGCACGGTGAGGCAAGGCAAGGCTGATGCACGACAAAGCACGGCTAGGTAATGCACGGCAAGGCAAGGAAAGGGTAACGCAAGGCAAGGCACGGTCAGGCGAGGCAAGGCTAAGGCACGACAACGCAAGGCTAGGCAATGCACGGAAGGCAAGCAAAGAGTAACGGAAGGCAAGGAAGGCAAGGGAAAGCAGGGGAAGGGAAGGGTAACGGAAGGAACGGCACGGTAAGGGGAAACAAGGCTAAGGCACAACAACGCAGGGCTAGGCAATGCACGGCAAGGCAAGGAAAGGGTAACGCAAGGGAAGGCACGGTGAGGCAAGGCAAGGCTGATGCACGACAACGCACGGCTAGGCAATGCACGGCAAGGCAAGGAAAGGGTAACGCAAGGCAAGGCACGGTCAGGCGAGGCAAGGCTAAGGCACGACAACGCAAGGCTAGGCAATGCACGGAAGGCAAGCAAAGAGTAACGGAAGGCAAGGAAGGCAAGGGAAACCAAGGCAAGGCAAGGGTATCGGAAGGAACGGCTCGGCAAGGGGAAACAAGGCTAAGGCACGGCAACGCAGGGCTAGGCAATGCAGGGCAAGGCAAGGAAAGGGTAACGCAAGGCAAGGCACGGTTTGGGGAGGCAAGGCTAATGCACGACAACGCAAGGCTAAGCAATGCACGGGCAGGCAAGGAAAGGGTAACGCAAGGCAAGGCACGGTAAGGCAAGGCGAGGCTAATGCACGACAACGCACGGCTAGGCAATGCACGGCAAGGCAAGGAAAGGGTAACGCAAGGTAAGGCACGGTTAGGCGAGGCAAGGCTAAGGCACGACAACGCTAGGCTAGGCAATGCACGGAAGGCAAGCAAAGAGTAACGGAAGGCAAGGAATGCAAGGCAAAGCAAGGCAACGCAAGCAAGTCTATGGCAAGGTGAAAAAAGGCTAAGGCACGACAACGCAAGGCTAGGCAATGCACGGAAGGCAAGCAAAGAGTAACGGAAGGCAAGGAAGGCAAGGGAAAGCAAGGCAAAGCAAGCAAGGCTATGGCAAGGTGAAACAAGCCTAAGGCACCACAACGCAACGCTAGGCAATGCACGGCCAGCCAAGGAAAAGGTAACGCAAGGCAAGGCACTGTCAGTCGAGGCAAGGCTAAGGCACGACAACGCAAGGCTAGGCAATGCACGGAAGGAAAGCAAAGAGTAACGGAAGGCAAGGAATGCAAGGGAAAGCAGGGGAAGGCAAGGGTAACGAAAGGAACGTCACGGTAAGGGGAAACAAGGCTAAGGCACGACAACACAGGGCTAGGCAATGCAGGGCAAGGCAAGGTACGGGTAACGCAAGGCAAGGCACGGTCAGGCGAGGCAAGGCTAAGGCACGACAACGCAAGGCTAGGCAATGCACGGAAGGCAAGCAAAGAGTAACGGAACGCAAGGAAGGCAAGGGAAAGCAAGGGAAGGCAAGGTTAACGGAAGGAACGGCACGGCAAGGGGAAACAAGGCTAAGGCACGGCAACGCACGGCTAGGCAATGCAGGGCAAGGCAAGGAAATGGTAACGCAAGGCAAGGCACGGTTTGGGGAGGCAAGGCTAATGCACGACAACGCAAGGCTAGGCAGTGCACGGCTAGGCCAGGAAAGAGTAACGGAAGGAAAGGAAGGCAAGGCAAAGCAAGGCAATGCAAGTGTAACAAAAGGCAAGGCACGGCAAGGGGAAACAAGGCTAAGGAACGGCAACGCACGGCTAGGCAATGCACGGCCAGGCAAGGAAAGGGTAACGCAAGGCAAGGCGCGGTAAGGCAAGACAAGGCTAATGCACGACAACGCACGGGTAGGCAATGCACGGCAAGGCAAGGAAAGGGTAACGCAAGGCAAGGCACGGTCAGGCGAGGCAAGGCTAATGCACGACAACGCCAGGCTAGGCAATGCACGGAAGGCAAGCAAAGAGTAACGGAAGGCAAGGAAGGCAAGGGAAACCAAGGCAAGGCAAGGGTATCGGAAGGAACGGCTCGGCAAGGGGAAACAAGGCTAAGGCACGGCAACGCAGGTCTAGGCAATGCAGGGCAAGGCAAGGAAAGGGTAACGCAAGGCAAGGCACGGTTTGGGGAGGCAAGGCTAATGCACGACAACGCAAGGCTAGGCAATGCACGGAAGGCAAGCAAAGAGTAACGGAAGGCAAGAAATGCAATGCAAAGCAAGGCAACGCATGCAAGGCTATAGCAAGGTGAAAAAAGGCTAAGGCACGACCACGCAAGGCTAGGCAATGCACTGAAGGGAAGCAAAGAGTAACGGAAGGCAAGGAAGGCAAGGCAAAGCAAGGCAACGCAAGCAAGGCTATGGCAAGGTGAAAAAAGACTAAGACACGACAACGCAAGGCTAGGCAATGCACGGAAGGCAAGCAAAGAGTAACGGAAGGCAAGGAAGGCAAGGGAAAGCAAGGCAAGGCAAGGGTAACGGAAGGAACGGCACGGCAAGGGGAAACAAGACTAAGGCACGACAACAAACGGCTAGGCAATGCACTGCAAGGCAAGGAAAGGGTAACGCAAGGCAAGGCACGGTGAGGCAAGGCAAGGCTCATGCACGACAACGCAAGGGTAGGCAATTCACGGCAAGGCAAGGAAAGGGTAACGCAAGGCAAGGCACGGTCAGGCGAGGCAAGGCTAAGGCACGAAAACGCAAGGCTAGGCAATGCACGGGAGGCAAGCAAAGAGGAACGGAACGCAAGGAAGGCAAGGGAATGCAAGGCAAGGCAAGGTTAACGGAAGGAACGGCACGGCAAGGGGAAACAAGGCTAAGGCACGGTAACGCACGGCTAGGCAATGCAGGGCAAGGCAAGGAAATGGTAACGCAAGGCAAGGCACGGTTTGGGGAGGCAAGGCTAATGCACGACAACGTAAGGATAGGCAGTGCACGGCTAGGTAAGGAAAGAGTAACGGAAGGAAAGGAAGGCAAGGCAAAGCAAGGCAAGGCAAGTGCAACAAAAGGCAAGGCACGGCAAGCGGAAACAAGGCTAAGGAACGGCAACGCACGTCTAGGCAATGCACGGCCAGGCAAGGAAAGGGTAACGCAAGGCAAGGCACGGTAAGGCCAGAAAAGGCTAATGCACGACAACGCACGGGTAGGCAATGCACGGCAAGGCAAGGAAAGGGTAACGCAAGGCAAGGCACGGTCAGGCGAGGCAAGGCTAATGCACGACAACGCAAGGCTAGGCAATGCACGGAAGGCAAGCAAAGAGTAACGGAAGGCAAGGAAGGCAAGGGAAACCAAGGCAAGGCAAGGGTAACGGAAGGAACGGCTCGGCAAGGGGAAACAAGGCTAAGGCACGGCAACGCAGGGCTAGGGAATGCACGGCAAGGCAAGGAAAGGGTAACGCAAGGCAAGGCACTGTCAGGCGAGGCAAAGCTAATGCACGACATCGCAAGGCTAGGCAGTGCACGGCTAGGCAAGGAAAGAGTAATGGAAGGAAAGGAAGGCAAGGCAAAGCATGGCAAGGCAAGTGTAACAACAGGCACGGCACGGAAAGGGGAAAAAAGGCTAAGGCACGACAACGCAAGGCTAGGCAATGCAGGGCAAGGCAAGGAAAGGGTAACGCAAGGCAAGGCACGGTGAGGCAAGGCAAGGCTGATGCACGACAACGCACGGCTAGGCAATGCACGGCAAGGCAAGGAAAGGGTAACGCAAGGCAAGGCACGGTTAGGCGAGGCAAGGCTAAGGCACGACAACGCAAGGCTAGGCAATGCACGGAAGGCAAGCAAAGAGTAACGGAAGGCAAGGAAGGCAAGGGAAAGCAAGACAAGGCAAGGGTAACGGAAGGAACGGCACGGCAAGGGGAAACAAGGCTAAGGCACGGCAACGCACGTCTAGGCAATGCACGGCAAGGCAAGGAAAGGGTAACGCAAGGCAAGGCACGGTGAGGCAAGGCAAGGCTGATGCACGACAAAGCACGGCTAGGCAATGCACGGCAAGGCAAGGAAAGGGTAACGCAAGGCAAGGCACGGTCATTCGAGGCAAGGCTAAGGCACGACAACGCAAGGCTAGGCAATGCACGGAAGGCAAGCAAAGAGTAACGGAAGGTAAGGAAGGCAAGGAAGACAAGGGAAAGCAGGGGAAGGGAAGGGTAACGGAAGGAACGGCACGGTAAGGGGAAACAAGGCTAAGGCACGACAACGCAGGGCTAGGCAATGCACAGCAAGGCAAGGAAAGGATAACGCAAGGGAAGGCACGGTCAGGCGAGGCAAGGGTAATGCACGACAACGCAAGGCTACGCAGTGCACGGCTAGGCAAGGAAAGAGTAACGGAAGGAAAGGAAGGCCAGGCACAGCAAGGCCAGGCAAGTGTAACAAAAGGCACGGCACGGCAAGTGGAAAGAAGGCTAAGGCACGGCAACGCAAGGCTAAGCAATGCACGGCCAGGCAAGGAAAGGGTAACGCAAGGCAAGGCACGGTAAGGCAAGGCGAGGATAATGCACGACAACGCACGGCTAGGCAATGCACGGCAAGGCAAGGAAAGGGTAACGCAAGGCAAGGCACGGTTAGGCGAGGCAAGGCTAAGGCACGACAACGCAAGGCTAGGCAATGCACGGAAGGCAAGCAAAGAGTAACGGAAGGCAAGGAATGCAAGGCAAAGCAAGGCAAAGCAAGCAGGGCTATGGCAAGGTGAAACAAGGCTAAGGCACCACAACGCACGGCTAGGCAATGCACGGCCAGCCAAGGAAAAGGTAACGCAAGGCAAGGCACTCTGAGGAAAGGCAAGGCTAATGCACGATAGCGCAAGGCCAGGCAATGCACGGAAGGCAAGCAACGAGTAACGGAAGGCAAGGAAGGCAAGGGAAAGCAAGGCAAGGCAAGGGTAACGGAAAGAACGGCACAGCAAGGGGAAACAAGGCTAAGGCACGACAACGCACGGCTAGGCAATGCACGGCAAGGCAAGGAAAGGGTAACGCAAGGCAAGGCACGGTCAGGCGAGGCAAGGCTAAGGCACGAAAACGCAAGGCTAGGCAATGCACGGAAGGCAAGCAAAGAGTAACGGAAGGCAAGGAATGCAAGGGAAAGCAGGGGAAGGCAAGGGTAACGAAAGGAACGTCACGGTAAGGGGAAACAAGGCTAAGGCACGACAACACAGGGCTAGGCAATGCAGGGCAAGGCAAGGTACGGGTAACGCAAGGCAAGGCACGGTCAGGCGAGGCAAGGCTAAGGCACGACAACGCAAGGCTAGGCAATGCACGGGAGGCAAGCAAAGAGGAACGGAACGCAAGGAAGGCAAGGGAATGCAAGGCAAGGCAAGGTTAACGGAAGGAACGGCACGGCAAGGGGAAACAAGGCTAAGGCACGGTAACGCACGGCTAGGCAATGCAGGGCAAGGCAAGGAAATGGTAACGCAAGGCAAGGCACGGTTTGGGGAGGCAAGGCTAATGCACGACAACGCAAGGATAGGCAGTGCACGGCTAGGTACGGAAAGAGTAACGGAAGGAAAGGAAGGCAAGGCAAAGCAAGGCAAGGCAAGTGCAACAAAAGGCAAGGCACGGCAAGCGGAAACAAGGCTAAGGAACGGCAACGCACGTCTAGGCAATGCACGGCCAGGCAAGGAAAGGGTAACGCAAGGCAATGCACGGTAAGGCCAGAAAAGGCTAATGCACGACAACGCACGGGTAGGCAATGCACGGCAAGGCAAGGAAAGGGTAACGCAAGGCAAGGCACGGTCAGTCGAGGCAAGGCTAATGCACGACAACGCAAGGCTAGGCAATGCACGGAAGGCAAGCAAAGAGTAACGGAAGGCAAGGAAGGCAAGGGAAACCAAGGCAAGGCAAGGGTAACGGAAGGAACGGCTCGGCAAGGGGAAACAAGGCTAAGGCACGGCAACGCAGGGCTAGGCAATGCACGGCAAGGCAAGGAAAGGGTAACGCAAGGCAAGGCACTGTCAGGCGAGGCAAAGCTAATGCACGACATCGCAAGGCTAGGCAGTGCACGGCTAGGCACGGAAAGAGTAATGGAAGGAAAGGAAGGCAAGGCAAAGCATGGCAAGGCAAGTGTAACAACAGGCACGGCACGGAAAGGGGAAAAAAGGCTAAGGCACGACAACGCAAGGCTAGGCAAGGCAGGGCAAGGCAAGGAAAGGGTAACGCAAGGCAAGGCACGGTGAGGCAAAGCAAGGCTGATGCACGACAACGCACGGCTAGGCAATGCACGGCAAGGCAAGGAAAGGGTAACGCAAGGCAAGGCACGGTTAGGCGAGGCAAGGCTAAGGCACGACAACGCAAGGCTAGGCAATGCACGGAAGGCAAGCAAAGAGTAACGGAAGGCAAGGAAGGCAAGGGAAAGCAAGGCAAGGCAAGGGTAACGGAAGGAACGGCACTGCAAGGGGAAACAAGGCTAAGGCACGGCAACGCACGTCTAGGCAATGCACGGCAAGGCAAGGAAAGGGTAACGCAAGGCAAGGCACGGTGAGGCAAGGCAAGGCTGATGCACGACAAAGCACGGCTAGGCAATGCACGGCAAGGCAAGGAAAGGGTAACGCAAGGCAAGGCACGGTCAGTCGAGGCAAGGGTAAGGCACGACAACGCAAGGCTAGGCAATGCACGGAAGGCAAGCAAAGAGTAACGGAAGGCAAGGAAGGCAAGGGAAAGCAGGGGAAGGGAAGGGTAACGGAAGGAACGGCACGGTAAGGGGAAACAAGGCTAAGGCACGACAACGCAGGGCTAGGCAATGCACAGCAAGGCAAGGAAAGGGTAACGCAAGGGAAGGCACGGTCAGGCGAGGCAAGGGTAATGCACGACAACGCAAGGCTACGCAGTGCACGGCTAGGCAAGGAAAGAGTAACGGAAGGAAAGGAAGGCCAGGCACAGCAAGGCCAGGCAAGTGTAACAAAAGGCACGGCACGGCAAGGGGAAAGAAGGCTAAGGCACGGCAACGCAAGGCTAAGCAATGCACGGCCAGGCAAGGAAAGGGTAACGCAAGGCAAGGCACGGTAAGGCAAGGCGAGGATAATGCACGACAACGCACGGCTAGGCAATGCACGGCAAGGCAAGGAAAGGGTAACGCAAGGCAAGGCACGGTTAGGCGAGGCAAGGCTAAGGCACGACAACGCAAGGCTAGGCAATGCACGGAAGGCAAGCAAAGAGTAACGGAAGGCAAGGAATGCAAGGCAAAGCAAGGCAAAGCAAGCAGGGCTATGGCAAGGTGAAACAAGGCTAAGGCACCACAACGCACGGCTAGGCAATGCACGGCCAGCCAAGGAAAAGGTAACGCAAGGCAAGGCACTCTGAGGAAAGGCAAGGCTAATGCACGATAGCGCAAGGCCAGGCAATGCACGGAAGGCAAGCAACGAGTAACGGAAGGCAAAGAAGGCAAGGGAAAGCAAGGCAAGGCAAGGGTAACGGAAGGAACGGCACGGCAAGGGGAAACAAGGCTAAGGCACGGCAACGCACGGCTAGGCAATGCACGGCAAGGCAAGGAAAGGGTAACGCAAGGCAAGGCACGGTGAGGCAAGGCAAGGCTGATGCACGACAACGCACGGCTAGGCAATGCACGGCAAGGCAAGGAAAGGGTAACGCAAGGCAAGGCACGGTCAGGCGAGGCAAGGCTAAGGCACGACAACGCAAGGCTAGACAATGCACGGAAGGCAAGCAAAGAGTAACGGAAGGCAAGGAAGGCAAGGGAAACCAAGGCAAGGCAAGGGTATCGGAAGGAACGGCTCGGCAAGGGGAAACAAGGCTAAGGCACGGCAACGCAGGGCTAGGCAATGCAGGGCAAGGCAAGGAAAGGGTAACGCAAGGCAAGGCACGGTTTGGGGAGGCAAGGCTAATGCACGACAACGCAAGGCTAAGCAATGCACGGGCAGGCAAGGAAAGGGTAACGCAAGGCAAGGCACGGTAAGGCAAGGCGAGGCTAATGCACGACAACGCACGGCTAGGCAATGCACGGCAAGGCAAGGAAAGGGTAACGCAAGGTAAGGCACGGTTAGGCGAGGCAAGGCTAAGGCACGACAACGCTAGGCTAGGCAATGCACGGAAGGCAAGCAAAGAGTAACGGAAGGCAAGGAATGCAAGGCAAAGCAAGGCAACGCAAGCAAGTCTATGGCAAGGTGAAAAAAGGCTAAGGCACGACAACGCAAGGCTAGGCAATGCACGGAAGGCAAGCAAAGAGTAACGGAAGGCAAGGAAGGCAAGGGAAAGCAAGGCAAAGCAAGCAAGGCTATGGCAAGGTGAAACAAGCCTAAGGCACCACAACGCAACGCTAGGCAATGCACGGCCAGCCAAGGAAAAGGTAACGCAAGGCAAGGCACTGTCAGTCGAGGCAAGGCTAAGGCACGACAACGCAAGGCTAGGCAATGCACGGAAGGAAAGCAAAGAGTAACGGAAGGCAAGGAATGCAAGGGAAAGCAGGGGAAGGCAAGGGTAACGAAAGGAACGTCACGGTAAGGGGAAACAAGGCTAAGGCACGACAACACAGGGCTAGGCAATGCAGGGCAAGGCAAGGTACGGGTAACGCAGGGCAAGGCACGGTCAGGCGAGGCAAGGCTAAGGCACGACAACGCAAGGCTAGGCAATGCACGGAAGGCAAGCAAAGAGTAACGGAACGCAAGGAAGGCAAGGGAAAGCAAGGGAAGGCAAGGTTAACGGAAGGAACGGCACGGCAAGGGGAAACAAGGCTAAGGCACGGCAACGCACGGCTAGGCAATGCAGGGCAAGGCAAGGAAATGGTAACGCAAGGCAAGGCACGGTTTGGGGAGGCAAGGCTAATGCACGACAACGCAAGGCTAGGCAGTGCACGGCTAGGCCAGGAAAGAGTAACGGAAGGAAAGGAAGGCAAGGCAAAGCAAGGCAATGCAAGTGTAACAAAAGGCAAGGCACGGCAAGGGGAAACAAGGCTAAGGAACGGCAACGCACGGCTAGGCAATGCACGGCCAGGCAAGGAAAGGGTAACGCAAGGCAAGGCGCGGTAAGGCAAGACAAGGCTAATGCACGACAACGCACGGGTAGGCAATGCACGGCAAGGCAAGGAAAGGGTAACGCAAGGCAAGGCACGGTCAGGCGAGGCAAGGCTAATGCACGACAACGCCAGGCTAGGCAATGCACGGAAGGCAAGCAAAGAGTAACGGAAGGCAAGGAAGGCAAGGGAAACCAAGGCAAGGCAAGGGTATCGGAAGGAACGGCTCGGCAAGGGGAAACAAGGCTAAGGCACGGCAACGCAGGTCTAGGCAATGCAGGGCAAGGCAAGGAAAGGGTAACGCAAGGCAAGGCACGGTTTGGGGAGGCAAGGCTAATGCACGACAACGCAAGGCTAGGCAATGCACGGAAGGCAAGCAAAGAGTAACGGAAGGCAAGGAATGCAATGCAAAGCAAGGCAACGCATGCAAGGCTATAGCAAGGTGAAAAAAGGCTAAGGCACGACCACGCAAGGCTAGGCAATGCACGGAAGGGAAGCAAAGAGTAACGGAAGGCAAGGAAGGCAAGGCAAAGCAAGGCAACGCAAGCAAGGCTATGGCAAGGTGAAAAAAGACTAAGACACGACAACGCAAGGCTAGGCAATGCACGGAAGGCAAGCAAAGAGTAACGGAAGGCAAGGAAGGCAAGGGAAAGCAAGGCAAGGCAAGGGTAACGGAAGGAACGGCACGGCAAGGGGAAACAAGACTAAGGCACGACAACAAACGGTTGGCAATGCACTGCAAGGCAAGGAAAGGGTAACGCAAGGCAAGGCACGGTGAGGCAAGGCAAGGCTCATGCACGACAACGCAAGGGTAGGCAATTCACGGCAAGGCAAGGAAAGGGTAACGCAAGGCAAGGCACGGTCAGGCGAGGCAAGGCTAAGGCACGAAAACGCAAGGCTAGGCAATGCACGGGAGGCAAGCAAAGAGGAACGGAACGCAAGGAAGGCAAGGGAATGCAAGGCAAGGCAAGGTTAACGGAAGGAACGGCACGGCAAGGGGAAACAAGGCTAAGGCACGGTAACGCACGGCTAGGCAATGCAGGGCAAGGCAAGGAAATGGTAACGCAAGGCAAGGCACGGTTTGGGGAGGCAAGGCTAATGCACGACAACGTAAGGATAGGCAGTGCACGGCTAGGTAAGGAAAGAGTAACGGAAGGAAAGGAAGGCAAGGCAAAGCAAGGCAAGGCAAGTGCAACAAAAGGCAAGGCACGGCAAGCGGAAACAAGGCTAAGGAACGGCAACGCACGTCTAGGCAATGCACGGCCAGGCAAGGAAAGGGTAACGCAAGGCAAGGCACGGTAAGGCCAGAAAAGGCTAATGCACGACAACGCACGGGTAGGCAATGCACGGCAAGGCAAGGAAAGGGTAACGCAAGGCAAGGCACGGTCAGGCGAGGCAAGGCTAATGCACGACAACGCAAGGCTAGGCAATGCACGGAAGGCAAGCAAAGAGTAACGGAAGGCAAGGAAGGCAAGGGAAACCAAGGCAAGGCAAGGGTAACGGAAGGAACGGCTCGGCAAGGGGAAACAAGGCTAAGGCACGGCAACGCAGGGCTAGGCAATGCACGGCAAGGCAAGGAAAGGGTAACGCAAGGCAAGGCACTGTCAGGCGAGGCAAAGCTAATGCACGACATCGCAAGGCTAGGCTGTGCACGGCTAGGCAAGGAAAGAGTAATGGAAGGAAAGGAAGGCAAGGCAAAGCATGGCAAGGCAAGTGTAACAACAGGCACGGCACGGAAAGGGGAAAAAAGGCTAAGGCACGACAACGCAAGGCTAGGCAATGCAGGGCAAGGCAAGGAAAGGGTAACGCAAGGCAAGGCACGGTGAGGCAAGGCAAGGCTGATGCACGACAACGCACGGCTAGGCAATGCACGGCAAGGCAAGGAAAGGGTAACGCAAGGCAAGGCACGGTTAGGCGAGGCAAGGCTAAGGCACGACAACGCAAGGCTAGGCAATGCACGGAAGGCAAGCAAAGAGTAACGGAAGGCAAGGAAGGCAAGGGAAAGCAAGACAAGGCAAGGGTAACGGAAGGAACGGCACGGCAAGGGGAAACAAGGCTAAGGCACGGCAACGCACGTCTAGGCAATGCACGGCAAGGCAAGGAAAGGGTAACTCAAGGCAAGGCACGGTGAGGCAAGGCAAGGCTGATGCACGACAAAGCACGGCTAGGCAATGCACGGCAAGGCAAGGAAAGGGTAACGCAAGGCAAGGCACGGTCATTCGAGGCAAGGCTAAGGCACGACAACGCAAGGCTAGGCAATGCACGGAAGGCAAGCAAAGAGTAACGGAAGGCAAGGAAGGCAAGGGAAAGCAGGGGAAGGGAAGGGTAACGGAAGGAACGGCACGGTAAGGGGAAACAAGGCTAAGGCACGACAACGCAGGGCTAGGCAATGCACAGCAAGGCAAGGAAAGGATAACGCAAGGGAAGGCACGGTCAGGCGAGGCAAGGGTAATGCACGACAACGCAAGGCTACGCAGTGCACGGCTAGGCAAGGAAAGAGTAACGGAAGGAAAGGAAGGCCAGGCACAGCAAGGCCAGGCAAGTGTAACAAAAGGCACGGCACGGCAAGTGGAAAGAAGGCTAAGGCACGGCAACGCAAGGCTAAGCAATGCACGGCCAGGCAAGGAAAGGGTAACGCAAGGCAAGGCACGGTAAGGCAAGGCGAGGATAATGCACGACAACGCACGGCTAGGCAATGCACGGCAAGGCAAGGAAAGGGTAACGCAAGGCAAGGCACGGTTAGGCGAGGCAAGGCTAAGGCACGACAACGCAAGGCTAGGCAATGCACGGAAGGCAAGCAAAGAGTAACGGAAGGCAAGGAATGCAAGGCAAAGCAAGGCAAAGCAAGCAGGGCTATGGCAAGGTGAAACAAGGCTAAGGCACCACAACGCACGGCTAGGCAATGCACGGCCAGCCAAGGAAAAGGTAACGCAAGGCAAGGCACTCTGAGGAAAGGCAAGGCTAATGCACGATAGCGCAAGGCCAGGCAATGCACGGAAGGCAAGCAACGAGTAACGGAAGGCAAGGAAGGCAAGGGAAAGCAAGGCAAGGCAAGGGTAACGGAAAGAACGGCACAGCAAGGGGAAACAAGGCTAAGGCACGACAACGCACGGCTAGGCAATGCACGGCAAGGCAAGGAAAGGGTAACGCAAGGCAAGGCACGGTCAGGCGAGGCAAGGCTAAGGCACGAAAACGCAAGGCTAGGCAATGCACGGAAGGCAAGCAAAGAGTAACGGAAGGCAAGGAATGCAAGGGAAAGCAGGGGAAGGCAAGGGTAACGAAAGGAACGTCACGGTAAGGGGAAACAAGGCTAAGGCACGACAACACAGGGCTAGGCAATGCAGGGCAAGGCAAGGTACGGGTAACGCAAGGCAAGGCACGGTCAGGCGAGGCAAGGCTAAGGCACGACAACGCAAGGCTAGGCAATGCACGGGAGGCAAGCAAAGAGGAACGGAACGCAAGGAAGGCAAGGGAATGCAAGGCAAGGCAAGGTTAACGGAAGGAACGGCACGGCAAGGGGAAACAAGGCTAAGGCACGGTAACGCACGGCTAGGCAATGCAGGGCAAGGCAAGGAAATGGTAACGCAAGGCAAGGCACGGTTTGGGGAGGCAAGGCTAATGCACGACAACGCAAGGATAGGCAGTGCACGGCTAGGTACGGAAAGAGTAACGGAAGGAAAGGAAGGCAAGGCAAAGCAAGGCAAGGCAAGTGCAACAAAAGGCAAGGCACGGCAAGCGGAAACAAGGCTAAGGAACGGCAACGCACGTCTAGGCAATGCACGGCCAGGCAAGGAAAGGGTAACGCAAGGCAATGCACGGTAAGGCCAGAAAAGGCTAATGCACGACAACGCACGGGTAGGCAATGCACGGCAAGGCAAGGAAAGGGTAACGCAAGGCAAGGCACGGTCAGTCGAGGCAAGGCTAATGCACGACAACGCAAGGCTAGGCAATGCACGGAAGGCAAGCAAAGAGTAACGGAAGGCAAGGAAGGCAAGGGAAAGCAAGGCAAAGCAAGCAGGGCTATGGCAAGGTGAAACAAGGCTAAGGCACCACAACGCACGGCTAGGCAATGCACGGCCAGCCAAGGAAAAGGTAACGCAAGGCAAGGCACTCTGAGGAAAGGCAAGGCTAATGCACGATAGCGCAAGGCCAGGCAATGCACGGAAGGCAAGCAACGAGTAACGGAAGGCAAGGAAGGCAAGGGAAAGCAAGGCAAGGCAAGGGTAACGGAAAGAACGGCACGGCAAGGGGAAACAAGGCTAAGGCACGGCAACGCACGGCTAGGCAATGCACGGCAAGGCAAGGAAAGGGTAACGCAAGGCAAGGCAGGGTTAGGCAAGGCAAGGCTGATGCACGACAACGCACGGCTAGGCAATGCACGGCAAGGCAAGGAAAGGGTAACGCAAGGCAAGGCACGGTCAGGCGACGCAAGGCTAAGGCACGACAACGCAAGGCTAGGCAATGCACGGAAGGCAAGCAAAGAGTAACGGAAGGTAAGGAAGGCAAGGGAAACCAAGGCAAGGCAAGGGTAACGGAAGGAACGGCTCGGCAAGGGGAAACAAGGCTAAGGAACGGCAACGCAGGGCTAGGCAATGCACGGCAAGGCAAGGAAAGCGTATCGCAAGGCAAGGCACTGTCAGGCAAGGGAAAGCTAATGCACGACATCGCAAGGCTAGGCAGTGCACGGAAGGCAAGCAAAGAGTAACGGAAGGCAAGGAATGCAAGGGAAAGCAAGGCAACGCAAGCAAGGCTATGGCAAGGTGAAAAAAGACTAAGACACGACAACGCAAGGCTAGGCAATGCACGGAAGGCAAGCAAAGAGTAACGGAAGGTAAGGAAGGCAAGGGAAACCAAGGCAAGGCAAGGGTAACGGAAGGAACGGCTCGGCAAGGGGAAACAAGGCTAAGGCACGACAACACAGGGCTAGGCAATGCAGGGCAAGGCAAGGTAAGGGTAACGCAAGGCAAGGCACGGTCAGGCGAGGCAAGGCTAAGGCACGACAACGCAAGGCTAGGCAATGCACGAAAGGCAAGCAAAGAGTAACGGAAGGCAAGGAAGGCAAGGCAAAGCAAGGCAACGCAAGCAAGGCTATGGCAAGGTGAAAAAAGACTAAGACACGACAACGCAAGGCTAGGCAATGCACGGAAGGCAAGCAAAGAGTAACGGAAGGCAAGGAAGGCAAGGGAAAGCAAGGCAAGGCAAGGGTAACGGAAGGAACGGCACGGCAAGCGGAAACAAGGCTAAGGCACGACAACGAACGGCTAGGCAATGCACTGCAAGGCAAGGAAAGGGTAACGCAAGGCAAGGCACGGTGAGGCAAGGAAAGGCTGATGCACGACAACGCAAGGCTAGGCAATTCACGGCAAGGGAAGGAAAGGGTAACGCAAGGCAAGGCACGGTCAGGCGAGGCAAGGCTAAGGCACGACAACGCAAGGCTAGGCAATGCACGGAAGGCAAGCAAAGAGTAACGGAAGGCAAGGAATGCAAGGCAAAGCAAGGCAAAGCAAGCAAGGCTATGGCAAGGTGAAACAAGGCTAAGGCACCACAACGCACGGCGAGGCAATGCACGGAAGGCAAGCAAAGAGTAACGGAATGGAAGGAAGGCAAGGCAAAGCAAGGCAAAGCAAGCAAGGCTATGGCAAGTTGAAACAAGGCTAAGGCACCACAACGCAACGCTAGGCAATGCACGGCCAGCCAAGGAAAAGGTAACGCAAGGCAAGGCACTGTCAGGCGAGGCAAGGCTAAGGCACGACAACGCAAGGCTAGGCAATGCACGGAAGGAAAGCAAAGAGTAACGGAAGGCAAGGAATGCAAGGGAAAGCAGGGGAAGGCAAGGGTAACGAAAGGAACGTCACGGTAAGGGGAAACAAGGCTAAGGCACGACAACACAGGGCTAGGCAATGCAGGGCAAGGCAAGGTACGGGTAACGCAAGGCAAGGCACGGTCAGGCGAGGCAAGGCTAAGGCACGACAACGCAAGGCTAGGCAATGCACGGAAGGCAAGCAAAGAGTAACGGAACGCAAGGAAGGCAAGGGAAAGCAAGGGAAGGCAAGGTTAACGGAAGGAACGGCACGGCAAGGGGAAACAAGGCTAAGGCACGGCAACGCACGGCCAGGCAATGCAGGGCAAGGCAAGGAACTGGTAACGCAAGGCAAGGCACGGTTTGGGGAGGCAAGGCTAATGCACGACAACCCAATGCTAGGCAGTGCACGGCTGGGCAAGGAAAGAGTAACGGAAGGAAAGGAAGGCAAGGCAAAGCAAGGCAAGGCAAGTGTAACAAAAGGCAAGGCACGGCAAGGGGAAACAAGGCTAAGGAACGGCAACGCACGGCTAGGCAATGCACGGAAGGCAAGCAAAGAGTAACGGAAGGCAAGGAAGGCAAGGGAAAGCAAGGCAAGGCAAGGGTAACGGAAGGAACGGCACGGCAAGGGGAAACAAGGCAAAGGCACGGCAACGCACGGCTAGGCAATGCACGGCAAGGCAAGGAAAGGGTAACGCAAGTCAAGGCACGGTGAGGCAAGGCAAGGCTGATGCACGACAAAGCACGGCTAGGCAATGCACGGCAAGGCAAGGAAAGGGTAACGCAAGGCAAGGCACGGTCAGGCGAGGCAAGGCTAAGGCACGACAACGCAAGGCTAGGCAATGCACGGAAGGCAAGCAAAGAGTAACGGAAGGCAAGGAAGGCAAGGGAAAGCAGGGGAAGGGAAGGGTAACGGAAGGAACGGCACGGTAAGGGGAAACAAGGCTATGGCACAACAACGCAGGGCTAGGCAATGCACGGCAAGGCAAGGAAAGGGTAACGCAAGGGAAGGCACGGTCAGGCGAGGCAAGGGTAATGCACGACAACGCAAGGCTACGCAGTGCACGGCTAGGCAAGGAAAGAGTAACGGAAGTAAAGGAAGGCCAGGCAAAGCAAGGCAAGTCAAGTGTAACAAAAGGCACGGCACGGCAAGGGGAAACAAGGCTAAGGCACCACAACGCAAGGCTAAGCAATGCACGGCCAGGCAAGGAAAGGGTAACGCAAGGCAAGGCACGGTAAGGCAAGGCGAGGCTAATGCACGACAACGCATGGCTAGGCAATGCACGGCAAGGCAAGGAAAGGGTAACGCAAGGCAAGGCACGGTGAGGCAAGGCAAGGCTGATGCACGACAACGCACGGCTAGGCAATGCACGGCAAGGCAAGGAAAGGGTAACGCAAGGCAAGGCACGGTCAGGCGAGGCAAGGCTAAGGCACGACAACGCAAGGCTAGGCAATGCACGGAAGGCAAGCAAAGAGTAACGGAAGGCAAGGAAGGCAAGGGAAACCAAGGCAAGGCAAGGGTATCGGAAGGAACGGCTCGGCAAGGGGAAACAAGGCTAAGGCACGGCAACGCAGGGCTAGGCAATGCAGGGCAAGGCAAGGAAAGGGTAACGCAAGGCAAGGCACGGTTTGGGGAGGCAAGGCTAATGCACGACAACGCAAGGCTAAGCAACGCACGGGCAGGCAAGGAAAGGGTAACGCAAGGCAAGGCACGGTAAGGCAAGGCGAGGCTAATGCACGACAACGCACGGCTAGGCAATGCACGGCAAGGCAAGGAAAGGGTAACGCAAGGTAAGGCACGGTTAGGCGAGGCAAGGCTAAGGCACGACAACGCTAGGCTAGGCAATGCACGGAAGGCAAGCAAAGAGTAACGGAAGGAAGGAATGCAAGGCAAAGCAAGGCAACGCAAGCAAGTCTATGGCAAGGTGAAAAAAGGCTAAGGCACGACAACGCAAGGCTAGGCAATGCACGGAAGGCAAGCAAAGAGTAACGGAAGGCAAGGAAGGCAAGGGAAAGCAAGGCAAAGCAAGCAAGGCTATGGCAAGGTGAAACAAGCCTAAGGCACCACAACGCAACGCTAGGCAATGCACGGCCAGCCAAGGAAAAGGTAACGCAAGGCAAGGCACTGTCAGTCGAGGCAAGGCTAAGGCACGACAACGCAAGGCTAGGCAATGCACGGAAGGAAAGCAAAGAGTAACGGAAGGCAAGGAATGCAAGGGAAAGCAGGGGAAGGCAAGGGTAACGAAAGGAACGTCACGGTAAGGGGAAACAAGGCTAAGGCACGACAACACAGGGCTAGGCAATGCAGGGCAAGGCAAGGTACGGGTAACGCAAGGCAAGGCACGGTCAGGCGAGGCAAGGCTAAGGCACGACAACGCAAGGCTAGGCAATGCACGGAAGGCAAGCAAAGAGTAACGGAACGCAAGGAAGGCAAGGGAAAGCAAGGGAAGGCAAGGTTAACGGAAGGAACGGCACGGCAAGGGGAAACAAGGCTAAGGCACGGCAACGCACGGCTAGGCAATGCAGGGCAAGGCAAGGAAATGGTAACGCAAGGCAAGGCACGGTTTGGGGAGGCAAGGCTAATGCACGACAACGCAAGGCTAGGCAGTGCACGGCTAGGCCAGGAAAGAGTAACGGAAGGAAAGGAAGGCAAGGCAAAGCAAGGCAATGCAAGTGTAACAAAAGGCAAGGCACGGCAAGGGGAAACAAGGCTAAGGAACGGCAACGCACGGCTAGGCAATGCACGGCCAGGCAAGGAAAGGGTAACGCAAGGCAAGGCGCGGTAAGGCAAGACAAGGCTAATGCACGACAACGCACGGGTAGGCAATGCACGGCAAGCAAAGGAAAGGGTAACGCAAGGCAAGGCACGGTCAGGCGAGGCAAGGCTAATGCACGACAACGCCAGGCTAGGCAATGCACGGAAGGCAAGCAAAGAGTAACGGAAGGCAAGGAAGGCAAGGGAAACCAAGGCAAGGCAAGGGTATCGGAAGGAACGGCTCGGCAAGGGGAAACAAGGCTAAGGCACGGCAACGCAGGTCTAGGCAATGCAGGGCAAGGCAAGGAAAGGGTAACGCAAGGCAAGGAACGGTTTGGGGAGGCAAGGCTAATGCACGACAACGCAAGGCTAGGCAATGCACGGAAGGCAAGCAAAGAGTAACGGAAGGCAAGGAATGCAATGCAAAGCAAGGCAACGCATGCAAGGCTATAGCAAGGTGAAAAAAGGCTAAGGCACGACCACGCAAGGCTAGGCAATGCACGGAAGGGAAGCAAAGAGTAACGGAAGGCAAGGAAGGCAAGGCAAAGCAAGGCAACGCAAGCAAGGCTATGGCAAGGTGAAAAAAGACTAAGACACGACAACGCAAGGCTAGGCAATGCACGGAAGGCAAGCAAAGAGTAACGGAAGGCAAGGAAGGCAAGGGAAAGCAAGGCAAGGCAAGGGTAACGGAAGGAACGGCACGGCAAGGGGAAACAAGACTAAGGCACGACAACAAACGGTTGGCAATGCACTGCAAGGCAAGGAAAGGGTAACGCAAGGCAAGGCACGGTGAGGCAAGGCAAGGCTCATGCACGACAACGCAAGGGTAGGCAATTCACGGCAAGGCAAGGAAAGGGTAACGCAAGGCAAGGCACGGTCAGGCGAGGCAAGGCTAAGGCACGAAAACGCAAGGCTAGGCAATGCACGGGAGGCAAGCAAAGAGGAACGGAACGCAAGGAAGGCAAGGGAATGCAAGGCAAGGCAAGGTTAACGGAAGGAACGGCACGGCAAGGGGAAACAAGGCTAAGGCACGGTAACGCACGGCTAGGCAATGCAGGGCAAGGCAAGGAAATGGTAACGCAAGGCAAGGCACGGTTTGGGGAGGCAAGGCTAATGCACGACAACGTAAGGATAGGCAGTGCACGGCTAGGTAAGGAAAGAGTAACGGAAGGAAAGGAAGGCAAGGCAAAGCAAGGCAAGGCAAGTGCAACAAAAGGCAAGGCACGGCAAGCGGAAACAAGGCTAAGGAACGGCAACGCACGTCTAGGCAATGCACGGCCAGGCAAGGAAAGGGTAACGCAAGGCAAGGCACGGTAAGGCCAGAAAAGGCTAATGCACGACAACGCACGGGTAGGCAATGCACGGCAAGGCAAGGAAAGGGTAACGCAAGGCAAGGCACGGTCAGGCGAGGCAAGGCTAATGCACGACAACGCAAGGCTAGGCAATGCACGGAAGGCAAGCAAAGAGTAACGGAAGGCAAGGAAGGCAAGGGAAACCAAGGCAAGGCAAGGGTAACGGAAGGAACGGCTCGGCAAGGGGAAACAAGGCTAAGGCACGGCAACGCAGGGCTAGGCAATGCACGGCAAGGCAAGGAAAGGGTAACGCAAGGCAAGGCACTGTCAGGCGAGGCAAAGCTAATGCACGACATCGCAAGGCTAGGCTGTGCACGGCTAGGCAAGGAAAGAGTAATGGAAGGAAAGGAAGGCAAGGCAAAGCATGGCAAGGCAAGTGTAACAACAGGCACGGCACGGAAAGGGGAAAAAAGGCTAAGGCACGACAACGCAAGGCTAGGCAATGCAGGGCAAGGCAAGGAAAGGGTAACGCAAGGCAAGGCACGGTGAGGCAAGGCAAGGCTGATGCACGACAACGCACGGCTAGGCAATGCACGGCAAGGCAAGGAAAGGGTAACGCAAGGCAAGGCACGGTTAGGCGAGGCAAGGCTAAGGCACGACAACGCAAGGCTAGGCAATGCACGGAAGACAAGCAAAGAGTAACGGAAGGCAAGGAAGGCAAGGGAAAGCAAGACAAGGCAAGGGTAACGGAAGGAACGGCACGGCAAGGGGAAACAAGGCTAAGGCACGGCAACGCACGTCTAGGCAATGCACGGCAAGGCAAGGAAAGGGTAACTCAAGGCAAGGCACGGTGAGGCAAGGCAAGGCTGATGCACGACAAAGCACGGCTAGGCAATGCACGGCAAGGCAAGGAAAGGGTAACGCAAGGCAAGGCACGGTCATTCGAGGCAAGGCTAAGGCACGACAACGCAAGGCTAGGCAATGCACGGAAGGCAAGCAAAGAGTAACGGAAGGCAAGGAAGGCAAGGGAAAGCAGGGGAAGGGAAGGGTAACGGAAGGAACGGCACGGTAAGGGGAAACAAGGCTAAGGCACGACAACGCAGGGCTAGGCAATGCACAGCAAGGCAAGGAAAGGATAACGCAAGGGAAGGCACGGTCAGGCGAGGCAAGGGTAATGCACGACAACGCAAGGCTACGCAGTGCACGGCTAGGCAAGGAAAGAGTAACGGAAGGAAAGGAAGGCCAGGCACAGCAAGGCCAGGCAAGTGTAACAAAAGGCACGGCACGGCAAGTGGAAAGAAGGCTAAGGCACGGCAACGCAAGGCTAAGCAATGCACGGCCAGGCAAGGAAAGGGTAACGCAAGGCAAGGCACGGTAAGGCAAGGCGAGGATAATGCACGACAACGCACGGCTAGGCAATGCACGGCAAGGCAAGGAAAGGGTAACGCAAGGCAAGGCACGGTTAGGCGAGGCAAGGCTAAGGCACGACAACGCAAGGCTAGGCAATGCACGGAAGGCAAGCAAAGAGTAACGGAAGGCAAGGAATGCAAGGCAAAGCAAGGCAAAGCAAGCAGGGCTATGGCAAGGTGAAACAAGGCTAAGGCACCACAACGCACGGCTAGGCAATGCACGGCCAGCCAAGGAAAAGGTAACGCAAGGCAAGGCACTCTGAGGAAAGGCAAGGCTAATGCACGATAGCGCAAGGCCAGGCAATGCACGGAAGGCAAGCAACGAGTAACGGAAGGCAAGGAAGGCAAGGGAAAGCAAGGCAAGGCAAGGGTAACGGAAAGAACGGCACAGCAAGGGGAAACAAGGCTAAGGCACGACAACGCACGGCTAGGCAATGCACGGCAAGGCAAGGAAAGGGTAACGCAAGGCAAGGCACGGTCAGGCGAGGCAAGGCTAAGGCACGAAAACGCAAGGCTAGGCAATGCACGGAAGGCAAGCAAAGAGTAACGGAAGGCAAGGAATGCAAGGGAAAGCAGGGGAAGGCAAGGGTAACGAAAGGAACGTCACGGTAAGGGGAAACAAGGCTAAGGCACGACAACACAGGGCTAGGCAATGCAGGGCAAGGCAAGGTACGGGTAACGCAAGGCAAGGCACGGTCAGGCGAGGCAAGGCTAAGGCACGACAACGCAAGGCTAGGCAATGCACGGGAGGCAAGCAAAGAGGAACGGAACGCAAGGAAGGCAAGGGAATGCAAGGCAAGGCAAGGTTAACGGAAGGAACGGCACGGCAAGGGGAAACAAGGCTAAGGCACGGTAACGCACGGCTAGGCAATGCAGGGCAAGGCAAGGAAATGGTAACGCAAGGCAAGGCACGGTTTGGGGAGGCAAGGCTAATGCACGACAACGCAAGGATAGGCAGTGCACGGCTAGGTACGGAAAGAGTAACGGAAGGAAAGGAAGGCAAGGCAAAGCAAGGCAAGGCAAGTGCAACAAAAGGCAAGGCACGGCAAGCGGAAACAAGGCTAAGGAACGGCAACGCACGTCTAGGCAATGCACGGCCAGGCAAGGAAAGGGTAACGCAAGGCAATGCACGGTAAGGCCAGAAAAGGCTAATGCACGACAACGCACGGGTAGGCAATGCACGGCAAGGCAAGGAAAGGGTAACGCAAGGCAAGGCACGGTCAGTCGAGGCAAGGCTAATGCACGACAACGCAAGGCTAGGCAATGCACGGAAGGCAAGCAAAGAGTAACGGAAGGCAAGGAAGGCAAGGGAAAGCAAGGCAAAGCAAGCAGGGCTATGGCAAGGTGAAACAAGGCTAAGGCACCACAACGCACGGCTAGGCAATGCACGGCCAGCCAAGGAAAAGGTAACGCAAGGCAAGGCACTCTGAGGAAAGGCAAGGCTAATGCACGATAGCGCAAGGCCAGGCAATGCACGGAAGGCAAGCAACGAGTAACGGAAGGCAAGGAAGGCAAGGGAAAGCAAGGCAAGGCAAGGGTAACGGAAAGAACGGCACGGCAAGGGGAAACAAGGCTAAGGCACGGCAACGCACGGCTAGGCAATGCACGGCAAGGCAAGGAAAGGGTAACGCAAGGCAAGGCAGGGTTAGGCAAGGCAAGGCTGATGCACGACAACGCACGGCTAGGCAATGCACGGCAAGGCAAGGAAAGGGTAACGCAAGGCAAGGCACGGTCAGGCGACGCAAGGCTAAGGCACGACAACGCAAGGCTAGGCAATGCACGGAAGGCAAGCAAAGAGTAACGGAAGGTAAGGAAGGCAAGGGAAACCAAGGCAAGGCAAGGGTAACGGAAGGAACGGCTCGGCAAGGGGAAACAAGGCTAAGGAACGGCAACGCAGGGCTAGGCAATGCACGGCAAGGCAAGGAAAGCGTATCGCAAGGCAAGGCACTGTCAGGCAAGGGAAAGCTAATGCACGACATCGCAAGGCTAGGCAGTGCACGGAAGGCAAGCAAAGAGTAACGGAAGGCAAGGAATGCAAGGGAAAGCAAGGCAACGCAAGCAAGGCTATGGCAAGGTGAAAAAAGACTAAGACACGACAACGCAAGGCTAGGCAATGCACGGAAGGCAAGCAAAGAGTAACGGAAGGTAAGGAAGGCAAGGGAAACCAAGGCAAGGCAAGGGTAACGGAAGGAACGGCTCGGCAAGGGGAAACAAGGCTAAGGCACGACAACACAGGGCTAGGCAATGCAGGGCAAGGCAAGGTAAGGGTAACGCAAGGCAAGGCACGGTCAGGCGAGGCAAGGCTAAGGCACGACAACGCAAGGCTAGGCAATGCACGAAAGGCAAGCAAAGAGTAACGGAAGGCAAGGAAGGCAAGGCAAAGCAAGGCAACGCAAGCAAGGCTATGGCAAGGTGAAAAAAGACTAAGACACGACAACGCAAGGCTAGGCAATGCACGGAAGGCAAGCAAAGAGTAACGGAAGGCAAGGAAGGCAAGGGAAAGCAAGGCAAGGCAAGGGTAACGGAAGGAACGGCACGGCAAGCGGAAACAAGGCTAAGGCACGACAACGAACGGCTAGGCAATGCACTGCAAGGCAAGGAAAGGGTAACGCAAGGCAAGGCACGGTGAGGCAAGGAAAGGCTGATGCACGACAACGCAAGGCTAGGCAATTCACGGCAAGGGAAGGAAAGGGTAACGCAAGGCAAGGCACGGTCAGGCGAGGCAAGGCTAAGGCACGACAACGCAAGGCTAGGCAATGCACGGAAGGCAAGCAAAGAGTAACGGAAGGCAAGGAATGCAAGGCAAAGCAAGGCAAAGCAAGCAAGGCTATGGCAAGGTGAAACAAGGCTAAGGCACCACAACGCACGGCGAGGCAATGCACGGAAGGCAAGCAAAGAGTAACGGAATGGAAGGAAGGCAAGGCAAAGCAAGGCAAAGCAAGCAAGGCTATGGCAAGTTGAAACAAGGCTAAGGCACCACAACGCAACGCTAGGCAATGCACGGCCAGCCAAGGAAAAGGTAACGCAAGGCAAGGCACTGTCAGGCGAGGCAAGGCTAAGGCACGACAACGCAAGGCTAGGCAATGCACGGAAGGAAAGCAAAGAGTAACGGAAGGCAAGGAATGCAAGGGAAAGCAGGGGAAGGCAAGGGTAACGAAAGGAACGTCACGGTAAGGGGAAACAAGGCTAAGGCACGACAACACAGGGCTAGGCAATGCAGGGCAAGGCAAGGTACGGGTAACGCAAGGCAAGGCACGGTCAGGCGAGGCAAGGCTAAGGCACGACAACGCAAGGCTAGGCAATGCACGGAAGGCAAGCAAAGAGTAACGGAACGCAAGGAAGGCAAGGGAAAGCAAGGGAAGGCAAGGTTAACGGAAGGAACGGCACGGCAAGGGGAAACAAGGCTAAGGCACGGCAACGCACGGCCAGGCAATGCAGGGCAAGGCAAGGAACTGGTAACGCAAGGCAAGGCACGGTTTGGGGAGGCAAGGCTAATGCACGACAACCCAATGCTAGGCAGTGCACGGCTGGGCAAGGAAAGAGTAACGGAAGGAAAGGAAGGCAAGGCAAAGCAAGGCAAGGCAAGTGTAACAAAAGGCAAGGCACGGCAAGGGGAAACAAGGCTAAGGAACGGCAACGCACGGCTAGGCAATGCACGGAAGGCAAGCAAAGAGTAACGGAAGGCAAGGAAGGCAAGGGAAAGCAAGGCAAGGCAAGGGTAACGGAAGGAACGGCACGGCAAGGGGAAACAAGGCAAAGGCACGGCAACGCACGGCTAGGCAATGCACGGCAAGGCAAGGAAAGGGTAACGCAAGTCAAGGCACGGTGAGGCAAGGCAAGGCTGATGCACGACAAAGCACGGCTAGGCAATGCACGGCAAGGCAAGGAAAGGGTAACGCAAGGCAAGGCACGGTCAGGCGAGGCAAGGCTAAGGCACGACAACGCAAGGCTAGGCAATGCACGGAAGGCAAGCAAAGAGTAACGGAAGGCAAGGAAGGCAAGGGAAAGCAGGGGAAGGGAAGGGTAACGGAAGGAACGGCACGGTAAGGGGAAACAAGGCTATGGCACAACAACGCAGGGCTAGGCAATGCACGGCAAGGCAAGGAAAGGGTAACGCAAGGGAAGGCACGGTCAGGCGAGGCAAGGGTAATGCACGACAACGCAAGGCTACGCAGTGCACGGCTAGGCAAGGAAAGAGTAACGGAAGTAAAGGAAGGCCAGGCAAAGCAAGGCAAGTCAAGTGTAACAAAAGGCACGGCACGGCAAGGGGAAACAAGGCTAAGGCACGGCAACGCAAGGCTAAGCAATGCACGGCCAGGCAAGGAAAGGGTAACGCAAGGCAAGGCACGGTAAGGCAAGGCGAGGCTAATGCACGACAACGCATGGCTAGGCAATGCACGGCAAGGCAAGGAAAGGGTAACGCAAGGCAAGGCACGGTTAGGCGACGCAAGGCTAAGGCACGACAGCGCAAGGCTAGGCAATGCACGAAAGGCAAGCAAAGAGTAACAGAAGGCAAGGAATGCAAGGCAAAGCAAGGCAAAGCAAGCAAGGCTATGGCAAGGTGAAACAAGGCTAAGGCACCACAACGCACGGCTAGGCAATGCACGGCCAGCCAAGGAAAAGGTAACGCAAGGCAAGGCACTCTCAGGCAAGGCAAGGCTAATGCACGACAGCGCAAGGCTAGGCAATGCACGGAAGGCAAGCAAAGAGTAACGGAAGGCAAGGAAGGCAAGGGAAAGCAAGGCAAGGCAAGGGTAACGGAAGGAACGGCACGGCAAGGGGAAACAAGGCTAAGGCACGGCAACGCACGGCTAGGCAATGCACGGCAAGGCAAGGAAAGGGTAACGCAAGGCAAGGCACGGTGAGGCAAGGCAAGGCTGATGCACGACAACGCACGGCTAGGCAATGCACGGCAAGGCAAGGAAAGGGTAACGCAAGGCAAGGCACGGTCAGGCGAGGCAAGGCTAAGGCACGACAACGCAAGGCTAGGCAATGCACGGAAGGCAAGCAAAGAGTAACGGAAGGCAAGGAAGGCAAGGGAAACCAAGGCAAGGCAAGGGTATCGGAAGGAACGGCTCGGCAAGGGGAAACAAGGCTAAGGCACGGCAACGCAGGGCTAGGCAATGCAGGGCAAGGCAAGGAAAGGGTAACGCAAGGCAAGGCACGGTTTGGGGAGGCAAGGCTAATGCACGACAACGCAAGGCTAAGCAACGCACGGGCAGGCAAGGAAAGGGTAACGCAAGGCAAGGCACGGTAAGGCAAGGCGAGGCTAATGCACGACAACGCACGGCTAGGCAATGCACGGCAAGGCAAGGAAAGGGTAACGCAAGGTAAGGCACGGTTAGGCGAGGCAAGGCTAAGGCACGACAACGCTAGGCTAGGCAATGCACGGAAGGCAAGCAAAGAGTAACGGAAGGAAGGAATGCAAGGCAAAGCAAGGCAACGCAAGCAAGTCTATGGCAAGGTGAAAAAAGGCTAAGGCACGACAACGCAAGGCTAGGCAATGCACGGAAGGCAAGCAAAGAGTAACGGAAGGCAAGGAAGGCAAGGGAAAGCAAGGCAAAGCAAGCAAGGCTATGGCAAGGTGAAACAAGCCTAAGGCACCACAACGCAACGCTAGGCAATGCACGGCCAGCCAAGGAAAAGGTAACGCAAGGCAAGGCACTGTCAGGCGAGGCAAGGCTAAGGCACGACAACGCAAGGCTAGGCAATGCACGGAAGGAAAGCAAAGAGTAACGGAAGGCAAGGAATGCAAGGGAAAGCAGGGGAAGGCAAGGGTAACGAAAGGAACGTCACGGTAAGGGGAAACAAGGCTAAGGCACGACAACACAGGGCTAGGCAATGCAGGGCAAGGCAAGGTACGGGTAACGCAAGGCAAGGCACGGTCAGGCGAGGCAAGGCTAAGGCACGACAACGCAAGGCTAGGCAATGCACGGAAGGCAAGCAAAGAGTAACGGAACGCAAGGAAGGCAAGGGAAAGCAAGGGAAGGCAAGGTTAACGGAAGGAACGGCACGGCAAGGGGAAACAAGGCTAAGGCACGGCAACGCACGGCTAGGCAATGCAGGGCAAGGCAAGGAAATGGTAACGCAAGGCAAGGCACGGTTTGGGGAGGCAAGGCTAATGCACGACAACGCAAGGCTAGGCAGTGCACGGCTAGGCCAGGAAAGAGTAACGGAAGGAAAGGAAGGCAAGGCAAAGCAAGGCAATGCAAGTGTAACAAAAGGCAAGGCACGGCAAGGGGAAACAAGGCTAAGGAACGGCAACGCACGGCTAGGCAATGCACGGCCAGGCAAGGAAAGGGTAACGCAAGGCAAGGCGCGGTAAGGCAAGACAAGGCTAATGCACGACAACGCACGGGTAGGCAATGCACGGCAAGGCAAAGGAAAGGGTAACGCAAGGCAAGGCACGGTCAGGCGAGGCAAGGCTAATGCACGACAACGCCAGGCTAGGCAATGCACGGAAGGCAAGCAAAGAGTAACGGAAGGCAAGGAAGGCAAGGGAAACCAAGGCAAGGCAAGGGTATCGGAAGGAACGGCTCGGCAAGGGGAAACAAGGCTAAGGCACGGCAACGCAGGTCTAGGCAATGCAGGGCAAGGCAAGGAAAGGGTAACGCAAGGCAAGGAACGGTTTGGGGAGGCAAGGCTAATGCACGACAACGCAAGGCTAGGCAATGCACGGAAGGCAAGCAAAGAGTAACGGAAGGCAAGGAATGCAATGCAAAGCAAGGCAACGCATGCAAGGCTATAGCAAGGTGAAAAAAGGCTAAGGCACGACCACGCAAGGCTAGGCAATGCACGGAAGGGAAGCAAAGAGTAACGGAAGGCAAGGAAGGCAAGGCAAAGCAAGGCAACGCAAGCAAGGCTATGGCAAGGTGAAAAAAGACTAAGACACGACAACGCAAGGCTAGGCAATGCACGGAAGGCAAGCAAAGAGTAACGGAAGGCAAGGAAGGCAAGGGAAAGCAAGGCAAGGCAAGGGTAACGGAAGGAACGGCACGGCAAGGGGAAACAAGACTAAGGCACGACAACAAACGGCTAGGCAATGCACTGCAAGGCAAGGAAAGGGTAACGCAAGGCAAGGCACGGTGAGGCAAGGCAAGGCTCATGCACGACAACGCAAGGGTAGGCAATTCACGGCAAGGCAAGGAAAGGGTAACGCAAGGCAAGGCACGGTCAGGCGAGGCAAGGCTAAGGCACGACAACGCAAGGCTAGGCAATGCACGGGAGGCAAGCAAAGAGGAACGGAACGCAAGGAAGGCAAGGGAATGCAAGGCAAGGCAAGGTTAACGGAAGGAACGGCACGGCAAGGGGAAACAAGGCTAAGGCACGGTAACGCACGGCTAGGCAATGCAGGGCAAGGCAAGGAAATGGTAACGCAAGGCAAGGCACGGTTTGGGGAGGCAAGGCTAATGCACGACAACGTAAGGATAGGCAGTGCACGGCTAGGTAAGGAAAGAGTAACGGAAGGAAAGGAAGGCAAGGCAAAGCAAGGCAAGGCAAGTGCAACAAAAGGCAAGGCACGGCAAGCGGAAACAAGGCTAAGGAACGGCAACGCACGTCTAGGCAATGCACGGCCAGGCAAGGAAAGGGTAACGCAAGGCAAGGCACGGTAAGGCCAGAAAAGGCTAATGCACGACAACGCACGGGTAGGCAATGCACGGCAAGGCAAGGAAAGGGTAACGCAAGGCAAGGCACGGTCAGGCGAGGCAAGGCTAATGCACGACAACGCAAGGCTAGGCAATGCACGGAAGGCAAGCAAAGAGTAACGGAAGGCAAGGAAGGCAAGGGAAACCAAGGCAAGGCAAGGGTAACGGAAGGAACGGCTCGGCAAGGGGAAACAAGGCTAAGGAACGGCAACGCAGGGCTAGGCAATGCACGGCAAGGCAAGGAAAGGGTAACGCAAGGCAAGGCACTGTCAGGCGAGGCAAAGCTAATGCACGACATCGCAAGGCTAGGCAGTGCACGGCTAGGCAAGGAAAGAGTAATGGAAGGAAAGGAAGGCAAGGCAAAGCATGGCAAGGCAAGTGTAACAACAGGCACGGCACGGAAAGGGGAAAAAAGGCTAAGGCACGACAACGCAAGGCTAGGCAATGCAGGGCAAGGCAAGGAAAGGGTAACGCAAGGCAAGGCACGGTGAGGCAAGGCAAGGCTGATGCACGACAACGCACGGCTAGGCAATGCACGGCAAGGCAAGGAAAGGGTAACGCAAGGCAAGGCACGGTTAGGCGAGGCAAGGCTAAGGCACGACAACGCAAGGCTAGGCAATGCACGGAAGGCAAGCAAAGAGTAACGGAAGGCAAGGAAGGCAAGGGAAAGCAAGACAAGGCAAGGGTAACGGAAGGAACGGCACGGCAAGGGGAAACAAGGCTAAGGCACGGCAACGCACGTCTAGGCAATGCACGGCAAGGCAAGGAAAGGGTAACGCAAGGCAAGGCACGGTGAGGCAAGGCAAGGCTGATGCACGACAAAGCACGGCTAGGCAATGCACGGCAAGGCAAGGAAAGGGTAACGCAAGGCAAGGCACGGTCATTCGAGGCAAGGCTAAGGCACGACAACGCAAGGCTAGGCAATGCACGGAAGGCAAGCAAAGAGTAACGGAAGGCAAGGAAGGCAAGGGAAAGCAGGGGAAGGGAAGGGTAACGGAAGGAACGGCACGGTAAGGGGAAACAAGGCTAAGGCACGACAACGCAGGGCTAGGCAATGCACAGCAAGGTAAGGAAAGGATAACGCAAGGGAAGGCACGGTCAGGCGAGGCAAGAGTAATGCACGACAACGCAAGGCTACGCAGTGCACGGCTAGGCAAGGAAAGAGTAACGGAAGGAAAGGAAGGCCAGGCACAGCAAGGCCAGGCAAGTGTAACAAAAGGCACGGCACGGCAAGTGGAAAGAAGGCTAAGGCACGGCAACGCAAGGCTAAGCAATGCACGGCCAGGCAAGGAAAGGGTAACGCAAGGCAAGGCACGGTAAGGCAAGGCGAGGATAATGCACGACAACGCACGGCTAGGCAATGCACGGCAAGGCAAGGAAAGGGTAACGCAAGGCAAGGCACGGTTAGGCGAGGCAAGGCTAAGGCACGACAACGCAAGGCTAGGCAATGCACGGAAGGCAAGCAAAGAGTAACGGAAGGCAAGGAATGCAAGGCAAAGCAAGGCAAAGCAAGCAGGGCTATGGCAAGGTGAAACAAGGCTAAGGCACCACAACGCACGGCTAGGCAATGCACGGCCAGCCAAGGAAAAGGTAACGCAAGGCAAGGCACTCTGAGGAAAGGCAAGGCTAATGCACGATAGCGCAAGGCCAGGCAATGCACGGAAGGGAAGCAACGAGTAACGGAAGGCAAGGAAGGCAAGGGAAAGCAAGGCAAGGCAAGGGTAACGGAAAGAACGGCACAGCAAGGGGAAACAAGGCTAAGGCACGACAAGGCACGGCTAGGCAATGCACGGCAAGGCAAGGAAAGGGTAACGCAAGGCAAGGCACGGTGAGGCAAGGCAAGGCTGATGCACGACAATGCACGGCTCGGCAATGCACGACAAGGCAAGGAAAGGGTAACGCAAGGCAAGGCACGGTCAGGCGACGCAAGGCTAAGGCACGACAACGCAAGGCTAGGCAATGCACGGAAGGCAAGCAAAGAGTAACGGAAGGTAAGGAAGGCAAGGGAAACCAAGGCAAGGCAAGGGTAACGGAAGGAACGGCTCGGCAAGGGGAAACAAGGCTAAGGAACGGCAACGCAGGGCTAGGCAATGCACGGCAAGGCAAGGAAAGCGTATCGCAAGGCAAGGCACTGTCAGGCAAGGCAAAGCTAATGCACGACATCGCAAGGCTAGGCAGTGCACGGAAGGCAAGCAAAGAGTAACGGAAGGCAAGGAATGCAAGGCAAAGCAAGGCAACGCAAGCAAGTCTATGGCAAGGTGAAAAAAGGCTAAGGCACGACAACGCAAGGCTAGGCAATGCACGGAAGGCAAGCAAAGAGTAACGGAAGGCAAGGAAGGCAAGGGAAAGCAAGGCAAAGCAAGCAAGGCTATGGCAAGGTGAAACAAGCCTAAGGCACCACAACGCAACGCTAGGCAATGCACGGCCAGCCAAGGAAAAGGTAACGCAAGGCAAGGCACTGTCAGGCGAGGCAAGGCTAAGGCACGACAACGCAAGGCTAGGCAATGCACGGAAGGAAAGCAAAGAGTAACGGAAGGCAAGGAATGCAAGGGAAAGCAGGGGAAGGCAAGGGTAACGAAAGGAACGGCACGGTAAGGGGAAACAAGGCTAAGGCACGACAACACAGGGCTAGGCAATGCAGGGCAAGGCAAGGTAAGGGTAACGCAAGGCAAGGCACGGTCAGGCGAGGCAAGGCTAAGGCACGACAACGCAAGGCTAGGCAATGCACGGAAAGCAAGCAAAGAGTAACGGAACGCAAGGAAGGCAAGGGAAAGCAAGGGAAACGGAAGGAACGGCTCGGCAAGGGGAAACAAGGCTAAGGCACGGCAACGCACGGCTAGGCAATGCAGGGCAAGGCAAGGAAATGGTAACGCAAGGCAAGGCACGGTTTGGGGAGGCAAGGCTAATGCACGACAACGCAAGGCTAGGCAGTGCACGGCTAGGCAAGGAAAGAGTAACGGAAGGAAAGGAAGGCAAGGCAAAGCAAGGCAAGGCAAGGGTAACGGAAGGAACGGCACGGCAAGGGGAAACAAGGCTAAGGCACGGCAACGCACGGCTAGGCAATGCACGGCCAGGCAAGGAAAGGGTAACGCAAGGCAAGGCGCGGTAAGGCAAGACAAGGCTAATGCACGACAACGCACGGGTAGGCAATGCACGGCAAGGCAAGGAAAGGGTAACGCAAGGCAAACCACGGTCAGGCGAGGCAAGGCTAATGCACGACAACGCCAGGCTAGGCAATGCACGGAAGGCAAGCAAAGAGTAACGGAAGGCAAGGAAGGCAAGGGAAACCAAGGCAAGGCAAGGGTATCGGAAGGAACGGCTCGGCAAGGGGAAACAAGGCTAAGGCACGGCAACGCAGGGCTAGGCAATGCACGGCAAGGCAAGGAAAGGGTAACGCAAGGCAAGGCACTGTCAGGCGAGGCAAGGCTAATGCACGACAACGCAAGGCTAGGCAATGCACGGAAGGCAAGCAAAGAGTAACGGAAGGCAAGGAATGCAATGCAAAGCAAGGCAACGCAATGCAAGGCTATAGCAAGGTGAAAAAAGGCTAAGGCACGACCACGCAAGGCTAGGCAATGCACGGAAGGGAAGCAAAGAGTAACGGAAGGCAAGGAAGGCAAGGCAAAGCAAGGCAACGCAAGCAAGGCTATGGCAAGGTGAAAAAAGACTAAGACACGACAACGCAAGGCTAGGCAATGCACGGAAGGCAAGCAAAGAGTAACGGAAGGCAAGGAAGGCAAGGGAAAGCAAGGCAAGGCAAGGGTAACGGAAGGAACGGCACGGCAAGGGGAAACAAGACTAAGGCACGACAACGAACGTCTAGGCAATGCACTGCAAGGCAAGGAAAGGGTAACGCAAGGCAAGGCACGGTGAGGCAAGGCAAGGCTCATGCACGACAACGCAAGGCTAGGCAATTCACGGCAAGGCAAGGAAAGGGTAACGCAAGGTAAGGCACGGTCAGGCGAGGCAAGGCTAAGGCACGAAAACGCAAGGCTAGGCAATGCACGGAAGGCAAGCAAAGAGTAACGGAAGGCAAGGAATGCAAGGGAAAGCAGGGGAAGGCAAGGGTAACGAAAGGAACGTCACGGTAAGGGGAAACAAGGCTAAGGCACGACAACACAGGGCTAGGCAATGCAGGGCAAGGCAAGGTACGGGTAACGCAAGGCAAGGCACGGTCAGGCGAGGCAAGGCTAAGGCACGACAACGCAAGGCTAGGCAATGCACGGGAGGCAAGCAAAGAGGAACGGAACGCAAGGAAGGCAAGGGAATGCAAGGCAAGGCAAGGTTAACGGAAGGAACGGCACGGCAAGGGGAAACAAGGCTAAGGCACGGTAACGCACGGCTAGGCAATGCAGGGCAAGGCAAGGAAATGGTAACGCAAGGCAAGGCACGGTTTGGGGAGGCAAGGCTAATGCACGACAACGCAAGGATAGGCAGTGCACGGCTAGGTAAGGAAAGAGTAACGGAAGGAAAGGAAGGCAAGGCAAAGCAAGGCAAGGCAAGTGCAACAAAAGGCAAGGCACGGCAAGCGGAAACAAGGCTAAGGAACGGCAACGCACGTCTAGGCAATGCACGGCCAGGCAAGGAAAGGGTAACGCAAGGCAATGCACGGTAAGGCCAGAAAAGGCTAATGCACGACAACGCACGGGTAGGCAATGCACGGCAAGGCAAGGAAAGGGTAACGCAAGGCAAGGCACGGTCAGGCGAGGCAAGGCTAATGCACGACAACGCAAGGCTAGGCAATGCACGGAAGGCAAGCAAAGAGTAACGGAAGGCAAGGAAGGCAAGGGAAACCAAGGCAAGGCAAGGGTAACGGAAGGCAAGGCAACGCTAAGGCACGGCAACGCAGGGTTAGGCAATGCACGGCAAGGCAAGGAAAGGGTAACGCAAGGCAAGGCACTGTCAGGCGAGGCAAAGCTAATGCACGACATCGCAAGGCTAGGCAGTGCACGGCTAGGCACGGAAAGAGTAATGGAAGGAAAGGAAGGCAAGGCAAAGCATGGCAAGGCAAGTGTAACAACAGGCACGGCACGGAAAGGGGAAAAAAGGCTAAGGCACGACAACGCAAGGCTAGGCAATGCAGGGCAAGGCAAGGAAAGGGTAACGCAAGGCAAGGCACGGTGAGGCAAGGCAAGGCTGATGCACGACGACGCACGGCTAGGCAATGCACGGCAATGCAAGGAAAGGGTAACGCAAGGCAAGGCACGGTTAGGCGAGGCAAGGCTAAGGCACGACAACGCAAGGCTAGGCAATGCACGGAAGGCAAGCAAAGAGTAACGGAAGGCAAGGAAGGCAAGGGAAAGCAAGGCAAGGCAAGGGTAACGGAAGGAACGGCACGGCAAGGGGAAACAAGGCTAAGGCACGGCAACGCACGTCTAGGCAATGCACGGCAAGGCAAGGAAAGGGTAACGCAAGGCAAGGCACGGTGAGGCAAGGCAAGGCTGATGCACGACAACGCACGGCTACGCAGTGCACGGCTAGGCAAGGAAAGAGTAACGGAAGGAAAGGAAGGCCAGGCACAGCAAGGCCAGGCATGTGTAACAAAAGGCACGGCACGGCAAGGGGAAAGAAGGCTAAGGCACGGCAACGCAAGGCTAAGCAATGCACGGCCACGCAAGGAAAGGGTAACGCAAGGCAAGGCACGGTAAGGCAAGGCGAGGATAATGCACGACAACGCACGGCTAGGCAATGCACGGCAAGGCAAGGAAAGGGTAACGCAAGGCAAGGCACGGTTAGGCGAGGCAAGGCTAAGGCACGACAACGCAAGGCTAGGCAATGCACGGAAGGCAAGCAAAGAGTAACGGAAGGCAAGGAATTCAAGGCAAAGCAAGGCAAAGCAAGCAGGGCTATGGCAAGGTGAAACAAGGCTAAGGCACCACAACGCACGGCTAGGCAATGCACGGCCAGCCAAGGAAAAGGTAACGCAAGACAAGGCACTCTGAGGAAAGGCAAGGCTAATGCACGATAGCGCAAGGCCAGGCAATGCACGGAAGGCAAGCAACGAGTAACGGAAGGCAAGGAAGGCAAGGGAAAGCAAGGCAAGGCAAGGGTAACGGAAAGAACGGCACGGCAAGGGGAAACAAGGCTAAGGCACGGCAACGCACGGCTAGGCAATGCACGGCAAGGCAAGGAAAGGGTAACGCAAGGCAAGGCACGGTGAGGCAAGGCAAGGCTGATGCACGACAACGCACGGCTAGGCAATGCATGGCAAGGCAAGGAAAGGGTAACGCAAGGCAAGGCACGGTGAGGCAAGGCAAGGCTGATGCACGACAACGCACGGCTAGGCAATGCACGGCAAGGCAAGGAAAGGGTAACGCAAGGCAAGGCACGGTCAGGCGACGCAAGGCTAAGGCACGACAACGCAAGGCTAGGCAATGCACGGAAGGCAAGCAAAGAGTAACGGAAGGTAAGGAAGGCAAGGGAAACCAAGGCAAGGCAAGGGTAACGGAAGGAACGGCTCGGCAAGGGGAAACAAGGCTAAGGAACGGCAACGCAGGGCTAGGCAATGCACGGCAAGGCAAGGAAAGCGTATCGCAAGGCAATTCACTGTCAGGCAAGGGAAAGCTAATGCACGACATCGCAAGGCTAGGCAGTGCACGGAAGGCAAGCAAAGAGTAACGGAAGGCAAGGAATGCAAGGGAAAGCAAGGCAACGCAAGCAAGGCTATGGCAAGGTGAAAAAAGACTAAGACACGACAACGCAAGGCTAGGCAATGCACGGAAGGCAAGCAAAGAGTAACGGAAGGTAAGGAAGGCAAGGGAAACCAAGGCAAGGCAAGGGTAACGGAAGGAACGGCTCGGCAAGGGGAAACAAGGCTAAGGCACGACAACACAGGGCTAGGCAATGCAGGGCAAGGCAAGGTAAGGGTAACGCAAGGCAAGGCACGGTCAGGCGAGGCAAGGCTAAGGCACGACAACGCAAGGCTAGGCAATGCACGAAAGGCAAGCAAAGAGTAACGGAAGGCAAGGAAGGCAAGGCAAAGCAAGGCAACGCAAGCAAGGCTATGGCAAGGTGAAAAAAGACTAAGACACGACAACGCAAGGCTAGGCAATGCACGGAAGGCAAGCAAAGAGTAACGGAAGGCAAGGAAGGCAAGGGAAAGCAAGGCAAGGCAAGGGTAACGGAAGGAACGGCACGGCAAGCGGAAACAAGGCTAAGGCACGACAACGAACGGCTAGGCAATGCACTGCAAGGCAAGGAAAGGGTAACGCAAGGCAAGGCACGGTGAGGCAAGGAAAGGCTGATGCACGACAACGCAAGGCTAGGCAATTCACGGCAAGGGAAGGAAAGGGTAACGCAAGGCAAGGCACGGTCAGGCGAGGCAAGGCTAAGGCACGACAACGCAAGGCTAGGCGATGCAAGGAAGGCAAGCAAAGAGTAACGGAAGGCAAGGAATGCAAGGCCAAGCAAGGCAAAGCAAGCAAGGCTATGGCAAGGTGAAACAAGGCTAAGGCACCACAACGCACGGCGAGGCAATGCACGGAAGGCAAGCAAAGAGTAACGGAATGGAAGGAAGGCAAGGCAAAGCAAGGCAAAGCAAGCAAGGCTATGGCAAGTTGAAACAAGGCTAAGGCACCACAACGCAACGCTAGGCAATGCACGGCCAGCCAAGGAAAAGGTAACGCAAGGCAAGGCACTGTCAGGCGAGGCAAGGCTAAGGCACGACAACGCAAGGCTAGGCAATGCACGGAAGGAAAGCAAAGAGTAACGGAAGGCAAGGAATGCAAGGGAAAGCAGGGGAAGGCAAGGGTAACGAAAGGAACGTCACGGTAAGGGGAAACAAGGCTAAGGCACGACAACACAGGGCTAGGCAATGCAGGGAAAGGCAAGGTACGGGTAACGCAAGGCAAGGCACGGTCAGGCGAGGCAAGGCTAAGGCACGACAACGCAAGGCTAGGCAATGCACGGAAGGCAAGCAAAGAGTAACGGAACGCAAGGAAGGCAAGGGAAAGCAAGGGAAGGCAAGGTTAACGGAAGGAACGGCACGGCAAGGGGAAACAAGGCTAAGGCACGGCAACGCACGGCCTGGCAATGCAGGGCAAGGCAAGGAAATGGTAACGCAAGGCAAGGCACGGTTTGGGGAGGCAAGGCTAATGCACGACAACCCAATGCTAGGCAGTGCACGGCTGGGCAAGGAAAGAGTAACGGAAGGAAAGGAAGGCAAGGCAAAGCAAGGCAAGGCAAGTGTAACAAAAGGCAAGGCACGGCAAGGGGAAACAAGGCTAAGGAACGGCAACGCACGGCTAGGCAATGCACGGAAGGCAAGCAAAGAGTAACGGAAGGCAAGGAAGGCAAGGGAAAGCAAGGCAAGGCAAGGGTAACGGAAGGAACGGCACGGCAAGGGGAAACAAGGCAAAGGCACGGCAACGCACGGCTAGGCAATGCACGGCAAGGCAAGGAAAGGGTAACGCAAGGCAAGGCACGGTGAGGCAAGGCAAGGCTGATGCACGACAAAGCACGGTTAGGCAATGCACGGCAAGGCAAGGAAAGGGTAACGCAAGGCAAGGCACGGTCAGGCGAGGCAAGGCTAAGGCACGACAACGCAAGGCTAGGCAATGCACGGAAGGCAAGCAAAGAGTAACGGAAGGCAAGGAAGGCAAGGGAAAGCAGGGGAAGGGAAGGGTAACGGAAGGAACGGCACGGTAAGGGGAAACAAGGCTAAGGCACAACAACGCAGGGCTAGGCAATGCACGGCAAGGCAAGGAAAGGGTAACGCAAGGGAAGGCACGGTCAGGCGAGGCAAGGGTAATGCACGACAACGCAAGGCTACGCAGTGCACGGCTAGGCAAGGAAAGAGTAACGGAAGGAAAGGAAGGCCAGGCAAAGCAAGGCAAGTCAAGTGTAACAAAAGGCACGGCACGGCAAGGGGAAACAAGGCTAAGGCACGGCAACGCAAGGCTAAGCAATGCACGGCCAGGCAAGGAAAGGGTAACGCAAGGCAAGGCACGGTAAGGCAAGGCGAGGCTAATGCACGACAACGCATGGCTAGGCAATGCACGGCAAGGCAAGGAAAGGGTAACGCAAGGCAAGGCACGGTTAGGCGACGCAAGGCTAAGGCACGACAGCGCAAGGCTAGGCAATGCACGAAAGGCAAGCAAAGAGTAACGGAAGGCAAGGAATGCAAGGCAAAGCAAGGCAAAGCAAGCAGGGCTATGGCAAGGTGAAACAAGGCTAAGGCACCACAACGCACGGCTAGGCAATGCACGGCCAGCCAAGGAAAAGGTAACGCAAGGCAAGGCACTCTGAGGAAAGGCAAGGCTAATGCACGATAGCGCAAGGCCAGGCAATGCACGGAAGGCAAGCAACGAGTAACGGAAGGCAAGGAAGGCAAGGGAAAGCAAGGCAAGGCAAGGGTAACGGAAAGAACGGCACGGCAAGGGGAAACAAGGCTAAGGCACGGCAACGCACGGCTAGGCAATGCACGGCAAGGCAAGGAAAGGGTAACGCAAGGCAAGGCACGGTGAGGCAAGGCAAGGCTGATGCACGACAACGCACGGCTAGGCAATGCACGGCAAGGCAAGGAAAGGGTAACGCAAGGCAAGGCACGGTGAGGCAAGGCAAGGCTGATGCACGACAACGCACGGCTAGGCAATGCACGGCAAGGCAAGGAAAGGGTAACGCAAGGCAAGGCACGGTCAGGCGACGCAAGGCTAAGGCACGACAACGCAAGGCTAGGCAATGCACGGAAGGCAAGCAAAGAGTAACGGAAGGTAAGGAAGGCAAGGGAAACCAAGGCAAGGCAAGGGTAACGGAAGGAACGGCTCGGCAAGGGGAAACAAGGCTAAGGAACGGCAACGCAGGGCTAGGCAATGCACGGCAAGGCAAGGAAAGCGTATCGCAAGGCAATTCACTGTCAGGCAAGGGAAAGCTAATGCACGACATCGCAAGGCTAGGCAGTGCACGGAAGGCAAGCAAAGAGTAACGGAAGGCAAGGAATGCAAGGGAAAGCAAGGCAACGCAAGCAAGGCTATGGCAAGGTGAAAAAAGACTAAGACACGACAACGCAAGGCTAGGCAATGCACGGAAGGTAAGCAAAGAGTAACGGAAGGTAAGGAAGGCAAGGGAAACCAAGGCAAGGCAAGGGTAACGGAAGGAACGGCTCGGCAAGGGGAAACAAGGCTAAGGCACGACAACACAGGGCTAGGCAATGCAGGGCAAGGCAAGGTAAGGGTAACGCAAGGCAAGGCACGGTCAGGCGAGGCAAGGCTAAGGCACGACAACGCAAGGCTAGGCAATGCACGAAAGGCAAGCAAAGAGTAACGGAAGGCAAGGAAGGCAAGGCAAAGCAAGGCAACGCAAGCAAGGCTATGGCAAGGTGAAAAAAGACTAAGACACGACAACGCAAGGCTAGGCAATGCACGGAAGGCAAGCAAAGAGTAACGGAAGGCAAGGAAGGCAAGGGAAAGCAAGGCAAGGCAAGGGTAACGGAAGGAACGGCACGGCAAGCGGAAACAAGGCTAAGGCACGACAACGAACGGCTAGGCAATGCACTGCAAGGCAAGGAAAGGGTAACGCAAGGCAAGGCACGGTGAGGCAAGGAAAGGCTGATGCACGACAACGCAAGGCTAGGCAATTCACGGCAAGGGAAGGAAAGGGTAACGCAAGGCAAGGCACGGTCAGGCGAGGCAAGGCTAAGGCACGACAACGCAAGGCTAGGCGATGCAAGGAAGGCAAGCAAAGAGTAACGGAAGGCAAGGAATGCAAGGCAAAGCAAGGCAAAGCAAGCAAGGCTATGGCAAGGTGAAACAAGGCTAAGGCACCACAACGCACGGCGAGGCAATGCACGGAAGGCAAGCAAACAGTAACGGAATGGAATGAAGGCAAGGCAAAGCAAGGCAAAGCAAGCAAGGCTATGGCAAGTTGAAACAAGGCTAAGGCACCACAACGCAACGCTAGGCAATGCACGGCCAGCCAAGGAAAAGGTAACGCAAGGCAAGGCACTGTCAGGCGAGGCAAGGCTAAGGCACGACAACGCAAGGCTAGGCAATGCACGGAAGGAAAGCAAAGAGTAACGGAAGGCAAGGAATGCAAGGGAAAGCAGGGGAAGGCAAGGGTAACGAAAGGAACGTCACGGTAAGGGGAAAC